>NW_026800017.1:1070310-1427081 GCF_032191835.1 Heteronotia binoei | reverse complement strand
CGGGACCTCTAATGGTCCCGGTATAGCCAGCCCGGGAGCCGGGAATTGGGCAGGGTTCTTGCACATGTAGTGGAGTCAGTTTATTTTCTTCCACATCTTCCTGAAATAATCAGACTTTTAAAGAGAGGGTGCAGTCATTGGCTCTTTCTACTTTTGTGTTTACTACAGCTCTCAGCTTCCACTTCCGTCACTTTAAAAACCTGCTTCCATATTCATTTGCGCACTCACCTCACTCTCCCATCAGATTTTGAAATTCCTTCCACATCCTTTTCCCAGCGTTCTGCTGCCTCTCCTCTGTATCTCTGTAGTTTCCAAGAGTGATTTTTCAGAGCAGTATTTTCCCCTCCCCCTCTTAATTTGTTTCCAAGTCTTTAAAAGCAGAAACATTTCCTTTGATTTTCCCCCCTCCCTTACCTGGCAGGCTAATTGGCCTGTTCTTATTGGTCAGTTTCACACTACGCATGTCTTTTTAAATAGCAGATTAGGAAAGTAAATTAGCTTGTTTGGTTAAGATGCTGGGCTATTTTGTATTGGAAAAAAAGGTTTCCTTTTAAATTGACTCTGACCACAAACCTTTCAAACGTGAGAATAATGCTGTGGAACCTAGTTTGTGACAGCAGCAGCCTTAAAAAAAAACTCTGGTCCATCATCTTCCCGTTCTGTAATTTCTAAATAATAATGGGGGGGGGGGGACTTGGGCTGCAAAGCACTGACATATCCACCAAACTCCTTGACTACTGATGGGGGGGGGCACTAATAGCGACCACATGGTAAATTCAGCTGGAAGAATCTCCTATTTCAAAAGGCACGCCCAATGTGAAACTAACCAATTAGGAGAAACCAATTCCAGAACACTACCCAGGTTTTCTCATTGGTATGTAAAATATATATATAACAATTCCCAATACAAATCAGAGAGAAAGATGTAGAATGCAGGTATAGCATTCGAAGTAAACCCCAATTGGCTCAACTTCAGTGAAAATCATAAGTAAGCTGTGTATGCAAAATGAACCATTATTGGTAGTATCCAGGCCTTGAATTCAGCAGGAGCTCATAAGACCACAGCTCCTGAACCTTTCTGATGTCCCCCCTCCTCCTCCCCACCTGCCTTGTCCATTGAATAGTAGGTGCAGCTGCATAACTTTCCCTGGATTAGGAGAGTGGGCAGCCAGCCAACCAGCCACCAGGAGCTTTGCCACACCCCCAGCAGCCATTGACCCCTGGAGAAGTCCACACTACCCTTTTCCCAGTTCTTATGTGATTTTGGGTGGAGGGTGGCTTGCTGGCCTTTTTACTGGGGGGTGGGGTGGCTAAGGAGAGCCTCAGGTGAGCGAAGCCTGCTTGGGCTGGCTGGATCTCTAGCCAGTCCAAGCAGGCCTCGCTTGCCCAAGGCTCTCCTTTCTTGAATCAGATTGCTTTTGACTGGTGTGGGGGGCATATACTAAAGAATTATGCCAATGAGCTCCTCCACCTATTTATATACAAATTGACCCCTGGTGGTATCACAGCATCCCCCTTTTATTTTTTGCACATGCTTGTATCAATATTATGGCTTATTTTATTTTTTAAAAACTCTTTATTAAAAACAAAGATCTTTGACTTACAAATGCATAAGAGCAAAAAATTATACCATTCAATTGCATTGCAAAAATAGTCAAAAGAAATACTGCATAAAATAGCATGAACAGAGAAATAATAACTAAATATGAGCCAACCAATTAATACACCCAGAAATGCACCTCTCAGACCTTAAACAACTAAAAATGAAGCCAATTGTAGTTGGAAGGAAGAATACATTGTTCTGACATAAAATTTAAAATCGGTGCCCAGATAATGATATATAAATAATATATAGACATGCTGCTGTAATGATAGGTCATCTGTGTTTTCTGAATTCCCAGCTTTGATAAAATACGAAAGTCTTGTAGATATATGCCTTTTACCTTATATTTGTAGAAGGGGAGACACTAGAGACTTGTTTTTTTAAAAAATGAATGCTGGGAATTCAGAGAATCTGTTTTACCTACCATTGCAGCAGTATGTCAATGGGTGCTTGGTTTAAGAAAATAAAAAATGAAACCAGTCATCTTCAGGGCAGGGGTGAGGGAGGGAATGGTTTGATGATGACCAAAAAGTGATGGCTGGCCTCAGGATACTGGTAAAATGCAATAGGAGCTGGAGCACATGCTAAATAATGCACTTTCATCCACTTTAGCAACCATTTGCAAGTGGATCTTGCCATTTCACACAATAAAATCCAGTTGCAAAATGCACAGAAAGTGGATTGAGAGTGCATTATTATTAATATTATCATTATTTGTTGTTGTTGTTCGGTCACACAGTTGATTCTGACTCCTTGCAACCCCATGGACCAAGTCACACCAGGCCTTCCTGTCTTCCACCATCCCCCAAAGTCTGCTCAAATTTATGTTAGTTACATCAGTAATGCTGTCCAGCCATCTCATCTTTTGCCGTTTCTTTCTTCTTTTGCCTTCTGTCTTTCCCAGCATCAGGATCTTCTCCAGTGTGTGCTCCCTTCTCGTTTGGTGGTCAAAGTATTTGAGCTTCAGTTTCAGCATCTGATCTTCCAGGGAACAGTCAGGGTTGATTTCCCTTAGGACTTACTGATCTGATCTTCTTGCAGTCCAAGGGACTTTCAAGAGTCTTCTCCAGCACCACAGCTTGAAAGCATCTATTCTTCTGCGCTCAGCCTTCCTTATGGTCCAACTCTCACAGCCATACATTACCACTGCTACTGGGAATACCATCGCTTTGGCTATACGGACTTTTGTTGACAGAGTAATGTTTCAACTTTTTATTATACTGCCTAGGTTTGCCATAGCTGTCCTCCCAAGGAGCAAACATCTTTTAATTTCATGGCTATAGTCACCATCTGCAGTGATCGTGGATCCCAGAAATGTGAAGTCTGTCACGACTTCTGGCTTTAGTCAGTGAACAGGTAGAATCTGGATTGTTGCTCCAATGCTGGACAGAAGACTGATGAAGGTTTAATTATGTCTGTACCAATATGTTCTTAGATGAGATTAGCACTTAGTTAAAATGAACTGCTCTGTTTCTAAACTAGGTGATGTTGGTAGGCCTCCACATTACTTGCTGTTGTGGGATTGCCAAGAGATAAAAAGATTTTTGTGGAGGAAGCACTATCTCAGGCTGACAGCAGTTTTGGGGTGTCTCTCTGCTGACATCTACAGGAAATGCACAGTCTGTAGGAGCTGATTTCTTATGATTTATTGTGGTTTCAATCAGAGAAGATTCATCCAGTAGCCATTTGTGAGACAGATCAAGGAGAATATTTCTACCAGTCTTATTGTCTTCAATGTTCCTTAGTCATACAACTCATATTTTGAGAAATGCCGGGCATATATTAAGAAACTCAAGTCATTGTAAAATAAACAATAATTAAAAGGAGAAGAAACGTTGCACTGGGATCGGGTAGACAAAGCAACAATTATCACATCTGAGGGAAATTAAATTTCAGAACATCCGTCTGATCTCCTTAAATCAGCTCTCCTTAAATCAGATCAAAAATCAAACACAGTCAGAATATAGTTTATGTCCATCTAAATCTATGTAAATCCCTAAATGGATTCTGTAAAGAAATAGAATATGCTAGCCAGAGGGCTTCCAGGAAGCAGAAATCTGAAATGCTCCTGTAACTGGCCATGGGCCAACATGAGGTAAAGCTAATAGATGTTGCTCCGATCTGCTCTGCTTAAAAGAACAGATTCCAACTAATATCTGAATGTTTGCATGTTAAACATTTTACATCATTACTCTTGTGCTAGGGCTGTTCTCTGTAGTGTTTTTGTTGCTGTGGTCTTTATTCGGCAAGCAAATTTTCAGAGAAAGACACTTCTGCATACTTACAACAAACCAGGGCGCTTTTTTTGTGGAAAAAGCTCTGCAAGAACTTTTTTTTTTTCCAGCTGGCTCCCTTCTTGTTTCTCTCTTATTTCTGTATCATCACTCCACATCTGCTATATTCCTTCAAGGTTGGGGACAAAGGGTGGTGATTGGGGGTCAGTCATCCCAGAGAGCTTAATTGCGGTGTCCCTCAGGAGGCAGTGCTTTCTCCAATGTTGTTTAACATCTACATGTGCCCCCTTGTCCAGATTGCCCGGAGGTATGGGCTTGGTTGTCACCAGTACGCTGATGACACCCAGCTCTATCTACTGATGGACAGCCGGTCTGACTGGGTCCCAGAAAATCTGACCTGGCGCTGCAAGCCATGGCAGGATGGCTCAGGCTGAGTCTGAACCTGACGAAGACAGAGATCCTTTGCCTGAGTCACAGCCGTCCTGACAGGGAAATCCCCCTACCAGCTTTTGTTGATGTACCACTTACAACTGTGCCCAGGGTCAGAAGCTTGGGGGTGCTACTGGAGCCTTCTTTGACAATGGAGGCCCAGATAGCGGCCCCTGTCAAGCATGCATTTTCAAACGCTCGTACAGGCTCACATATCAGCGTTTAGCCGCCCCCTTCAGCTTCGACCCCAGGTAGTCGACTCTGCTGAACTCATCAGGGAAGGTGTTTCCCCAGTAGTGCATGTAGCTGTTAGCTTGAATGGTGAAATACTCCACCTCTTCAGGGTCCTCGTTGAAAGTTGCCTCCAACTCCCTTCCTCAACCTCCTTCTCGTGGGGGTAGTGGCCCTGCCAGTTGCACTCGGGGCGGTATCGCCGAGGGTCTAGCCGTGGGCGGTTGCAGGATTCTTCTTGGGTCTATCGGTCTCAGGATACGATCGACCTGTCTATTAAATTCTCTGGCCATCAGGGTGGTCATTGCTTGCATCTCGTCCCACAACCCCTTGGCGACCCCTTCGACTTCTTTTCTCACCATCAAGCTAAATTCTCGGGCTATTTCATCTTCCTCTTCCCCAGAACCTACTAATCCCTGGGGTCCTTCCGCCTCCACCTCCAACAGGGGAGGTTCGGCTTCTGTGCACGTCACAGCAGTGCTCCCCTCCTCTCCGGGCTCGGCCACCTCATCAGTCCCCAGAGTCATCCTCACCCGACGCATGTGCCTGGTCAAGATGGCATCTCTGTGCGCCGGAGCCTCATCCATCGTTGTGGTGGACGTGCGCGGTTGCCACTGATGGGGGGTGACCAAGAGCTGCTGAATGTGGAGAGGTGAGCCTTTCCCCGCGACTCTCTGGGCGTCTAGCACGTGCCACGGTGGTGTTGGTGCTCTCACCCCTTCTTTGGGTTCTGGAAGTTCACTGCTCTCTGGAATCTTTTCAGCCATCCGGTTACAAAGTTGCTAGGGCCATTAAACTTCTTCTAAGATCACTCTCAAAATGTCAAGCATGTGGTTTCAAAGAACGAGTCAAGTGGATACAAAACTACGTTTATTGATAGACCGATATGCTCTCCTGGTACAGGTCCTTGAGAGTGATACTAGAAATACATTGATACAATTCTTTTAAGACATACTTCAAAGGATTCCCAAGGGAGGGGGCAAGGGATGCTCTCTAACACATAAACTATCATAAATGTCTACATTCTCACAATGTTATCAGTGTCTTGTCCTTGCTTTCCCCAGATGTCTCACACTCCTAGGCAGGAATGTATGGGAAGGTGTTGATTATTCTTTCTCTTGCTAGTTTTGTTTCTCACTACTCTACTTCACAAGCAATAAAGCAGGAAAGGGAGGGGGAAAGAATAACAGAGCCAAAGTACTTCAGTCATCCATGATGTTTCACAGACCAGCTTTATGGGGACCCTAAAACAATTAATTACCATTGGAATTTTACCATGCTTGACAGCCACTGTCAAATCCACCTTTTACCATCTCCACCTTTTACCATCTCAAGATAGTTGGTCCCTTTCCTCAAGCGTGGAGACCTGGCAACTGTGATCCATGCTATGGTCACCTTGAGATTGGACTTCTGTGATTCTCTCTACATGGGGCTGCCCTTGTCCTGAATCTAGAAACTACAGCTGGTGCAGAATGCAGCAGCCAGGCTGTTATTAGGGCTCTCCATGCAGGAGCACATACAGCCGGGGCTACGGGAGCTGCACTGGATGCCAGTAGTATACCGGATTCACTACAAGGTGCTGGTCATCACTTTTAAAGCCCTATATCAGGGGTGGCCAACGGTAGCTCTCCAGATGTTTTTTGCCTACAACTCCCATCAGCCCCAGCCAGCATGGCCAATGGCTGGGGCTGATGGGAGTTGTAGGCAAAAAACATCTGGAGAGCTACCGTTGGCCACCCCTGCGCTATATGGCCAAAGACCTGCCTACCTTAAGGACTGTCTCTTCCCACACGTTCCCCAGAGGGTACTTAGATCTGGAGTGCAAAACTTACTATCGATCCCCGGGCCGAGAGAGGCAAGATTGCAAACAACTAGGGAAAGAACTTTCTCAATCATGGCTCCCCACGGGTGGAACCAACTGCCTGAGGTGGTCAGAACTTTGGGGGACCTTGCCCAATTCTGCAAGGCCTGCAAAACAACATTGTTTCAGTTAGCTTTTAACTGAAACTGCCAATATATCAGCTTTAAAGGATGCATTAGAATACTGAACACCATCTGTAACCAAATAGTAATTAGCACCGAACTGTTTTATACTGTTTAATTGTTTAAATTGTTTAATTAATGCTCAATTTAAATGTTTTATTGTGATTTTATTATATGTTGTGAGCTGCCCTGAGCCTGCTTAAGCAGGGAGGGCGGGATATAAAGCAAATCAAATATGTTTCTCCTCACATTTTTAATTCGTCTTTCTAATGCCAGTTTACTATTTTAAATTTCATGATAACTGTATTCTGATTTTGGTTCTAACATACATAGTCCACTCTGCTTATGCTATCTCACCTCTCCTTTTATCCTTCTCCAATAATCTCATCCCTTTTATAGTATCTTTCCACTAATCTGCACTTTCCACACCCTGAATCACCGCATTCTGCTATTTCTGTGCCTTATTTTGATGCCCTTACTAAATCTTTCCTCTATAGACTCCTCTTTCTCCCATCCAATTCCAGTGGCTTTCTTTGTCATGCCATCCACCACTTCTTTTTCATGCCATCCACCAGTGAGAGCCAGTTTGGCGTACTGGTTAAATGCACACTTATCTGAGAGAACCAGTTTGATTCCCCACTCCTCCACTTGCAGCTGCTGGAATGGCCTTGGGTCACTCCATAGCTATCTCAGAGTTATCATTGAAGGGGCAGCTTCTGTGAGAGCTCTCTCAGCCCCACCTACCTCACAGGGTGTCTGTTGTAGGAGGAGAAGGTAAAGGAGATTGTAAGCCACTCTGAGACTCAGAGTGTAGGGTGGGGTATAAATCCAGTATCATCATCACCTCCTCCTCCTCCTGCTTCACCTGGGATACAGGAAATAGCTACAGTTAGTCAACACAGGTCATGATTCTTGACGACCTATGGAGTTCTGAAATCACCTTCTGGGGCAGAGTTGCCAGCCTTGAAGAACTCCTGGAATGAGATCTCCGGGCAACAGCGATCAGTTCTCCTGGTGAAAATGGCTGCTTTGTCAGATGGACTCTATGGCATTATACCCTACTGAAGTCCCACTCCATCCCAAACTCCTGCCTCCCCAGGCTCCATTCACCAGATCTTCTGGTATTTTCCAACCCAGAGTGGGCAACACTATCCCAGAGAAACCTGGCATGTGGTTGGGATTGCAGTGTCTATTATTTGTCCTTGCATTATTGGAGGTGTGGTGAAGGCAAGCATATTCAGTGTTGTGTATGAAGCCTAATTCTGATCTCACAGTGCTCGCAAGTCTGTGATCTGGGGATTTTTTTCCCTCTGCAGCCATATTCTTCCCTGAACATATGTTTCTTGCCAGATTTATGAATTGTTTCAGGTCTTGAACTGCCTTCAGCCTCAAGAATTAACTCTTCTACTCATTCATAAGTGGCAAGGTTAATGTTATGGCATTTATATGATTATAGGCCATTGACCTGAGTGGCTGTAATAAAATATTGTAGAGCATTCTGCTGCATGGAAGATTGCATAGTGAAGCCTGACAATTAGTGCTCCTAGTATGAGAAAAGTGAAAGGGCTGTTCAGCTACATGATTTTGGCTTGCTTTTTCTCTTGAGATAGGAAACATTCTGGCTTTATTTTTATTTTGGTGAGTCTAATGAACTCATTAGTGAAAGAAAGAAGTGGGGATATAATGAGTGAAATCCTGATAATACCTATTGAACATCTGTCTGAACTTTGGCATTTCTCTGTTCTTATAAAAATTGTGTCATCTCAAGCTCAAAATGTATAAGTTGCATAACACAAGTTTTCAATAGAAGCTATAATGCACCAACAAATAAGACAATGGGTTAAGTAGCAGAAATCTGTGGGAAGTTACCTGAAGAAACAATAAAGAAAAGGGTCCAGGGAATAAAGGAGCAAGGAGGTTCAGGGTAACTAGATGGAGACTGGAAGAGGGAGGTACAACAGACAGGGGAAAAGCAAAGTAAATGACACGCTGGAGGGCACAGAGGCAGGAGGCAAGGAAAGGCCAAGGCTTTGCCTGATGTTACCTCTTAGCACTGCTTTTCAGAAGTTTACTGCCTCTGGCTATGAAGGTTCCCTGAAGACATCTTGACTAGTAGTCCTAGATGGACATATTTTCCATTAATCCGTCTAATCTCTTTTTAAAACCATCATCCTCCGCAATCATATTCAGGTCCAATGTTCTGACTCTGGAGGACAGAGCTATATACAAGGTAGAAAGCATCCCACCATAATAATATTATTAAATAAAAGCTCTGAATAGTGCTTTTATTTAATAATAAATAATTTTATTTAATAATAAATAATTATTTAATAGTGCTTTTATTTAATGCTGACATTAAACTGTCTTTTCATGTCCCTTGATGTGATGGGGAAAGTTCCATAGCATCACAGGTATTGGCATATTAGCATATTTGTGATGTGCTTAGGGTAGGGAATCCCTGGGCCCTGATCCTAGGAAAATTTCAACTCATATGCTCTGAACATTTCATTTGTGTATTTAGAGCTGGACTTTACGATACGGTAGAAATATTTTTCTCTGAATCTATGCATAGCAAAGATAGCACTAGCAAAAGTAGTAACATTTTTCTCTGAATCTTTGCATAAACGTCTGCCTTCTCCATCTGTTTAATTTTTTTAAGTCTCAGGATTCTGAAAACCTGTTCAAGGTTATTTCAAACATTGCTATAATGCACTGAGAATTAAAAGGCAACTTTGAAGTGAAAGAAAAAAATGGTGATTTATTTCCCTCTGGTGGAGAAAGTGTAAAACTGCAAATTCTCTCCCCAAATTTCTTTAAAATGTTCTAATGACTGGAAAATGCAAAAATTAGTCTGAAAGAGGAAAAACCTCTACTTCTATAAAACATGTCAAAAGACATTATCTTTGCATACACATCTTTTCTTCTTTTTTGTCTCCTATTGTTTCAAGAAAGGAGTGAGGATAGAGAAGGAATGCATCGTGAAGACAGGGCCTCCAGGCAGGGAGGACTGGGGGACAAAATTCCTAGGGCCCAAGTTAGTTGGAGACCCCTGAAGCCACTGTCATGCTGCTGCATTCAGATTCTAATGCAGTTCTGCATTTCAGCCACTAGAACAGTAAACATCAGTCCTCTGCTTTCTGAAAAATTTACTACAAAGAGTCAAGCACTAAACCTATCTACCAAACTAGCAAGATAAGACAGCTCATGGCTTCTATAGTCATTGCCAGGCTTCAGCTTCCTAACAAGGTGGTTGTTTCTAGCAGTTTGTTTCCTTCTTCCTTCTCTTCCACCCAGTTCCGTGGTTTCGTCTGCTCATCCAGATGTTTCCTGTGTGTTGTAGAAAATAAAACAACCTTTCCTCTTTTCTTAATTCTCTTCCTCTTTTCTACACTTTTCTCTGTTTTGCTTTTTCCTTTCATGATATACCTTCATTTCTCTCCCCCCTTCTAATCCCGCCCCTTATTTGTCTTTATTGCTCAGTCCCTATCTTGGTTGGCTACTTAGAAGTAGTTAACAGTAGTCGAGCATCAATGCCTTATTAATATTATTAACGGAAGTAAGAGGAGGGGGGTTAATATTTCCCTATAATTATCAAATAAGTAAAAGTATGTCCCTGTATGGTAATGGAATGTTAATTAGACTTAGTGGTTACACATGTGGAACAGAAGTTAGAATTCCCATCCTTAATTAGTTTTAATTACATTTTAAACACTGTTCAGGCAGGGGGTTTGTAATGTACTGGGTTCAGATACGTTTAGAATGCAACATGCTTTATTGGCAAGTACATCACAAAGACAACATGGCGGGGCTGGGTCTCCTATTATATATATTCCCTGGAACAACCCTCTTTCTAGTCAGGCCCAATCCTGATCAGTTAAACTTCCCACCACTGATCGTCATAGACAGATTGCATTTGTCCCTTACAGTCAGGTGACCCGCGGCTTCCCGCTGGTCACCTCAGTGCACATAGTCGCACTGTGTTGTAAATTCAGGGACCGAAATGCAAGACACAACAGAGTTGTTGTTGTATTGGTGGGAAAACCAATATCTTTTGTTAATGCTGCTTTGCTGCTGTAGACATTAAGCTTTAGGTTACATGACAGATGACAATCATTTTAGAAAATATGCCAGCAAAATCAGCCCCAATGATCCCAGTACTTGCTCATCCAGCACATTTCATAATCAGTTTGCCCCTGCTTTTTGTGTTAGGTAGATGTACAAGGGTAAACTTAAACTTCTCACTGATTTACTTACTAAAGATATATTGTGATATGAAGTTTTTGTGATCTAGAGTCTATCAAATGTAAGAAGTGTGTCCTATATTGGTGTGTAAAATATAAAATGACAAAATTAGACATGCCATTTCAATCAGGGTCATACAAGGGTAGAATCTTTGTCTGGGGGCCCATGGTGGTTCTCAGCAGCCCTGCCAGAAGAATACTCTGGACTATGAGAGCGGAGATCACTGGGGAAGTGGGCAATCACAAACGGTGTTGTGGAAAGAAACAGAAGCAATTGTATTCATGGACAGCAGCTATAAAGCTGGGAAATGAAGGGTTTTAAACAGAAGGAAGTTATCGGTAGAAAGCAGTAAACAGGATGAAGAGAGCTGGTAGGCAATGGCAGAAAAAAAGTATTTGGAACAGAAAGTGACCTGCCATGGGGACACAGAGACTGTAAAGCCCTGGTGTGGTTGGACGGTATGATCTAGATGGAACTTAGGTGGAAGACCTGCACTGAATGCCGCCTTGAATGAAAAAGGATGGCATATAAATGTAATACGTCAGGGTCTAAACTATAGAAGCGCCCCCCAACTGCTTCTCACTCACCCTTGATGTAAAATTGCTGTGCCATAGATAACTGAGTCACTCTGCTTCATAAGGGAAGTGCATGGTTTTTTAATACTTGATTTGTTCTTCCCTCCATGTTTTAGAAAGAATTCATGGATGGGGAATGTGCTACATTAGATAAAAGAGCTGATGGCTGTGTCTTGTACTCATATGCCTTTATGACTTGCATGGCAGTCATTTGAGCAAGGAGGGAAGTGGAAGGATGCATTTGGGAAAGCTGCTTTGTTTTATATTCTTGAAGCTGCTGGTATCCGTGAGTAATGGCTTCTCCTTTAGATGGGCAAGCTGTTTCAAGACACACAGAAATTGGGAGGACAGGGGCAGGCTTTATTCAGCCACCTCTCTGAATATCCTTCAGGCCCCCAGTAGGGGTCTATCACCATGACTTCCAGGTGCACATAAAAATACAGAAAGAAATAATTTAGCAACCCTAAGCAGGTCTACTCAGAATCATTTGCAGATCTATTTAGTGGGGCTGACTCCAGAAAAATGCTCTTAGGATTGCATGGCTTGTATTTCAATCCAAGCCTATCTTTCTAAAACTGTGGAGGTGAGGTAGGAGCGTGTATTATCCCACATGCTCATTAGTAATGGCTCTGTATTTCCAAGAAGCCCACTCTACCCTTCTAGACCCGTCTAAACATATTTGCTTTTTTTGTCAGTGTTTCTTACATATTGAAATATGATGGTTTAATGTCCAGACTTTGTGCAGGCTTCTGTTTCTCAGCATCTGCCAGATGTTTTCTGCTAGAATGCTGTCCTCTTGCCAGCTTCCCTTTCTCATAGCCCAGAGAAGGTAGTCAGAAGTGTCCTCATCATGGGCCCACCCTTCGGTCCTTTGGAAGATGCAGTCCTACTGCTTCTGCACAAAGGTGGCTCCATTTTTGAGGGATCAGGAACGGCTCCTGCTGGTGTCACAGCTCTGCCTTCTGCTGAGCCATCCTGTTGTGGTAGTCATGGTTTTTTAAAGGCGAGTCGCTCAGAGGCAGCTGCAGCCCACCAAGAATTAGTAAATTAAAAGGACCAGTCTGCAGCAGCATGTGTTGGTCCCTGTTTGTTCCTTTCCTTTTGTTTCAGGTTAACTCTTCGTGACCAGTGTTCCCTCTAAGCTGAGTTAGTGTGAGCTAGCTCACAATTTTTTAGCCTCTGGCTCACACCTTTTTGTCTTAGCTCAGGAAAAATGGCCCCAGAGCAAACTAATGTATGCAGCAGCTCACAACGTGAATGCCAGTAGTTTGCAAACTAGAATTTTTGCTCACAAGACTCCACAGCTTAGAAGGAGTATCGTTAGTGACTATCGTTTTGTTCTCCAGTATCTCTCAATTTGATGAAGTCAGCAAAAAAAATTGCATTTTTTCTCTCTCTTCAAATTATCAGAAGGTTTTGCATACAGAAACAAATGTTCTGCCTCTGGTAGTTGCCTCATTGATTATTCCCAAAGCTGTAGGGAAAAGAACAGTTTGCTTTGTCAGTTTACAGCCTATGTACAATTTACAAGCCAAATCTTAATCTCCCTTAATTATGAATGGTTTGGTTTAGGTTGACTGAACTGTAACTTTAGATATGAACAGATATTTTAGGGGGATTTTCCCCCTCTGAAACAAAGCCGGATTTAGAGGTCTGCTGTGGGTGGTTGATTGCACCCTTGATCCACAGCCAAAAGCATTACATTACATAAAGAGTTTTTTCTTCATTAGGAATTAATCTTTACTAACCAACTGCCAGATTGTAATGACAGGTTATTAACATGTGGCTCTCTCTGAATGTGGCATATTTAATTGAAATATTGCATTTGGTACAGAATATTGAAACACACACCTACACATATTAAAATCCGGATTTACATCTATGATGCCAGTGAATACACTATTACTTGAGTGTGCATTTGTGAACTCTGGATTACATCCAATGGAGTATTTCTGCAAACAGAAGGATTTCCATCTGTAGAGCACAATTTTTTTGTCTCTTGCTCCCATTACAGACTCAAATGTCCCCAAAATCCTATTCCAGGGAGTAACCAGTCACCCAGGAATGGCATTTCAGGAGGCATTTGGGGCTGTAGCAGAAAGCAGGAGGCAAGAAAATTATGGTCCATGGATGGAAATCTTTCTGCCCACAGAAATTATCCTTTTGGATTGAGCCCCACAAAAACACAAGATAGCTATACAGAATAGTTAACTCAAACAAGTAAGGTCAAAATATCACACAAGATGGACCCTCCCCTTTCATGAACTGAATAACTGCAGTTTCTCTCTTCACTCTTCATTGAAAAGGAAGAATCTGTATGTTTGAATTAGGTAGCTTCAGTATCACCTGTACTGTCTAGGAGACACCAATAGGCTACATGTGTTCATGGTAAGCTATAGTCCCTGTATTATGTCAGTTTGTGAGAAACCTTTAGTCCATCTCTAGCTACTTGCAAAAAAAAAAAATGCCCTAATATAAATTTCAAGCAAAAGCTGCTTGCCTAGCTCAGATTTCAGTATAACAAGTTTAAATGATAAGATAATTCTGTCCAAGTAGAAGGGCAAAAAACCCCAACAACCCACAAAGCACCTCTGGGTTTCTCATAGCTGTGAGGCAGTAATCTGACTTTCCTAAAGGAAACTAGCAACTTGAGGCTGCTCTGCTTCTGACTGGCAGAACGGAGTTAATGCTGTTCAGCAGGGAAGTGAACTCGGGTTTTGGTTCACTTTTGTGGCTGGCAATGTTGCCCTGACCTGGATGGCCAAGGTTAGCCTGTTCTCATCAGATATCAAAAGCTAAGAATGATTGTGTCTAGTTAGCTTTTGGATTGGAGACTGCCAAGGTAGTCCAGGGTCACTATGCCTTGAAAACTCTATGGGGTTGCCATAAATTAGGTGCAACTTGACAGCACTGTCCACCACCAGTCTTGCCTTAGGAGGCCTTTGTGATTACCAGCTTAGTTGAGTCAACCAAGAAATGCACAAAATGAGAAGTGCAAGAATATTATTAAGAAGCATCACAAACAATTGAGTAGGGCTGTAGCTCCCATTTTTGGACCAGAGTTTGAAAGGAGAAAGCCAGTGAATGGCTCCAGTGAATAACAGGTGGGCTTGTTCAGCAATTTTCTTAGTCTCAAGTTCTGATCAGTGTTCCCTCTAAGCTGAGTTAGTGTGAGCTAGCTCACAATTTTTTAACCTCCAGCTCACACATTTTTGTCTCAGCTCAGGAAAAATGGCCCAAGAGCAAACTAATTTCTGCAGTAGCTCACAACTTTAATGCCAGTAACTCACAGAGTAGAATTTTTGCTCACAAGACTCCACAGCTTGGAGGGAACATTGGTTCTGATGCTACTACTTATGCATCTTCAAGGATCATACTAAAATTAGTGTCCCTTGCTGATAGTAAAAAATTATTTACAGTTGTTTGTCTGAAGGTTAAACTCCAAAATCCCAAACACAAGCTATGTAATACATTTTATTAGGACCAACTCAGTGACACATAACAATGTACAAGCTTTTGGGTTCCCCAAAACCCTTTTTACTGATAGTAATCCAGAGAAAACATGGCCTAGATACTCCCATTAGTAATGTGAGAATGTGTATCCCAAGGAAAAGATTCTAATATGGTTGTCTTTTTCTCTGACTGGTGTTTGAAATATCATCCACCTGCAAACTTCCTAACAAGGAGCAAAACAGATACATTTTACTATGGTGATATGTGGCCATAGTATTAGCAGTTACATGTTTATTCTACCACTACCTTTTACTGTGTCAGTTTGCCTGGAAAAAAAATTTAATTCTGTTAATATTGAGTCTAACAAATTATAGTTCAGTAGACATCTTATTGTTAGAGGTAACTGGCAGTCTTCTAAATGTGCATTTGATTATCAGTTATTTGACTTAAGGAATCTAAGGCTGAAGACAAACTATAAGGCAAAATCTGTTTCTTCCAGCCTTCACTCCTGTAGCCATATAGAACTGAAATGAAAGGTGACTGAAACATGGCAGGAGTATGCTGTCTGCTTTGTTCTGTCTCTTTCCTTTTTTTGTTCCAAGCATCTAGCATGACTATCTGAATACAAGTATGTTTTATTATATTTTGTACAGTACTTTTTTCTACTTTGTAAAGTTTTAGCAGGAAAACATGAAGGGAAATCCAGGTGGGTAGCCGTGTTGGTCTGAAACAACAGAATGAAGTTAAGATCCAGTGGCACCTTTAAGACCAACAAAGTTTTATTCAGGGTGTGAGCTTCCATGTGCATGCACACTTCCTTAGACAGGCATGAAGGGAGACAGCTTGCCAACTGACAAAGAACTAGCCAGTTGACACAGTTCTGAGAAGGGGAGTTGCTTCATGATTTACAAAAGCATTGGCCAATCAGTCCTGTGAACATTCAGGTTATCTTCAAACTAAAAGGTCATGTGCACAGAATTCTGTACATGCAACATAAATACAGTGAAATGTACTACCATCGAGACTCCCTGCTGCATTGACATGCATCTATCTTAAGCAGAAAAATTCCGTATCTGGTAAATTTGTGTGCTGAGATTGAATTATTGTGCTGAGACCATGAAAAGAACAACAGCTATTTAAATAAATTTGATATTTGTTAGGATTATATTGACAAATGTACTGTAGTTGTGATTTTCCAGATAGTTCCAGACCTTAGAGTTTTAATATTTTATTGTTGTTATCCTAATCAAATGTGAGTTCTTCTGAGTGAAGTTTACTGCCACAAGTCGAAAGTGTAAAAAAAGAGATGAGAGTTTTTCTACTTTCTGATTCTTACAATCCTTCTGAAAAATAGGTTGTTATTTCTCCTCATTTGACAGATGGGGAAGAGGCAAGGTGAGAATAAGTTGCTCTATGCCACCAAGAGAGTTCATGGAAAGGTAAAATTTAAATTCAGATCTCTCATAACCAGAAAAGAGTTGATTGATAACGTCAAGCAAAATAACTGCAAATGCATAGGACTGGTCTTGTGCTTTATTTATCCACTACTGTGTCAATAAATGGAATCAAAGACAGTAGATACATTCTCAAACAAGAACATGCCTGTATTCAAGATAATCACACACATATATGTCCACGCCAATGCCTGTAACCAGCATGCATAATTCCATCTGCTAGAACACTTACTGATACTTTTAAGGTTTTGTAACCTGTATTATATACATGCATGTGTGCATATTATGCAAGCTAAGGCTAACTTTTCAGAACAAAGTTCATTATAAAGCATTTGAGAGCTAATATCTGTAGAACAGAATCTGCCACTAGGTGAATTGCGGGGGAGCGTCAATAAAAATAAATAGCAAGATGGAGGCAAAGTATTTATTTACAGAGTGGAAGATATTGTTTTGTATGTGCATAATTTACTAATTGTGATTTTGCAAAACATTTGCTGGAGATGCACCAAAGGTGACTATGGCCCAAAACAGGGTTGCCAACTCCAGGTTGGAAAGCTCCTAGAGATCTAGGGATGGATCTTAAGAAGGCAGGGTTTGGAGAGGGGAGGGACCTCAGTAGGATACAATGCCACGGAGTCCACCCTCCAAAGCAGCCATTTGCTCCAGAGGAGCTGATCTCTGTAATCTGGAGATCAGTTGTAATTCTAGATTTTGAAACCCCACTTGGAGGTTGTCAACCCCATCCCATAATTCTTTGTGAAGATAAAACCAGCTTGTCCATTGGCTCTTTATACATAGTGCTAAATTAATAATCACCTGTAGACAGCTTAGCTTAGTTAAACGCAGGACTTTTTTTGTAGCAGGAACTCTTTTGCATATAAGGCCATACACTCCTGATGTAGCGAATCCTCCAAGAGCTTACAGGGCCTACTGTAAACTCCAGGACTGGCTACATCAGGGGCATGTGGCCTAATATGCAAAGGAATTCCTGCTGCAAAAAAAGCCCTGGTTAAATGAGATGTAGTAACTATAACACCCTGAATATAGACAGACCCTGCAGACAAGAATGAGAAACACTTAACCATATTTTCATTATTCAAACAAGCCTCACAAAACACCTGAGAGGTAGGCTAGTTCATCACCCCCATTTTATAGATGGGGAAACTGAGGCACTGAAGAGGTTCAGTGATCTATCTGCCCAAAGGTACACCCAAATCACCCAGACCTCTTTCTCTTCAGTCAAAATAGATTTTGGTGATTCATCTATAAAAATGGATTTCTACCTATGGACTGTCCTGCTGTATAAAATTCAACATGCAGACAAGAAAAAGGAGAAAACCATCATATCCAGTACCTGGAACAGCAGTCTCGCACCACTAACATCAATTCTAACAGCATCATCCATCCCTCAGGCAGTAGTGGGGGCAGTTCAAGGGAGCAAAAGACACATTCTTTTGCCCCCTTGAAGTCCCGCTGCCTTGTATGCACAAAATCTCTGCACTGGAGTCTTTAATACATTACAAAATATACATTAAATCAGTCATAAACCTATTTTCTACTGAAGGCCTAACTAACCCTTATATATAAATGCATGCAATACAACCCTATTGGCCTTTTTATTACAAAGGAAATCTCCTTTGGGAGGGAGTGCTTTGAAGGGAAGAAGCTGTTAGGATGGGGAAAGCTTTTGTCTATCCTTTTTTTATTATAAATGACCCTCCCAACTGCTTTTCCTCCCCACTTTTGGTACATTTTTCTTATATATATACAATTTGTCATAGCTCTTTTCCTTCAAAAAAGCACAAGGTTCTTTCCTCAACACCAGAGTGAGCTGTATACATATGTATAAATAGGGAAGAGGATTTATGGCTTTAAAATAATCCTTTCTGTCGCTTTTCTTAAAAGACCATCAGCACAATCTGGGGTGGGGGGAGTGCTCAGGGAGCAGACCAACTATTTCACCAATGTAGCTTGGAGTTATGCTGACAGATCCCCCTGCCTCACTGGCATAAACAGTACCACCTTGACCCCACTCTCCTCCTCATTGTTGCTGGATGTCTTGCTAGCCTTCAGCTGGCCAGGGGGCAATACTTCCACTTCCCTCACCAGACACTGATGGGGGGGATTGGCTGTGCTGACTCTTCTTGGCAGCAGCCCCACTGGTCTGCCATTGCACCCCAACAGGTGTGGAGGCTACCCTCTTGACTGCTGTGGGGGCGAAGTCATGCGGACAACCATGTGGCAGCTGCTGTGGCCTAGGAACATGGGTGCATGCATGAGATGGGAATCCTGGTCACAATAGGGCCTCTCCCCCCCCCCCATCTCTACACCTCATTATACCTATGATCCATCAGTCACTATACCACAGAAAGCCCGTGTGCCCCCACATATCCAACATGGCCTTGTACAATGGCAGAGGATAGTGCCTGGGCTGGCCCATGTCCCACCAGATGGTGCATTGAGGACAAGCTCTGTCATCCTCAAGGGGTTTGGACATGGTGAATTCCCCATGTGTGTGATCTCCAGGGTGTCCAGTGAGGACAAGTTTTGCATGTCCCTTTGCTAGTTGCCCATAGGATGACTGAAGGGGTATTTGCAAGAGGTGTAGGGGATTGAGGATGTTCCCATGGGTGTAACCCTGTTGCCTGGCCCAAGGGTGAAGGGCCTTCAACTTTTGCCTGGCCTTGGCATCCATGAGAGTAGGGGCACCTGGAATTGAAGGAGCAGCAGGAATTGAAGAATGCCCTGGACTGGGACTAGCAGTACTGCAATAGTCCTGTGAAAGGCCAACGTATGGGGAAGATCTCCTGTATAATTTTCTGTTGGCTATCTGGAGGCTTAATGAGTTGTGGGTTGCACTGAATAGGAAGTAGATGGTTTGTCCATAGTGATCTGTAGGCTTGCTCTCAATCCTACACCAGCCTCAGCCAAGGACCCTCTGAGGGGTCACACTGACAAACAAGGTTTTGGTAGAGATGTAGTCAGACATCCACAGTGCTAAGGTTCCCCCTGTACTGACCAAGCTGGGGTCACACCACATCATCACACAGTGGCCCAAGGCAGTCAGGTTATGGAGTACTTGCATGGCCTTTGCTGGAGCAGAGGCAGTGATAGTTCTGTCTTCAGCAGAGGGACACATCTGGCCAGTTTACAGAACCCATAGGGGTCTCCCTCCTGTGGGGATAGTGCCTGGGTGTGCTTGTGTAGGGGACGCAGCTCACTCCTGCAGCCTATGTGTGACTGATTGCCTTGCTTGATGATTTTAGTGGTCAGCTGTCATGAGGGGCACATTTCATTATGCTGTCATGCCCCCAGATACTGTTCACATGTATGGGGGCCAGGATGCCATGTGTGGCACCAATGTTCCACCTGCCTGGTCATTGGATGCCATCTCTTCTGTCCATCTCAGTTGTGCCATTATGCCAGGTTCTGCCACTTGGTGTCAAAGCACAGTTGCTGGGGCTCCAGCAAGGTCTCTGCACTGGCAAGCCAGCCAACCTGCAGCATGGGCTGGCTGTGCCATGGTTTGGGACTCCTAAGGGGACTAACCAGTGCTGCCACTGTTGTTCCAGCAGTCAGCTGCTATTGAAGCCACTGACCTCAGATTGGCTCTGACTGTAATCCAAAATAGTATTTCCATCTTGAGCTACAGTAATTTTGCACAGGGTTGTTGTGTAAGTCAGTTCTAATATTAAAATGTATTTTGATGTGACCCATGACAATGTGAGGCACAGAATAAATTTTCAAAGTTATCATGTGGAGTCAACAAATTTACCATTAGGATCCAGTGAAGACTTAGTTGCTTCTGTCATAAACAAAAGGGCCTAAAAATTCAGCTGAGATATTTGAATGATTCTGTCAACCCAAAAAGATTTTGAATAAGTTGTTTAAGTGACCTGAAAAGCATTTCTGGGCTTCATACTGTGGTCAAGTGTTATCTCTAGTCAGATCTCATCTATCAGATTTGGAATGCAAGATGAGATATCGTTGTATTTAAATAATCTCTGAAAGTGAACTTTTCCTTTGAAACTGAAAAGATGCATCCATCTACACATACATTATAAAATTTCAGTTTTAGAGATTCACTGGTGGTTTGATATGAGCTGCATTTTAATTTTGAACTCATGTTATGCCTGGGATCATTCCTAGACCATCACCATCTGATAGTAGTGGTTGTCCTGTGCATGGATGACAAAAACTATCAAACTGGTCCACCCTTACACAAGGGAATGGTATCTGTATGCTCAGGGGATGTTGACTTTGTAAATTAAAACATTTTTAAAAGGTCAAATGAGGACTTAAACTTGCTCCAGAAGGGAGGGGGTGTTGAGAGAAGATGAGAGTCAATTAAAGAAGAAAAAGGGGAGGACAAATCAGCCCTGAGAATTCAAGACCCTGAGAACTTATAAAATTTTGGTGGGGAAGAGGTTTTGGGGTAGGTGACATTTCCAGATGGGCCATCACCTGTAAAATCTGCCAATGACCAAGACAAAACAGATGATGTCTAATCATCTACAAAATAGATGTTGTCTATTATGTCATAATATTTGTTAGTCCAAGGACCCACTAGCCTGCTGTTGTTCTTAAATTCAAAATGAGCTTCAGATTCATATTATTGCTCTACATCTCTAATTCAAATAACAAATAAAGAAAAAGAGCACCTTGGTGTCTAAAATGTAGGCATTAGCGGCAAGATCCTGCAAACTCTGTTGCCACAAGAAATCATCCATCATGCTCATCTTGACAGCCCTGTCACAAAGGGACAATAGCATGGAGCAGGGATCCACTGGGGATGTGGGGGGGAGGTAGTTGTAAATTTCCTGTATTGTACAGGGGGTTGAACTAGATGGCTGTGGAGGTCCCTTCCAACTCTAGGTTTCTATGTTGTCAGGTAAATCTTTAGAGGATTATAACCTCCAGTTCAATTTGTTGTCATACTGGAAAAGTCTACAATATTATAGGGATAAGTTAGTAACTAACAATGCAACACTAATGGACTGACCAGGGTGTAACTTTGCTTAGAATTGTGCTGCAACCCTCCTTCATTGTGGAGAAAAAAGGAACATAATAAACATTAATAGAAATATCTTAGTGTTGCCTACCTATCATCTACTACTAGATATACATACTTTCATATCAAGACACCCCCATGATGTCAGTGAAAGAAGTTAGAAAAGGTAGAAGGTTTTACCGTGTTTCTTCAGGCATAATACTTGCGAGATGATTGGTATGTTGGGGGGGGGGCATTATTATGCCACTACATCAGTAGTATTCTGGCTACTGACATAACATGCAGAAAAGTAGGTAGTTGTGAGAATTCAAAGTTCTACCTAACCACAAGGGCAAATAATAAAGCAAAAGTTCCACTAGGATGAGTAATCTTATATAACAATGTAAATATTTGGCTAGAACCCCTTCCCCCGCCCATACAAATTATTTGATTTTACTGACACACTAAAAAGCAATATTCTTCAGCCGTATTCTAATAGGACCTGCCTTTTTCAGGATCTCTTATAAACATAAAAAAGAGAAGCCAAGTTGGATCAGGCCAATGGACCATGCAGTGCAATACTCTGTCACACAGCAGACCAAACCCAAATGCCATCAGGAGGTCCACCAGCAGGGCCAGAATTCCAGAAGCCCTCCCACTGTTGCCTCCGAAACATCAAGAATACAGAGCATCACTGCCCTAGACATAGTGTTCAGTCTATATCTTGTGGCTAATAACCACTGATGGACCTGTGCTTCAACAATCACCAGAAGCAACTATGCAGAAGATCTGGAGTAAGGATTTATAGACTACATTGATAATTCCCCGCAGAACAAACCTGTTTGCAGGTCTCATTTGTTCTATATGGTAAGAATGTTCCAAATTGTTCATTTTCCCATAAAATGTAAGAACTTTCTACTATTTCTACAGTACCCATTAAATTCACGTAGCAGGTCAGATCTCTTCCTCCACACCTCTTATTGTTGAAGAGTTGGCTTGGCAATCTTAGATGTACTGCAGGTGCCCAGGATGCATGCAGTACCAATGTCAACAGGTTCTAGTTTCAAGTATGAAATATGAGACTGACATAAATTAAGAAATGATTGCAAGCAGTAATTAAATGGCACAAGTGAGTGGTATCCAGTACAAGTTTGTGAAGCGCAGTACTTTCATGTTCCAAAGGTGCAACAGGAGAAATAAATTTGTCACTCATCTCTCTCTTGTAAATGACTCCTGGCTCCCCACTGCTTCCATATATTCAGCAGAAGACAGACCAATATACCAAGTTAAAAAATATATAGGTGCCTGGGAATATTAACCTTGAGTAATTATCAATAACATGAGTGTTCTGGATGATACGAAGGCTCATATATCCTTTGAGCCCTTTCTTCCTTGATGAATTAGACTCGTTATTCATGGTCAAATGGATCACCATCTTGTCTTGCTTATCCTCCTCAGTCACTATCTGGCCTCTTGCGTATCTTTCTAGGCTGCTGACATCTGACTCACTGTAGGTACCATCGAGCAGCACAGTTTTTGTTGACGATATTCCACAAGTACATGGAAACTGTAGAAGAAGAAATACAATAAAAGGACAGAAAGAAAGTTACTGGAAGATCATGTTTTTTTCCTGCTTCATTTAATTAGGAGCTGGTTCCCTATTTGGAGATATCCTTTCCCAATGTGGTCATGTTAATCTTCGCTTCAGGAACCTTGAGGCTAGATTTCACTAATGTGCTCTGTCCTTGAAGATTATCTGGAAACTTCGGCTCCACAAAGCAGCAAACGTAACATTAAAACTGTTAAAATATAAAATCCAATTGAAACATAAACAAACGCTCTAGGAGGAGGGCAAAAAATTATTATGGGGGGTATGCCAAATGAAACAAAGGGCATTTTCGCACATGCTAAATAATGCAATTTCAATCCACTCCAACAACTGTTTGCAATTGGATTTTGCTGTGTGCAATGGCAAAATCCAGTTGCAAAGTGAATTAAAATTGGATTGAAAGTGTGTTATTTACTGCGTGTGAAATAGGCTGAAGTCTTCACCTGGCAAAAGACGCTGATAGAGAGAGACAGATAAATCTCTCTGGTGAGGGACTTCCAAGGTGCCATGACAGAGAAGGCCCTTTCACAGGTTGCCACTCATCTATCCTCTACTTGAAGGAGTATCGCTTCCACCATATTCCTGTTGACATCTTGTTCCTTCTCAGAAGTCCTGTGTTCTGTGCCCCTTCTGTTTAAGGCTATCACAACTATCTAGTCTCTGGCTTTTTCATGGCTTCCCCCTGCTTGTGGAACAGCTGCCTAGAAGGGGCTTCTAATCTCCTGGGTCTCCAAGGAGGCTGTAAAATGTTTATTCCAGAGAGCTTTTGGCAATATTTTATTTATGTTATTTGATTTGATTTGTATCCTGCCCTCCCCGCCAAAGCAGGCTCAGGGCGGCTCACAGCATAAAACCTCACAGAATTAAAACAATACATATTATAAAATAGTACTTTCTATAAAATTATATATTTAAAGATTAAAACAACAAATCATTTAGTGCTCAGATCTAGATATTATCTTGTTGGATTTTACAGTGCGATGGTATTCCATCTATGATGTAGGCTCTGTATCAATTAAAGGCCAGCTGGGAGAGTATAGTTTTGCAGGCCCTGTGGAACTGACCAAGATTCCGCAAGGCCCGCATTTCCTCTGGGAGTTGGTTCCACCAGTAGGGGGCAGTGATCGAAAAGGCCCTTTCCCTGGTGACCTTCAGTCTGGCCTCCTTCGGCCCAGGGATTACCAATAGATTTTGTGAACTGGATCGAAGCACCCTCTGGGGAGTATATGGGAAGAGATGGTCCCTAAGGTAGGCAGGTCCTCGGCCATATAGGGCTTTAAAGGTAATAACCAGCACCTTGTAACGAATCCGGTACACTATTGGCAGCCAGTGCAGTTCTCACAGCCCCGGCTGTATGTGCTCCCACGTAGGGAGCCCCATTAACAACCTGGCCGCCGTGTTCTGCACCAGCTGCAGTTTCTGGATTCGGCACAGGGGCAGTTCCATGTAGAGGGCTAGGGTTGCCAATCCCCAGGTGGGGGCAGGGGATCCAGTTTGGAGACCCTCCCCCCGCTTCTGGGTCATCAGAAAGCGGGGGAAGGGGAGGGAAATGTCTGCTGGGAACTCTATTATTCCCTATGGAGATTTATTTCCATAGAAAATCATGGAGAATTGATCTGCGGGTATCTGGGGCTCTGGGGGGGGCTGTTTTTTGGGGTAGAGGCACCAAATTTTCAGTATAGCATCTAGTGCCTCTCCCCAAAATACCCCCAAAGTTTCAAAAAGATTGGACCAGGGGGTCCAATTCTATGAGCCCCAAAAGAAGGTGCCCCTGTCCTTCATTATTTCCTATGGAAGGAAGGGATTGAAAAGGTGTGCCGTCCCTTTAAATGTGATGGCCAGAACTCCCTTTGGAGTTCAATTATGCTTGTCACAGCCTTGATCTTGGCTCCACCCCCAAAGTCTCCTGGCTCCACCCCCAAAGTCCCCAGATATTTCTTGAATTGGACTTGGCAACCCTATAGAGGGCGTTACAGTAGTCCAAAATCAAGGTGACCATTGCATGGATCACTGTTGCCAGGTTGTCGCGCTCCAGGAAGGGGGCCAACTGCCTCACCTGCCTAAGATGAAAAAAAGCTGATTTAGCAGTGACTGCTATCTGGGCCTCCATTGTTAAGGCAGGCTCCAGCAGCACCCCCAAGCTTTTGACCTTGTGTGCCATTTGCATTGGCGCACCATCAATTGCTGGGAGGGGGATTCCCCTACCCAGACCACCCCAACTCAGGCAAAGGACCTCTGTCTTCGCTGGATTTAGGGCTTCCGTTTGGCAAGATGGAAGTGGGGGATCTCCCAATTTGCAATCTCTGCCTGCTGCCAGTCAACTGGCCAGTGGGGGAAAGCCCACCTCCAAACAGACATCCCTATGTGCCATCGGCAACACACTAACATCACTTCTGGAAGTCACATCATGTTGGCAACATTGGGGGCAATACTCTACCTTTTGGCGCAAACCTCTATGGCTTGTGGTCATTTTTATCACACAACCAGAATGTCCCCCAAATCCTCATCCTGACAACCCTACTTGGCAAAGAGGGAATATCCTGCTAGTAAGGTACAAGGTGTTTTTAGATTGGTAGGTTGCCCAGGAGAAAAGTAGACATATAATTATTACTTAAAATAGCATGAGAAAACTAATTTAACAAGGGTGTTTTTGCAACATATGTTAACCCTGCATCAGCAGATCATGCAATTGTAAAACTACTTATCTAAGGTTTCCTTTACTCTCCGCATCAAAAGATACATCAAGACACTTCACTGGGGCTCCAAAGAAGTCTGCAATGAAGTTCCAGCAGTCCATCTGCACTGGCTATGCATGCAGAAGCCTGCTTCTGTGTTTGGTTTTGACTTGCTAATTTTGGGTGTACAAAATTCAGGCCCGCAGCTATGGTGGGGCCCAGGAGGGTTCAGGCCAATAAAAACCCCAATCCACCTTTATGGCCACTCCAACCAGTCCCTCTAATTAGTCGCTCTCAGCTGTGCTCTCCTTGGCGCAGTTGGGCCACCCAGCCAGAGCAGGATTCATGCAGTGGAGATGCAGGTGGGTGGCGAGCCACTGCAGCTGCAAGTGGTGCTGCTGGGCAGTCTGCCAGGGCTGGAGGGGGGCAACAGCACCACCAAGGTGCCACTGGGAGGGCTCCAGCTTCTGCAGGAGGCAAAGCATACCCCAGATCAGGCACCATCTGAGCTGGCTGATTTGCGAGGGTGATCCTGGCTGCCTGCCTTGGCTTCTCCAGGAAACTTTTGTGGCAAGCTATCCTCTGCTGGCAGCCTTGACCGGCCCTTGCAAAGGTGCAGGCTAGGTCTCAAAACTGTGGTGGTGTCAGCTGCTAGAAAGGAGGATTCACCCTCTTTCCCTTGCAGGGCGCGTATGAGTATATATAGTGTGCGTTCTTTATAGATGTGCCCAGATCCATGCATAAAAAAAAAGTTCCATTTGCAACAGGTCCTTGGAGTGGGGGTGAGGGGGAAGAGAGAGACTCAGTCCTCCCCTTTTGTAGATTTGCAAAGAGAGGGACATACACACACCCTCCCCGGAAAGAAATCTTGCAGGTGGGCAGAATGCTGCAAGTAGGGGAATCCCTATTCCAGAGACTGCCTGTTGAAAGCCACAAGGATTATTATTATTTTTCTTTAAAGGGTGATCTTCCCTCTTCCCTGCAGCCTTGGTGTGAAAATGGACCTGGGCAAAGGGGGTAGGGGGGAGCTTGGGAGAGAGCTGGCAAAGATTCCAGGAAGTCACATGCACCAGAGCCACCAGCTCTTCTGGATTCCCACATACACAAGTGGCTGGCCAAAGCTCCTCAGGAGAGGCTGGAATGAGCACCTCCTGCCAGCTGCCTGCTGGGCATTGTAGTTCCACACTTCCACAGTGTGCCCACCTTCGCCACCATCACAGGTCAGGGCTGCTGGATGCCTCTCTGAGAGCCCTGCTGCAAGAGAGACTGGGCATCCCTCAGGTGGCGGGGAGGAAGTTGTGTGTGGATCCTTCCTCTGGCTGTGCTCTTGAAGGCATCCTTCCCTGCCTTCCAGTGCTGAGAGCCCAGCCAGGGCCAGCAAACCAGGCAGCCCCCTGGCTCCTTCAACAAAAAATCCTGGCTGTGTGCTCCACCAAACTTTAAATCCTGGCTATGGCCTTGCATGAGTTTCTCCTTTGCACTTGGTATGAGAGATGATAATACGATGCATGTCACCCATGCTTCTGATCTTGCCAACTCTATTTAACTTGTGAATCGGAGTGGATTGTTAAAATCATGAGTTTCTGCTGTCACATTGGTTGAAGCTAGCTTTAATATGTACATCTGATTGTGGTAGGGGCTTCATAATTATTCATTAGCAGTAACAAACTGCATTGAGGCAAGCATAGGAAATCACCTCACTGAATTTTCTTCTTCTTACCCTCCCTATTTTGTTCCTGCCAAAATCCCAGCCTGCAGATTTCCCCAGTTCTGATTTTAATTTCCTACTGTGTTGTTTCTACTATGATCTGCTCCTGGTTTTTTGGTGTTAGGGCTTTGATGTGAACAAAAACTGTTCCTATAAACAGACCTATGGGCACTGGAGTTTTCTTCCTCACATTCATAAACCTCTAATATATTCCATAGAGGTGTGCAGGAAGTCTCTCTCACCTTCTCTCGCAGTTTCCGCTGTTTTCGCTCTTGTACTGTGGTCAGGTAGTTCACTGCTGCATACTCTATGACTGAGAGGAAGACAAACACAAAACTGACCCAGAGGTAAATGTCCACAGCTTTGATGTAGGAAACCCGAGGCATGGAGGCATTGACACCAGTGATGATAGTAGACATTGTCAGCACCGTTGTTATTCCTGCAAAGGTGGTGCACAAGGATTTACTACATGCATCAATACATGGCAAGTATAAGGCTTAATTTGAACCTGGCCTAATAGCAGGAGCACCTGTTTTCAAAGTGCAATGTGTAGAAAATAATAATGAAAGCTAGATTGCCTTTGAACATGTGCAGAATTGCCTTTTCCCTTATCATTAAGTAGCTCAAGCAAATGCCACACATATCAAATTAAAAGATGAATGGCCTTGAGCTGCAAGTAAACGTAAGCCCCACCTCTTATGTTTTGCAAATAAAATACTGATAAAATAAGAAAAAAACAGATTGGGATTTCCCACTAGCCTTATACTGCTCTCACGCTCCTCTTCTCTGCAGGGCTTCTGCTCCGGGGCTGCAACTAGCCTCGCCTTTTTTGCACGACAAACGAACTGCTTTTTAGAGGTTTTTTTGCCGTGTGAAAAAGGCAAAACTAGTTGCAGCTTGGGGGCAGATAGTGTGAAATCTGACGGAAGCCCCGCAGTAAGACTAGTGGAAAATTGGTCTGAGTTTAGTTTCAAAGTTAATTGCTTCTCTTCCTGCATCTTTCATTTCAGGCTACAGAAGGTAGTAATTAACCATGAAGTGAGAGGGATTGTCTATAATTCTTCATCAGGATGAGTTGTTTGGGTGTATGTGTGAACATGTACTTTGAGTAAATAGGGCTGCCAGGTTCCTCCTGGCCACAAGCGGGGTGGGGAAGGTTATCATTGCCAGCTGCTCCAGGTTGGGAGATTTGGGGTTGAAACCTGGGGAGGTCAAGAACCTCAGTGGGGTACAATGCCGTAGAGTCAACCCTCAAAAGCATCCATTTTTCTCCAGAGGAATTGATCTCTCTAGTCTGGAGATGAGCTATAATTCCAGTGGATCTCCAAGTCCCACTTGGAGGCTGGCATCCTAATTGATAAGCCTTTTTAAATGGCTGTTGCTTCACAATGTAAAGTAAAATAACTATTCTCACCCAAGGAAACTCTTGCAGGCACAGCTCTGCGGTCTATCCAGAAGGACACCCAGGACAACATGACCATAAGAGTGGCAGGAAAGTATGTTTGGAGCAAGAAGAAGAAGATATGGCGATGTAAAGTGAAGCTAATGTAGAGGCGATTGTACCAGCCTGTTGGGAGGGAAGCATAAAAGTGAGAGGTAAACCTCTTTATGGAGATGAAAGCAAGAATGGTGAGACATATGCATAGTGAAAACAATAAGGCCAGAAAAGGGAGAGAGGTGGTACTGGAAGGAAGCATTCAAAAAGGAAGATAAGGAAACCAAACAACAAAATATTGCCATTATTATATTCATTAGCTTCACAAAACATTTTTATTCATATTTTATTTATATATAAAGCTATCAACATTATATAAAAATGAGAATATTGCTTTAGAATTTTACTTACTAATTAAGCTGCCCGGATTTATATGTAATAACTTTGATTTTCTAAAAACTGTTGGACTTTATATATTTATGTATTACGTATATGTTTAAATAAATCAAAATGAAACATATATATATACACACACCACTCTCATGTGCTCGGAGAAATCATATTTTAAGATATCAGATAACAATTTAAAGATATCAGATAACATTCAGCAATATCTGGGTTTTATCCTCTCAGCTTAACTGCTGGGGAAAGGAAGATGAGTCACTTGTGACCACTGAGAAAGCTATGCCAGGGATGTTAGGATATGCATAGACAAAAGTCATATGGGGTGGGAACTGATTAGTGCAAGCCTGAGCAGCAAAGCCAGGGTTGCCAGATCCCTCCTGGCAACCAATGGGGGATGGTGGGGATTTAGGGCTGCCAATCTCCAGGTGGGGCAGGGGATCCCCCAGTTTGGAGACCCTTCCCCCACTTAAGGTCATCGGAAAGCGGGGGAGGGGGGGAATGGCTGCTGGGCATTTTTCCCTATGGAGACCAATTCCCATATTGTATAATGGAAAATTGATCCATAGGTATCTGGGGCTCTGGGGGAGATGTTTTATTGAGGTAGAGGCACCAAATTTTAAGCATAGCATCTGGTGACACTCCTCAAAATACCCTCCAAGTTTCAAAAAGTTTGGACCAGGGGGTCCAATTCTATGAACCCCAAAAGGTGCCCCTATCTTTCATTATTTCTAATGGAAGGCATTTAAAAGGAGTATGGTCCCTTTAAATGTGATGGCCAGAACTCCCTTCATAGTTCAATTGTGCTTGCCACACCCTTGCTCCTGGTTCCACCCCCAAAGTCCCCAGATATTTTTGAGTCAGACTTGGCAACCCTATGGGGATTTACCAGGAGTGGGAGGGAGGCCCAGGCAATGTCAACCATGATGTGATGATGTTACTTCTGGTTTGTACTCATCATGTTGGGACATCCTGGTGATGTTCCAGTATTTGGGGGGAAACTCTACAGTAAAAATGACTTCTACCATAGAGTTTTTGCCCAAATACCAGAGCATTGGCTGGATGTCACTGACACAATGTTGTAACTGCCAGTACATGCCAGATGTAAGGCCGCCATGTTACCAGCAACATAGCCTAGGTCTCCCTTCCACTCCTGGTAAGTCCCTCTGCTAGGCAGCTGATTGGGGGCAGGCCCAGAGGATCCCTGCCTCCAGAGAGGGCTGGCAACCATAAGCAAAGTCATTGACTCCAGCTCTCTGTGCCCATCACTTTTCATATGTGGTATCCCTTACATCTATAACACAGATGTGAAAATCATATTGGTTAGAAGGTATGCTTGATTTAAAGATGACTGACTGAAATATGCTTAGTAGAATCATATGTGAGAGAAAGATGGGCAGAAAAAGATCTACGACAGTTTTATCAGCATTTCACTAAGTAAATATGTGATCCTGGGTTAGCAAACTGACAAAGATGCAAAAGAAAATTACAACTAAGCCCTGATACCTGTGCTACTGTAGAAAGCGAGCCTAGAGGTTGTATGAAATTTTTGTATTAAGAACTGAGATAAGGAAATCTTCTCATCTGTTTTCAGTGATTCATTCCCATTTTTCCAGTAGAGCATCAGATCTTCATCTGTGTAAGCATCTAGGGGAAAAGGGGAAGAGGACAGCAGAATGTAACGCTGTACAGTTCAATTCCAAAATAATGAAACTGACAGATGAAGTATTAACACTGTGAACGTGTGATCTTGTAGGAAAGTGTGATTGTTTATCAGTACTGATTAGAACACATGAAGAACACATAACTAAATTGGGTTGTAATTAGGAATACAAGCAAGCCCCTGGGTGGGAGGGGGTTCCCTGCCATGAACACCTGATATTTACCTTAGACTAAAACAGGTTGCATATTTGCTCCCCCACCCCAGGGCAAGAAATCTTTGGAATCATGAGTGTCTAAATTAGGGCACATCTTCTCACCACCTTCATCAAACTATAATTCCCAGGATTCTTTGAGGGAAGCTGTGACGGAACAGGCCTGCTTTGACTTGCAGACCCTTCTGTGCCTACCCCTCCTTGGTGCTACCAACTCCTCGAGGGGGTTACTTCTTCCTTCCAATAGGGTAACTCACTGCCACCATCTGCACTTTTTTGGGGGGGAGGGGTTTCTTGCTAGGAGGGTCAGGGCTCCTTGCACCCCTACCCAATCTGAGGCCCTGCCTATGTCCTCCATTACCCAGAGTCTGGTTACCACGGGGACCATTTACCACTTTGGGGCTCTCCTAGAGAAATAGCCATGTGCACACAAACTTCTTTTTTCCCAACCCAGGGGCCCCTCTTGCACTAGTGTTTCCAAGACAGTGGGGGATCTAGGTGGTTCAGGGACTGAGAATCAATCTCCAGAGTAAAAACCTATTTATTGAAAAAAATATATTTACAAGCATCCTTAAGCACAGCACTAGATCTGCAAAGGGATTTCCGAAGGAAATTGGTCATAAATGCAATCCTTTTCCATGTTCTAGACATACTCTAACTGATTTAATAATCTTAAAGAGTTACAAGGTTTCTATCTATGTCCCATTACCTGGGAGACTGCATGGTTACGAAAAGATGCCTGCCTGCTTGCAGAACAGAGCAGTGTCCTCCTCAACCAAGCATCCCAAGGAAAAAGAGGCCAACTTCCCCTTGCACTTAATCCCTTGTCTCTACCCATTTTACATCACTCCCTCCACCCCCTTATTATTATTATCATTATTTGTTTATTTATATTCCGCCCATTCCCCATAGGGGCTCAGAGCGGAGCCCATCCTCCAAGAGCTTACAGGGCTCTTCTTACAGGGCCTACTGTAAGCTTTTGGAGGATGGGCTACATCAGGGGTGTGTGGCCTAATATGCAAAGGAGTTCCTGCCACAAAAAAAGGCCTGGTTGGCATTCTTACCAGAGCCATTAGCATATGTACATATATAAGCTAGCAGGCCATTGAATTGGCCCCCTGCTACTTCCAGAAAGGGGGGAAAGCCCACACTTTTAAAACTCAGAATGAAGTGGGGGGTTTCCTCCAAAGAAGCCATAACAGTTACACTGAGTTATATTTATAATACGTTTGTATCATAGCTATATCCAAAATTGTTGAACTGTGGCATTTATTTGTACCAATAGCAGAAAATAAATTAAATAGGATCTTCCTATATAGTGTACACCAGCAACCATCACTCAGGGCCAAACTACACATTACAATGCAGTCCGTCATGGGGTTTTGCAGCCATACTGCAGCTGTGAGTTCCCAGTATGAACTCCCTTTAAAAGAGCTGCAGGGGCCCAGTTTGGATTTTGGCAAGGGAAACAGCACGGGGGGGGGGGGGGATTCCTGCTTCTGCCTGTGCTGTCTTCCCAAGCCAAAACAGAGATGGAGAGCTAGTTATTTGCCCAATTGCAGGTCTCCATGTATAAAGTGCAGCTCCCTAATGGAGCAAATAAAGTCCTCTGGTCCCACATCATCATGGAAAATTGGTACAGGAGAGAGGGCACAAACCCCTCCTTTTTCTATATTCCTCCTTTTTCTATATTCCTGATCCAAACTCCCCCTTCCCTCAGTAGGGCTTTTAAATGGAGTTCCCATTGATAAAACCTAGTTGCAATATTGGGTTGCCAGGTCCGACTCAGGAAATATCTGGGGACTTTGGGGGTGAAGCCAGAAGCAAGGTTGTGACAAGCATGATTGAACTCCAAAGGGAGTTCAAACATCCCTTTTAAACATCACATTTAAAGGGACTGCGCTTCTTTTAAATGTCTTCCCTTCACTGGAAATAATGGAATATGTGTGATGAGTTTCTAAGAAAATCGCAAAGAGGACAAGGGCACTAAAATTGCAATAAAGACTATTTCTTTAAATCATTTATATGCTGCAGAGACTTGCTCATGGCAGCTCACAAAATAAAACAGGATAAAAACATAATATCAAACCCCAGCCCATAAAAACAAATAGCATTAAACTACATAAAGCCCAGGGCATAAAATATGTAGCAAGGGATACAGTTTCTCCAAAAAGTGCCAAGCACATTCATAATATATTAAGAGCTTGCTTTTCCTTTGTCTTCATATATCCTAAGTATGTCTATCTTCAGTTTATTTCAGAATCTTTGCCTGGGCACAGAATCAAAGGCTGTTTTGGTCCATAAATGCAACAGCCAGCAATCCATCTTTTGAACTAGTATACTTATGAACAATGAATTAAGAGTGTGACAATGACTGCACACTTAAATGCCCTACTTTCAGCAGTGATACTAAGAAGATTCAGCAGAATCCCATACTCAGATGGACTCTACAACTGTGGCAACAACATAATTGATTCTGTAGACCACACCTTCTTTGACTCTAATCTCCCCATGGTTTAATTAGAATTCTTTCTCTCCAGAAGCAAAATCATCCTGGCTACTCAGTGATAAAGATAAACAAACTACTCTCTGTGTGGCAAACATTTTGGCAGTTTGTTGTTAAGTTACATAATAACTAACTTTAGGTTCTTATATGGGATGAGAGTCTGCTGCTTATGACTTTGGTTGTAAAAACTATAAGAAGTAAAGTATATTAATACAGTTGCCTTGTTTGGAGTGCTGCTTTTATGTCCTAATTTTTTTACTTAGGACTTCATGACATAAAATAATAATCTTGCATACTTTGTGGGTGGCGGTGGATTAAAGGTTGCTGTAGCCAAGTACGTGTACAAGCAGAGCCAGCAAGCAGATGCAGACGATTTTATCACTACCAAGATTCTGCATGTCAGCTGGACCATGGATTAGCAGGTCTGCTCAGAGGATTTATGGATGACAAAGCAAAGAGGCTCTTTCAGAGCCAGTGGCTGAGCCATAATTTCCGCAGGGTATATGTTGTTGGTGTATGACCTTTGTCCTCTTCCTCCTCATCGGCATGGGGATGCCCTGATCTGAGGACACAGGGGAAATAGAATGTTTGACCTTTTATTCTCCTTTGTCCCATATTCAGTGATAAAGACTTTCACTGTGCAAATGGCAGTCAAGAAGAGCTGTGTGTTCTTGGTTGCATTGAGTAATAATTATCTTCTGGTTTAACATGTCGCTCTTGCAGTGTGAGATGTTCATACAGGCTGGAAATGGGAGGGGAGTGTTGACGTATGTACACAAAAATGTCAGAACCCAGCAGAAAGCTGTGGGTATTGTTTATTTGGGTATTGTTCACGTAAAGCCCAAATTGCACATTATGAGAGATTCATGGATATCATTGAGTTGCATTTCCCACTATCTCTCCTGTAAACATGTGCTAGTTAACCAAATTAACTAGTAATTGAACAGTTGTGCAGGAAAGAATTGCAGGGGGAAATGTGAATTCTACATACAGCTTTCCAGCTCCAGAGAACAGGTCTGGGAATCTAGTGGAAAACGGCTAAAGTCCATGTTGCACATTGCTGTCACTGTGATCCTAGAAATTCCAAAGGACATAGTCAGTTTTGGTATACATGGGCAGGCACAGGTACATATACACACCAATAGACTATGAGTTTGAAATGACTGAACTGATAATTATTACACAAAAACATTAATCACAGATTTTAAAAATTGCTCTTCCTCAATTGATTGATGAGGTTGGGATGAAAGGGACAATACTTATAGAACAAAGTTTGAGTGCAGTGGCACCTTTAAGACTAACAAAGTTTTATTCAAGGTATAACCTTTAGTGTACACATATATTCCTCAGATACAATGTAATGGAAATTATCTGCCCATACATAAAGACAGAAGCTGAGCACTTTTAAAAGAGTTTTATGGCTTATGTGTTGCTGTGATAAGAAATTCTAAAGTTCAGACATCTTGAATTGATGAAGAGAACATTTGAAATGATGTGGAAATAGAGGAAAGAATACATCTCTATTAATGATAAGAGAACCCAAGCCAGGGTCCCTCTGTGTCACCACCTCTAGGGCAAGCAAACAGTGCTCAGATCTGTGGGTCCCTGAGGCTGAGTGCACACAAGAAACCAAACCTTTGAAAAAGATATATAAGTTTATTGAATGATTTATTTAAAGGAGTATCACACAGTCTCTAAAATTCATTAGCAAAAAATAATAATAAAGACTAACTTTTCTAACACTTTGGTACCTTGCATTAGATGGCACAGCATTCAGAATATCAAAGTCTAGGCTAGAGGCTTAAGTGTCTTCCACATAGCAATCCATTGAAATGAAACTTATCATAGTTAAAGCAACTGTCCCATAGAATCATAAAGTTAGCATGGCTTCCTTCTTATCTATGGCTTAATTATAGGGCGTTTTTGCACTGACCTTACTCAGGAGCGACGTCCCTCTTCACCGCGCAGCGTCCGCACGGATTTCGCACTAATTGCTCCGCAGAACCCGGAAGAGCCGCAAAGTCCCGCGGCTTTTGCGTCGCAAATGTAAACTGGTCTTTGGCCAGTTTACATTTGCGACGCAAAAGCCGCGGGACTTTGCAGCTCTTCTGGGTTCTGCGGAGCAATTAGAGCGAAATCCACACAGACGCTGAGCGGTGAAGAGGGACGTCACTCCCGAGTAAGGTCAGTGCGAAAACGCTCATAGTCTCTTGCCCTCTGATGTCAAGTGGTCTTTAGAATCCAATCACAGCACTTGCTCATTGGAACCCTCTAGAACAGGGGTGGCCAGTGGTAGCTCTCCAGATGTTTTTTTGCCTACAACTCCCATCAGCCCCAGTCATTGGCCATGCTGGCTGGGGCTGATGGGAGTTGTAGGCAAAAAGCATCTGGAGAGTTACTGTTGGCCACTCCTGCTCTAGAAGATTATTCCATTTGTTCCTGACTCCCCCCTCCCATCTAGTTATGGAACTGACTGCAAGTTTCTGCAGTTAGCCAATTACCACACTCTTAACCCTTGGGTGAAATTAGGGTTCTTTGCCTCACATATATCATTAATAATGTCACAAGGGATAGCCATAATAATTGCAAAGTTCTTGTTCCATCACAGTTTATATGGCAAACACCACAGCAATGGATAAGCTACATGGGAGAACCACTGATTTTATATTGCCCAGTACACCTCCAATGGAAATAGAAGATACCATTGAAGGACAACTTTGAACAGCTTGAAACAGAGATGTAACAAAAACAATTTCTTTGTGGGAAAAATCTCTTTACAGAAAACACCTCCATGGAAACTGGAGCAGAGCTGGCGGAAGAATGCTGTGCAACTGCTAATGAATTGATTGTGGCCTTACCTCATACTATAGAGCACATGGCCATCTGGGAACACCCGCAACATGATATTGTCAGTAGTTGTGTCATGAATGAAGGATCTTTTAGAGTGAACAAAGAAGACATCAGGCACCCAGATCTTCTTCACGAGCCTTCCATCAAAAGTCATGCTCTTATTAGTATGACTGGGAAAGGCAAGACGCTCATCCTTCCAGTAATGCCTCAGATACAATGTCATTGTAAAATCCTGGAGAGAGAAGATGTGTTATGATGATTATATCCCCCACATCCATAAATATTAGTAGAAAGGGCCTACACAAAGAGAAAGAAGGAAGGAAAGGGAAAAGATAGCTATATTACCACTTCCCTGAGGTAAAATCTCCTCAGCTAAGTCTTTTCTTACAATATCTACATGCTCATGTCTTCTCTTTTACTATGATTTTCTTCTCTTTAACTGATTTTTACACGAAGTCACAGCTGTCTTATGGCAACTCCACAGGGTGTCAAGGAAAGACTCATTCAAAGGTGGTTTGCCATTGCCTGCCTCTGCACTACTGGACTATTTTGCACCTTGGACTATTTTAGCAGTCTCCTATCCAACTACTGATGAGATTGGTCTAGCCTGTGCTATCCAAGTCTTTATTATAATACCTTGCAACAATGGGGTATTGCCATTTAATTATCTGTTATCTAAACATTTTAATGCTACTTTTCAATTTAAAAACTGCCAAAGGCGCTTACAGTAAAATTGTAATTTTACCCAGAAGTTGAAACTTTAGCTAAACATACTTTTAATAACCACTGAAAGACAGTAGTGGGCAACAGTAAACATTGCCAATTGCCTGCTACACATTTCCTCACTGATCCAAGCAGCCATTATGAAACTGTACTCAAGATTGCCTACACTTGAACAAATCCATAGCTACCTCTGGTGTTTGAATGTACACAGATCTCTGAGTATCTTAGATTTTGTCACTTAGATTTTGTCACTTACAAAATCTATTTTTGCAATAATGATCCAACACCAGACAAGAAAGGGTGACATATAACAGGCTTTTCACTGATGCTTTCTCTACTCAAAGCAAAGGAAGCTGTGTGAAACAACTTGATTTAGCACCATCACCATGAGGACTCCCCCCCCCCTTCCTTTAGAAGGCTGATTGATCACTTTGCAGTGTTTTTTTTTTAAAAGCAAATATTCAGAACTATATGCCTGAAAGACATATGGCTACACTCTTTGGGAGTCATACCTGTATGAATGTAGCATTATAGTATTGTCACAACTATAATTAACTAGATGGTTATGTGTGCAAATTTGCAGGCAGGCCCAACGTCAATGCATCCCCTTTATAACATGTACAGATAGGGTTACCAATCCCCACTTGAGGGCAGGGGATCCCCTGGTTCGGAGGCCCTCCCTTGACTTCAAGGTTATCAGAAAGTGTGGGGGAGGGAGGAAATGTCTGCTGGGCATTCCATTATTCCCTATGGAGACTGGTCCCCAAAGAGTATAATGGAGAATCGAGTCATGGGTGTCTGGGGAGATTGTTTTTTTGAGGTAGAGGCACCAAATTTTCAGCAAATTTTGACTCTCTTTAAAAAAACACCTTGTTTCAAACAGATTGGACCAGGGGGTTCAATTCTATGAGAAAGTGCCCCCATCCTCCATTACTCTTGAGGATACTCAAGAGGGCTGACGATACTGAAATTTAACACTAGCAGCAAACTGTTTTAATATGTTTTAATTGTTTATATTGTTCAATGTTTTAGCGGTTAAAGTTCAGTATTGTAAATGTTTTATTGATGTGAGCCGCCCTGAGCCTGCTTCGGCAGAAAGGATGGGATATAAATCCAATAAAATAAATAAAAAATAAAATAATTATTTCCAATGGAAGGGAGGCATTTAAAAGGAGTGCAGTCTCTTTAAATGTGACGGCCAGAACTTCCTTCAGAGTTCAATCGTGCTTGTCACAACTTTGCTCCTGGCTCCACCCCCCAAATCCCCAAATATTTCCTAAATCAGATCTGACAATCCTATGCACAAATCCCCTTTCTACAAAACTTAATTTTTATGGTGGTAGTTTCTTCAGCCTTCCACATATATTTTGACAAACAGTCCTCAGGAACAAGCCTAGCCTAGATTAGTCCTCAGGGCAGGAAGTTTTCCACCCCATTTCCATTGCCTGCTACTGCTCTGAGTGGCAGCAGAAGAAATTTAAAAAAACAAAAACAAAACTGCAGCATGTGCTGTAGCATCACGTTACTTTTGGTAAAAAACAACTGACATAGGGTAGCTCTACGAGTCACTCCAGAAACTCTATGGGTAGCTCTAGGAATCCAGCAACTATCTATCTGTCTGTCTGTCTATCTATCTATCTATCATTTTCGATTTATAGCCCGCCCTTTCCCGAATGAGCTCTGAGCAGATACTATATCAACTCTAATATAAAATGTCTATTGTTAAATATGTTTTTATCAAATATTTTTTTTAACCTGGGTGTACATAAAAACAAGATGTCAGGGACAGGGTTGTCAAATCTGACTTGGAAAATTCTTGGAGAATTGGGGCTCCAATTCCTCTGCTGCCCTCCAATGGGCGGAGCCATAGGAACCTCCAGGGTTCTTTTCTTCCTGAGAGGGCCTTAGGAGAACCTCCTAGGGGATGTGGGCTTGCTTCCATGCAGCACCTGCTTTCTCATGCCTGCTTATGCCTCTCCTTTTTGCAGTCAAGGGAGTGGTCAAGCCCCTTGGACTTTCCTGGATCCACCTATTGAAGTGTTCCTTGGAGGAAGGACATCTCTAGCTTTTCTTCTTTCTTCAATCCAGAGGCTAGGCCTTGTAGACTGTCAGAAGCCCTATGGAGACCAGACTCCATAGGGTATAATGGAGCTCCCAGTGGACATTTAACACACACACACACACACCGCTTTCTGATGACTCTAAAGCAGAGGGAGAGCCTTCAAACCAGGCAATCCCCTGTACCCAAATGGGGATTGCCAATCCTACACTGGCTGTTTTGGGTTCCTGCAGGGCTCTCCTACAGAGAGCCAGTGTAGTGTAGTAGTTAAGAATGGTGGACTATAATCTGGAGAGCCAAGTTTGATTCCCCACTCCTCCACATGATGTCAGCTCTGGGTGATCTTGGGTCAGTCATAGTTCTCTCAGAGTTCTCTCAGCCCCACCTACCTGACAGGATGTCTATTGCATCAAATCACTTAAGAGGTGGTACTGGCCTCCCGTTAGACTTCACAAATTTGTCCCTACTATTGCACCTACTTGTATAAAAAATGTGGAGAACTAGCTACTTATGTATATATGTATGTATAAATATACCTACAATTCCACCAATCATGTATATTTGGTGGAATTGTAGGTATATTTATACATTTTGGCATCAAATTTAAATCCAGATAAGACTAATTACAGGGTACCTCTTGCCTTTAGAACCAGACATTTTTTTATTGCACAATTGGAAAGACCTCTCGCTTAGGAAATGCTCTTCTGATTTAATCAACATTCTTATTGCAGCTGCTAGACTTACAATAGCGGCTAACTGGATAAACTCCTCTCTGCCATCATTAGAATACTGGTTTCAGAAATTATGGGAACTGTTTGTAATCAATAAGGTAGCTTGCAACTCATTCAAACTGAATTTAGAGCAGTATGAAGGATGTGTTGTTTCTGTTTGGTTTCCTTTAATATCATATTTAATGAAACATGATATTGTACCTCAGAATTCATTTTACAGAAAACTGATTTATTTTTTATTTTGAGTTATTTTGTATATTCTGCACAACTGACTTTTTAGAACTTGTACTTTGTTTTCAACATTAGATTGATCTTGTCTATGTGAACTGTACGGACATGTCATGGTTGTAACTGTAAGCATTAAATAAAATTTGTTTTAAAATTGAAAAAAAAAAAGGATGCGTACTGCGGGGAGAGAATTGGGAAGGCAATTGTAACCCATTCTGAGACTCCTTTGCGTAGTAAAAAGTGGGGTATAATAACCCACTCATCTTCCTGCAGCTGGCTCCCAGACACCTCCAACTGGCCCATGGACACTTCCAGATGAGTTTCAGGAGGGAACTAATCTCTATAGTTTGGAAATCAAGTCATAATTTGAGGAGAACTCCAGGCACTACATGGAGGTTGGTAACCTTGGGAGAAGAGTTCTAACTTTCTCCCTGGCATTATAGTTTTCTATATGCAAAAAGAAAAAAATTAATACAGGAACATTCCATTATATCAGCCTCCACCTGCAATTTGGAATGGGGTAGCCCAGACCACAATTTACCATCTCAGTAACAACCAGACCCAAGTAACAGTCTATCATACATTGATTTTGTGAGGTACTTACATGTTAAGAGTATAATACCCTGCCCTAACCCAGAATCAAAATTCAAGATTTTGCTAGCTGGAAATAGACTTTAAAAAAAAAAAAAAAGTTACCTACCATATCGACCTCAGAAATACTGTCCAAGCTTTCAACCTGTACATCAACCCCAACAGGAATAGCAGGGCCTGTGGGAGAGTGAAAATGTCCTTTATAAATCTTCAGACAACTGCAGGAAAGGATGCGAATATTTCAACTTACGTTGGTACTTCGATTTGAGCATGATGTATGGATTGTACATTGTTGGTATTAAACCACAGCATAATATTTTAAGACAGAGTACTTTATTGTATAGTAAATGTTGTCTCCTAAAATGAGAATCCATGCTCAAAGGATGATGTGGAGGGGGGAGGAATGTAGTCAATAATTTTACTCGAGCCTCTCTATCCAAGAAAGCACCAGCAGTTTTGGAAACAAGTCCAAGCAGGAGAGCTGGTTTGGTGTAGTCGTTAAGTGTGCGGACTCTTATCTGGGAGAACCGGGTTTGATTCCCAACTCCTCCACTTGCATCTACTAGCATGGCCTTGGGTCAGCCATAGCTCTGGCAGAGGTTGTCCTTGAAAGGGCAGCTGCTGTGAGAGCCCTCTCCAGCCCCACCCACCTCACAGGGTGTTTGTTGTGGGGGAGGAAGGTAAAGGAGATTGTGAGCCGCTCTGAGACTCTTCGGAGTGGAGGGCAGGATATAAATCCAATATCTTCTTCTTCTACTCAGAAGTAAGTTCCATTTTATTATATGACATTACTTCCAGGAAAGTGGTTTTTTGGATTTCAGCAGATGAATATATTGCAAGGGTCAATGCCAAATGGCACAAACCATAGAGTGAAGTGCAGAAGGTCTGGGAAGCAATTTGCGAATAGTTCAGAGGTGTTTGAAGATCTAAATGGAAAAGGATGAAGTTATCCTCAGGCAAACAAAGTGCATCCTGGAAACTCCTGTGGCATCACACAACTTTTCCATATTCTCAGACCGATTTCGCTCTCACTCTACACCGCTCCGACGTTCCTCTTTTCAGTGTGGTGTCCTTCCAATTTCCCACTATCTGCCCCGGGACTTCAGCTTGCGTTACCATTTTTTCAAGGCAAAGAGAAACCAGTAAAAACCAGTTTCTCTTTGCCGCACAAAAACGGAAATGCAAGCTGAAGCCCCGGGGCAGATAGTGGGAAATCGGAAGATTGCCACACTGAAAAGAGGAACGTCAGAGCAGTGCAGGGTGAGTGCGAAATCGGTGTCATTTTCCTCACTGTTGCTTTGTGTGTGTTTTTCCTGTTTCATATGTGCTTTACTCCCTCTACTGGTCAATTTGATGTTAAATTGGTTTATGACTGGCATAACTCCCTACAGATTTTTATGTCAAACATAAAGCAAATTGACACTAAAGACTAACTTTTCTAACACTTTGGTACCTTGCATTAGATGCCACAGCATTCAGAATATTAAAGTATAGGCTAGAGGCTTAAGTGTCTTCCACATAGTAATCCATTGCAATGAAGCTTATCATAGTTAAAGCCACTGTCCCATGAAATCATAAAGCTAGCATGGCTTCCTTCTTATCTATGGCTTAATTATAGTCTCTTGCCCTCTGGTGTCAAGTGGTCCTTAGACTCCAATCACAGCACTTGCTCATTGGAACCCTCTAGAACAGGGGTGGCCAGTGGTAGCTCTCCAGATGTTTTTTGCCTACAACTCCCATCAGCCCCAGCCAGCATGGCCAATGGCTGGGGCTGATGGGAGTTGTAGGCAAAAAACATCTGGAGAGCTACCATTGGCCACCCCTGCCATAGAGTATGACTCAGTCAGAACATCAAGCCAGACATGCTGGAAACAGTTGAAATCACAGCTGATCTTGATGCCTCTTCATTCCTTAGCAAAATACAAGTACACCTAAGGTTGCCAGCTTCAGGTTGGGAAATACCTGGAGATTCTGGGAGTGGAGCCTAAGGAGGGCAGGGTTTGGGGAGGGACTTCAATTGGTGTAATGCCATAGAGTCCACCTTCAAAAACAGCCATTTTCTCTAGGTGAACTGATCTCCGTCACCTGGAGATCAGTTGTACTCTCAGGAGATTTCCAGCCAACACCTAGAGGCTGGCAACCCTAAGTGCACTAAGATTACTTGGGTAGCTGGACATGCTAAGCAGTAAGCTTAGATTAATGTGCATGTTAGACTGTCTGTAGCAATAGAAAAGAGTAAGAGTTCAGCAGCACCTTAAAAACTAACAAAATTTGTGGTAGTGTACAGGGTTGTCAGCCCCCCCACCCCGGTCCAGATTGGGGTTTCCCTGCTTTCACCGGCTCCTCCACACCTGCAAATACCCCAAAATGTGGCATAATGATGTCACCCAGAAGTGACATAATTGCGTCACTGATGCTGGGTAAATTCGGGCTCAAATCGTAGAATTCTGTCCAAAAACTAGAGTGTCACTTTATGCTTGCAGCGGACAATCTCAGGAAGGCCCAAAGATTCCTGGGATTGTATGGAGTATAATGTTCATTATGTTCCATACAACTTTTGAATGGATTAATCAATTACTACATATTCACTTTTTAAAACAATACTGGTTCTGTGGACTACATGACAATCATATAAATGAAGAGAACTCTCTTAAGATAATGGTTGCAAAGGGCATATACAGCATGCATATATGTCATTGGAATGACAGTGAATAGTCATTTTACAACTCAAAGGTGGCCCTCTAAAATGCAGAGGGAGAAGGCACAACAAGGCCTTCCCACCAGCCTGCTTGGGGCCAACTGCCATGGAGCTTCCCTCTCTGTCCCTGAATTTTACCTGATCATTACGGAACAGTTTTATAATTATCCAAAAGTTTACACCTGAATTTGCTTGTTTTTACTTTCTCTTCCTATCTCCCCTTTTATGTTATGTTATATTCTGAGGAAATATTGTGAAGTGTAAACCACCTTGGATGTAAAGGCATATAAATAAATAAACCAATTAATCACATGGCTAACTTTTATAACAGTAAGAATAAAAAGTTGGGTGAACACATAGCACTCACTTTTATACTATCGAAACCTAAACACATATACAGAAGAACCCACCTCAGACTCTGTTTGGGTGTTTTTGGAGGTTGCCCTGGCAGCAGACCATACTGCTGAATTAAGCATCTCGTGATGAGTCACCAGGAGATTTTTGATCTCGCTAATCCTTATAGTCATTAGAAAGCTGCTAGATATTTAATCCTGTCTCTGCCTCAAACTATACTGGCTTGGGAGGGTTGGGTTGCTTGCTCCAGATGGTTAACCACTTTCTTCTCTAAATCAACACCATTGAGGAGAAAGCAAAATAATATTTAAAAGTATAGAAAATACAACAAAGGGAAGCAAAATTAACAGTCCTGAAAGGACTCTGAAATACAGTCCTTTGGAAATGTCTCTAGCACAGGCCTTGCTGAACCAAACAACAGCCAGGGCCAACACATCTCCCACCCATTTAAGGGGGGTTGCGTGATTGTCATTCTGAGTTGCACATTTTGCTCCCATTTCCATGTGTACAGTCTTTCACATGCTTCCTTACAAAGAGGTTTTCTGTTTAGTGTCACTTGGTGAGCAGTGGCAGCACCAGAAAAAAAAATTCTGGGGAGGCACAGAAGGGACAAAGTATATTTCTGACTGCTTACAGACAGACTAGCATGGCTATTCATCTTGATCTAATTCTGTTCTTTGTTTGTCTTTGCAATTTGATAAAATGTGGATGCACGTAAGAACAGGATGCAAATACATACATTTGTTGAAAGATTAGAAGTTTTCAACATCAGTATTCTTACACACATCAACAGTAACTAAGTTCAGCCTTTGGTTGAAGCAATGAAGATAGATGGCTTGTGGCACCTCTTTCAGGAGCAATGCCTGCACCCCATTTAGTTTTCCACTCATTGCATCATAGGTTAGTGCTATGCAGTGCTTGATATCTATGCCACAACATGCTAAGGTATTCTTTATGTAAGTCACTAGTGAAGAAGCATCTAGTGAATAACATGGCTAGAAACCAACAAACTTTTCATATACATTGCCATTGTAGCAATAATAGAAAATGATTAATATTTGTAATATTTGTTCCTGTTTATGTATGTCCTTTGTTTCATTAGCAATTAATGCCAAGAGGCCAATTTCCTTCACTTAATAAGAAATTAACCCCAGATCCAGAATCGTTCTGCTAATAAATATCTCTCTTCTTTTATGTGCATGTGTGTGTCATGGCAACCTCGGGTGACTGACCCCTACTGGGGGCATGGAGGATATTCTGAGAGGTGGCTGAATAAAACCTGCCCTCTTGGCTCTGATATTTCAAGGGCTCCCATCCAATTACTTGCCAGAATTGACCCTGCTTAGCTTCCAAGATATGATGACATTGGGCTTGCCTGCATTATTCAGGTCAGGGCAACCATTCTGCTAGTGATATGTAACAATTCATACTGAACACAGTGATTTGTGTATTTTGCATATCATGGGAAAGTATCTGCTTCAGACTGGATTCTAGTATTTTGCTTTGCGATTAAGTGCAAGAATTCAAAGATCATTTCCCCTGTTGTCACTTGCCTCATTTTCCAAGTGTCCATGCTGAGCAATGTTTTGTGTAGCAGTGACCAAAAGAATATCTGCAAGAGTAGCTACATAATACTTGTTTCCTTTTATAAGTTGTTCATGAGCAACACTTAATTGTGCTAAAACAAAACCTCCTTTGAATTTCTGTGTGTGTTCGTAACTTTCCCATGCCACCATGCAGTCTTTGCAGAGTGCACTTGAAACACATTAATATAGGATAATTTTCCTAACAACCATCTGCTGCCTACCCATTGCATTTTAATATAATGCCAAAATAAATTGATACAATAGAATAAATTGATTTAATAAAATGCCAAAATAAGTTGATACAATGTATGCAACAGGTGGGATATTAAATAGCTAATATCATTATTGATAAACTCTTACAGGAACTGGCTTCCAACAATCCAATCTTAAAATTTTCTTAGACCACCCACACCTAGTTTTAACATTCTCTATATTTCTCATTACTTTTACATTTTTTTCTGGGAGGGGGAGGGAATAACCCAGAAGTAACACATGATACAGGAAGGTGGACCAAAAAGAAAAGACAATCTTATGTATAATCTTATGTATAATCCAAACAGTCCAAAGAGAATAAAGAACATTTCTGTGAATTTCCAAAACAATTCTCAAAACAAAACTGAACTTCCTAACTAAACCACAGAAAAAATGTAAAGGAGAAGGCATTATGCTTATTATACTAAACCAAAGCAAAGACAGAATTACATGGAATAATTCTAAAGAAATCCAAACAGGATCACATATCAAAGCAACAGCCTAGCAGAAATTAATAGAAACTACTCCAGTTTGGAGTACTGACTGGTACTGAGTAATGACACCTTGTGGGGGAATTGGTGGAAATTTCTGCAACATTATATATGAGTGCTGTGACAGGTCTTTTCTATCAACTAAGGGGACCCTCACAGCTGTCTGTGATTTTTTGGGAACTAGGCTTGTTTTGAATTATAAACCTTTCCTCCAGTTACCAGGCATTCCTAAAGTAGCAAGTGTATAGGCTTTGGGTTCACTGCTGTGTGGTGTTTTGTGGTGCACAATTCATTCAGACCTTTATTGGCATAAATTGTGGTGCACAAGTAAAATACAAAGATCACTGAGGTAGGATTAGAACATAAACGACAAAAAAGATTTACTTATTTATTTATTTACAGGTTGGTTTCAACAGGTCAGCAACACCAGTCTCCAGGTAGACAAAGAAGAAATTTGGCTGAGATGATTACATAAGGGTAATTGGGAAGAATACACAAAATGTTGAAACCCAAGTCACTATGAACAATTTCAAATATATTCAAATATTTACACCAATTCATATAATTATAAATCACAATCAATCAAACATTCAATTAATAATATATTACAAGTTGAGTAAATAATAGTCCATAGTTCTATAGTCTGGAGAATTCTCTGAATGCCAAAGAGTAGCTCCTTAGATTCTTCCAAATATCCAGAAATTTGAACCTCCACAGCTTCCTCATGGAGGTTCAAATTTCTGGATATTTGGAAGAATTAACTTGAGAATTAACTTGAGAAGACTCTCTCAGGATTTACTCTTCAGCATTCAGAGGATTCTTTCTGGACTGTAAAGCTATGGACAGAGTGGTTGTGAGGATGAAATTTGTGTTCTTCTTGTCGTCATAAAAATATCAATCTCTGCCTTTGAGGAAACTTTATTCAGGGCTTTTTTTTGTAGAAAAAGCCCAGCAGGAACTTATTTGCATATTAGGCCACATCCCCTGACTTCACCATTGTTTCACACAGGGCTATTACTTTCTATCATTAATTACATTTATAGTATGGGCACATGTACTAAATGCGACAACACATGCTTTCACATGAGTTATCATAGTTGTGAAATGTATGTGGATCTCAAGATGTGTGTGCTGTAATCTTACTTGCTTTTTAATAACCACTTTTTAGTTTGAGAATAGTTTCTCACTTAAAAGTCAGTGGGACATTTCCTATTATGATGGTTCCAATCAAAGAAACAAATGAGTTTGTGAAAAGATTAGGCTTCTCTCATAGACTCTTGTTCAAACTGAAACACTGGTTCAGGCGAGGGACTGAAAGAACATGGAAAGTTTTTGCATTCTGGGCATTAAGGCCAAGCTGATGGTGACTCAGAGAAAGAAATAAGGGAGAATGTGAGACATTCACAGTTGCAGGGAGTCTCATCAGTCCTAATGATGTCAAGGCCACCTAAGGGGCCTATACATTCCATCTTGTTAATGCAAGGATTTGTGGGAGTTTGTAAATTGGGTCTGATGCTGTAGAACATCAGAAACTAACTGGCAGTCTCACCTGTTTGGTTACATTACCTTGTCAGTAACACCAATGGGTCAGTTGGGTTACATCAGATTAAGGATGGATGCTTTCTATCCCTAATGGAAAATGCAGTTTGTGATGATTTGTGGTTCCTGGCATGCCCGGTTCATGAACCACAAACTGTCACAAACTTTTCAGAGTTAAATTAACCAGTTATGTGAGGTTCATAATGCAATAGAATGGCCACCTGGCATTCAAGAAACACCAAACTTGCAGGAGATCTCTAGCTGATTCTCCTCTACCTGCCTGCCAAGTTTGAAGAGGACTGGATTTACAGGGTCCAACCTATGGCCAACAAAGCCCAACAAAGAAGAAGCCCTCATCCTCCATTGTTTCCAATGGAGAGTGGGGAGCAAAAAAAAGCAAGGGCAATAGAGGCCCTGCAACACAAAATCAAAGTCCCTGAGAATCTCTGCAGTAAAAACTGAAGGTGGGTAGTATTTCTGCAAGCCCAGCAGAATCAGTGCCACTGTGGCAGTTCAAACCCAACAGGACTAGGGTCAAAACAGAGAATCTCTGCAGTAAAAACTAAAGGAGAGATTTTTGCAAGCCCAGCAGAACTAGTGCAGTGTACTAGTGCCCAACAGAACCCAGTGCCACTGACATTGCAAGCTTAAAATGACAAGTCACAAATCCAAGCAAGGAGGGTAGAATTTTGTAAGCTTTGTACAAGAAAATGGAAAGTGAACACAAAGGAAGGTGGGGGAGCTCTTGAAACTGACATGACTGCTATGAAACTGACAACAGTGCTTCCAAGGCTGGGGAATCCCCCCACAATTGCTTTGAAGTTTGGTAAACATTTTGTTTGAGCAGAGGCAGACCGTATGGAAATGTTTCCATTGACAAACTGGCATGATCCTTCACAAACGGCTTGAAAGTTCATGCTAGTTGACCTACCATAAACTGGCCAAAATTCACCACAAACTAGTGCATGTGCCAGTTTGTGCCCATCCCTACATCTGATTGGCTAGCCTAAATCATGCTAGCACAGGCTGCAAGGCATAAAGGAAAGATCCTTCATTCTTCTTTTGCCCTTTGCTTGGATTACAACTAGCCTTGGGACACTTTTGACTTGGGTAGGCATCTGTTAATTTTGGACTTTGAAACTATCTTGTATTTGCCTTCCTAAGTAACCTCTGGATTAAAACCCACTATTTGTAAGCATCTAGGTTAGTTATCTAGCTTTGTTATTCTGTTCTCATTGTTCTTTGCTCTTTGTTAAATATTCCTGTCCATCCTTTTAATATTTTCACTTTAATTATATTTCGGTGTATTCTTGAATTCAGGAAGCTTCAATATGAATCTAATACTTTGACCCAAGTTGGCTACAGCTACCAAAGTAGCTTCTTTTTTGGGTTCAGCTTCTGAGTGCACAACCTTACAGGGCTGGTTTCTTGTTTAGACCTGGGAAGATCCCTTGGTCTCTGAGTAGTCAAAGGGGTTGGTGGCTGCTTCCAAACTAGCCACCCTTCTGGAGTGGGCTCCTTGACTCAGGAGTTAGCCTGCCGGGTTGTAGAACGGTGACAGCAATTACACTTAATTATACTTAACTGGGAACAAAGAAAAATAGAATTTGCTAATTTAACGTTTTGGATTAGTGGTGTTATAAGAATGGATAAGGATAAAGGACATGACAGATTGCTTGCAAATCTGGAACAGGATAGTTGCTCAGGCTCCTGCTTTTGAGGTAACACCATAGCTGTGGGTGGGTTCAAAATAACCTCCACTTATTAGCAAGAAGATAAAGGGGTCAGAGCAGTTGGGTTCAGAACACAACAGAGGGGCACAATTTTAAGTAGGGATGTTTGAACACCCTCCACTCCAGCTTGCATCCTCTTCAGTAGTTGTGAACAATGAGCTGTTCGTGACTGTCAAGTTGCTTCATAGTACTTCCAAAAAGCATAGCACTTAATATACTTAAAATAGAAAGCATACATATATGTGCCCATAGGTCCTTCTTTGCTATTAGTCTTTATGCTTTTCTTTTTATTTTGTTCACAATTATCTATTTGTAGTTTGTAGTAGTTTCATGACCTAGCATGGACATGTCCCATTAATGTATGCCTGGAAGGGTGCCCTCTGAATTGTTTGGCCTTCCACTCACTACAGTCGCTTTCTCACGGGTAACTTTCAAAGCCCTACAATGCGTTAGTTCTATTGTAAAATGCCCTTTAAAAGAATTTTTACTTTTTTTGTACAATCAGAGATTCGGTTTTTGGGTTTTTTTCAGTTTGATGCATTGAACCTTGCTCTCTCTATCTCTCTAACAATGTGCTTTTGCAGAAGTGTATAGGATACTAAATTCAGATTGGTCTGACACATGAGGCTTTTTTAGGGACAACGTTTTGTAAGAGGGGGTCTGATGCTTTTCTCCTTCATATACCATAATTCTGCTTTGGAACAAGTCTGGAATGAACCCTGAGGGACTCAAGTTTTATTATTCTTGCTTTTTACAGGCACTACAGTATTAATTAGGTAATTCAGCATGGAAGGCAACACCAAACGGAGGGGGCCTAGACCCTGCGGCTCTGAAGAGAAGCTTATGCTTCACCTGCCTGCTGGCTCCCAGCTACTGTGGCTAATCCTGCAGTTTTGTGAGCTACGTTTGCTGCAATCTAGTTAGTCAGTTATTTCAAATCTTGATTGAATTTTAGATCTCTGCAAAGAGGCCAGGGATTAGCAATCCCAGAGATTGAAGTCCAGCCCTGCATTTATGTGAAGAACTAGCACGACGGCCACCTGTCTGACTCGTGTATGCATCTTTACAAAATTAAAAGGCACCTCTTGCAGTTTCAGTGTTGTCTATGCTATAAAATTGTTTCTGGTGAAGGGCTATATATGGCTTATATATCAAAAGATAGCGCTGTTTTAGTACTATGTGAAACAACTATACTTTGCGAACATGTTTCCAAACCCTGCTTTGCCAAGATGTCACAAAAGGTCAGGAATATTGGTGGGTGAAATGTACATGCACATACACCCCCCCTGCCTGACAGTGCCTTCCTTCCAAACTAGCTTGTTTCTGATTTTGGACCCTGGGTGTAGAGAAATGTTTTAAAATGGCATGAGTGGCTGGGTGAGAGGACCAGTGGGTGGAGAAGATTTAATCACTCCCTACTAATTCTCCCCTGCAAGCATCCCTCATATGCCCAAATCTGTAATTTGCCTTGTCCTTCTCATAAACCCAGGTTTGCCCTACAGAACCAGCCCTGTGTTACATGTTACAGCAGCTCTCCTGATTCTTAGGCAGAAATCTTTCAAATTCCTGTTACTGGGGGTGCTTTAATTGGATATCAGAACAGAACCTGAAACTTTATAAATGCAGAGCCTGAAAACTAGCACTGCACTATGGCTGTTCATTATAGTCTAGAGAATAGCACTGCAAATAAAGCTGTCATAATTTCTCAATTTGCTTTTGAGTGCTGATAAAAGTGAACGGTAGTCAAACATCTATTTCGAGTTGTTGGTGTGCTTTAGTGTACTATTTAAAATATATATAGAAACATTTCTGTATGAAACAGTATGTGATTTATCGCTCTAAGCATCACATTCCCCACCTACCCACATGGTCTGCTCTGCAATATTTGCACAACAGCCCCTGAGTCCAAGCAGAGGACCCAGGTGATTGACTAAGATGCTAGACTTGGAGGATGCCTGTCATGGGCTATCTGCTTAACTATCCACACAACAACTGAAGTGGAGTGCCTCAGGGATCTGTCCTGGGCTCTGCGTTGTACAGTGTCTTTGTAAATTACTTGTATGAAGGAAGAGAGGGGATGCTCATTAAATTAGCAATGATACTGAATTGGAAGGGGTAGAAAATAGAGTAGAAGACAGAATCAGGATCTTGACAGGCTGGCAAACTGGAGTAAAATTAACAAAATGAATTTCAACAGAGATAAATGTAAAATTCTGTGTTTATGTGGGGAAAATCATAATTCTAGAATAGGGGTGATTTGTCTTGGTAGTAGCATATACAAAAAGGATCTAGGAGTCTTTGTCGAGCATAACTAAACATGATCTATGAGCTAAAAAGGCAAAAGCAGTTCTGGGCTGCATAACATAATTTCCAGATCACCTTACTCTGCTCTACATAGACTTCACTGTGTTCAGTGTTGGGCAACACAGTTTAAGGTTGATGATAAGCTGGAACATGTCTGGAGGAAGGTGTCAAAGGGCTTTTTTTTATAGGTGCAGGGCTATTGTAGGTTTTTTGTAGGAAAAAACCAGCAGGAATTCAATTGCATATTAGGCCAAACCCCCTAACATCACCATTGTTTCACAAAAAAGCCCAGCAGGAACTCAAGCCAGCCAGAACTGTGTTCCTGTGCATTCCTGCTCAAAAAAAGCCCTGAGTAATTCTGTCAAGAACCCCGATAGATCTAAGATGGGCATGGTAAAAGTGGAGGCCAGGGTGTGTCTTACCTCATTTAATATTTGGATAAAGTTCATTCTAAAGCCCAAGGGTTTAACTCCCCTGATACTTAATGATAACCATGGATCAACTTGGCTAAAGACAGTCAAAAATAAGCTGAAGAGTTTGGGTTTTTCTCCTTTTTCTGTCCTGGAGCTTGGGTATGAACAGGCAAAGGATGCTAGATACTAGCACCAGACAGATGTAGAGAGCTCACTGGCTTTCTGTCCACAGACAGCTCCAGATACGTTGTTTCATCAGCCACTTATCTCTCTTGTCTGGAGATACCAGCTCACAGGAGAGCATTTATGCTTGCTAAAAATCAAGCTCTCTCCTCAGCGGTTCTAGAAGGGTGAAACAGTGGAGAAGTTTGTATTGTCTCTCCTATAACTAATAGATACAGGACCTGTCCTAGGACGCATGGCGCCCCAGGCAGCCTCGCTACCCGCCCCCCTCTGCAGCTCCCCCTCCCCCCCTCACAAATTTAATGCCAGGGAACAGGCAGTGAAGTGCTGCACTCCCAGAGCACTTTAAAGGTTGCCCCCCTCCCCCACCAATCAGCTGATCGGTGGGTAAAGTGGCACGGAAGCTGGTGGCTCCTATGCTGGCTTTCCAACGCACTCAGAATGATCAGCGCTGGGGCAGCAGCAGTGGGAATGATGACTGAGCTGCTGAAAGAGCGGACACACCACTGCTTCTTCCGGAGGCAGTGGTGTGGCCGCTTTTTCAGCTGCTTGCTCATCCTTCCCACTGCTGCTGCTCAAGCACTGATTGTCCTCAGCATGCCGGAAGGCCAGCCTCCATGCCACTTTACCCACCAATCAGCTGATGTGTAGGGGGGGCGGCTTTTAAAGAGCCCTGGGAGCGCGGCGCTTCACCGCTTGTTTCCTGGGCATTAAAATTGTGAGGGCGGGAGGGAGGGGGAGGCAAATAAGGATTTGCCTAGGGGGTGAGGCGGGGGCGAGGGCTGATTTCAGCACCCCTCCCCTGCCCTAGGCAAAAGTCTAGTTTGCCTAGTGGGCGGGCCGGCCCTGAGCAGATACTAGATACCCAGGCCATCCAGATTCAGTGTATATTAGAATGCTGCTAACTGATGAAATCTACTGGTCTTAGTGAATAGTTTCTTGTAGCTGCTTAGTGAATTTGGCAGATAAAGAAGGTTTAAGAATGGTTTATTATGTTTTAAATACAAAATTATTAATAGTTTTAAAAATTTGGAGCATGTGAACCTGTTTTATTCTGTGCTGGTCAATGACCATTTTTAGTAAAGATTGATTAATTGATACCTATTCAGGAATTACCACTGCAAAAACTAGTGAATGGTCTTGCAACCAAACTGTACCATTTATGCCTCCAGTCTATGTATGCTGATTAAATTCTGTCCTCTGGGATCTCGAGGTATGGCAAAGTGGGGGTGGATGGAAAGTAAACTACATCATAGGAAGCATTAGGCTGTTCTTCAATAGAAAAGATACAGCTATTTTAAGTATCAGCTAGCTAAAGCTGCTTATTCATGGACTCTCTATCAAAAAATATGAGATGCCCTAGATGAAATGCTTCCAGTGAGAGTATGAGGAAGGGAGCCCAAATGAACTATTTACATAAGCTTTAAATATTAATATCTGTAGTAAATAATACCTGAACATCTGCTCGTTTCACCAAGGTCACTGGCACTAGGAAAACTCTGAAAGGGCCAAATTATTATTATTTTTATTATTATTATTATTATTTTACATGTGTACAATTACATAATCATTTTGTAGTTATAAAGAACAAATCATTTGAGAACTGCAAAAGGTCCTGTGTTGTGTGCAAGAGAAAGTTGTATTAAGTGGACAAAGATGTCGATACATAAGCATATGGGCAGAGATAATGGTGATGTAAACAACAGAACAGATAGAATCACTTCTTGATGGCCATTAAGCTATTACCATATGAGTCAGTGGGAGCAATATGTCACTGTGAATGTGGCCCACTTTCCAGTCTGAGCCCCAATTCACACTGGGATAATCACATTATTTGTTTTGGGTCCTGTCAAAACAGAAATGTACAGGGAGTTCCATATCCAGAGCTCCCAGCGTTTTTTGTTTTTAATCTTAATTCTCAGACATGTGAGAGCCCAATTCAGATTGGTGCAGAGCACAAGAAGAGGGAAATTAAGCTTTCTTCCAATGCTGTTTTTTGACCCAGGTGAGAAGGTTTAAGCCCTCTTTTCTCATGTACTGTGATTCTGATCTAGGTTGGACCTCTACAAACCTGAGAATTCAGTTTCAAAAGCTGCTAAAAACTCCAAACAAAAAAACTCCCAGTGCATATCTGGGGCAGACCCAGAAACAATTTAATGCAAAGCCCCAAATAGTGTATAAGGAAACTAATTTTCCTCTGTTGCTTCTCGTTCCTAAGCTAAAGGAGCTTTGGTTTGGAGTCTACATTCAGTTTAGAGAATACCCCAATCTGGGCAATGATACATATAAATACCCAAAGGGATGTGCTGACAAAGTCATGTGTATCCTTCATAAATTCTGAAGGAAGCACTGGGAATCCACATACAGTGAAATCAGAAATACAAATTGAAGGACTTGAGAGGGCCCTCAGGAGGGTGCAGAAAGAGTCTGCTTATCCCACTTCTCTCCATGTTCTTTCTTTTCCTCCCCATCCTTGTTTGCAGCCTCTTGCATTTCCCTCTCTCTCCCACCCATGCACCTATGTACCTGCCCTTTTCTGTTTCCCCTAGGCAGCCTCTGTCCCCACTCACTCACCTTTTTTTGTTTCATCTACTCCTTTTTTCACCTTTTCTGCTTCTCCCCTCTAAATATTTATCTTCTTTCCACCCTTTATTTTATTTTGGGCCTCTGCTCACCTGCTTGCCCCCCATTGTCAGCTCTCAGCTGTCTACTCACCTTTACCCTCATCATCAGTTCTCTGCTTGTCTTCCCCCTATTGTATCTCACATCCCCTCCCATCCTCATTGGTGCTCTGCTTGTCTGGGCCCCCATTGTTGGTGCAGCACTTACTTGCCCACTTCATCCCATGCTTGTCAGGGTCCTAGCCTGTTCTCCCCAATCGCTGGTGAAGCATTTGCCCACATGCTTCCCCTCTTTTCTCAGCACAATGCCTGTTTGCCCACTGCACCAACATCTTTCCAGCCTGCAGGGGCGCTGGGCTACCTGAAGCCCAGAGGTGGCTGCATTCACTGTGCTTGTGCAAATATCAAAAAAACAAAACAAAAAAAGCCATTCATGTTTGGGGGAAATTTAATGCTGCCATTTTTTTAAAAAGGTTTGTTTATATATATTGTTGAGGGGCAGGAAAATATGTGTCAGTGTGGCCCCAGTCTGCAGATTTACATACATAGATGGAGGCTAAGCTTCACTATTAGACACATAGATGTTTATTGAGGGAAATAGTACAACATGACTACCAATCTGAATCTATTCCTCTGAGGTGTTAATTGCCTGAAATGCTGCTTCATGATCTCATCTTTTTACCAGCCAGAAGCTAATCTAACATCTCCAAGGTGAAAGAAAAATGAGACAGCCAACAAAATGGAGGCTTTACGGCAACAAAGCTAAATTTGATTACACAACACTGATCCATTGCCATAAAATCTGCTCATTTCCCAGTTCTTTGTGAGTACACCTAGAGTTAAATTAAGCTCAGCCCTCATATACTGCACCTGCCACTAAATGCTTTCATTCTGCCAGTTAGAAAGGTCGGTGTCTATATTCAGCAAAAAAGCTCTACAGACTCAGGGGATATACTCTGCTGCACAGACATATATGTGCATGCATTTATATAAAGAGTACTTCCAAGTATCATGCCTGAAACAAGATGCTTCTAAAGTTCCTCTGAGGATCTGAATTCAATGACTTCTGTCAGGGTTCATTTATTTTAGTTACAGCACCTGATTTTGAAGGTGCTACTCCTTTGGAATTTTTAATTCTGCAGGTTTTGTCAATAGTCTGTGAAAATATACTACAAAGAAATCATCTTGTTTTATTTGAAGGTATTAAAATGACTAGATGGGGGGGGGGGATTCCTGTGGTTAGAGTATTTATCCTGCCTGCCAGCTGCCTTAGGAATCCATCCTTACTCCGTAAAACAACATCTCCATAAAGTTGTGAAGCAATAGCTGCTTCTATTGCCATCTGAAGCAAAGTTATTCCCTTCTAAACCCACTGATTTCAGCACAGGATGAGAGCCTAGCATGGTGGTTAAGAGTGACAGACTCTCATCTGGAGAATTAGGTTTCATTCCCCACTCCTCCACAGAGACCTGCTTGGTGATTCTGGGCCAGTCACAGTTCTCTCAGAATTCTCTCAGCCCCACTTACCTCACAAGGTGACTGTTGTAGTGAGAGGAAGCGAAGGCACTTGTAAGCCACTTTGAGAGAGTAAAGTGGGTATAAATTCTTCTTCTTCATTTGGCAGTAATAGAAATGGTGTTGTACTACCAAAACGCAAACGCTTGTGGCTGCTACCATCTGTTATAATGTGTGTTTTAAATTTGTTTTAACTGTTTTAAATTGTTGTAACCCGTCCTGAGCCTTATGGGATGGCAGGATAGAAATTGAAAGAAAGAAATAATCAGAATAATTGTATCAGATCTACCTGTCACACCAGAAGCACTTTTCTGTGATAATCATGCATATTTTTCTAGCACCCTACATAAAGGGTAAACATCCTATATTTGGCAGACATCATTTTTTAGCACCAAGTACTGTGGGTGTAAGGAACTGAAGAAACACAAGCAGGTGTAATCTGAGAAATCTAATGAAAGAGTACAAGGCATATACTTTAAAGAAAATAAACACATGGTCATAAAACATTTTACTGAAGTAGTAGTAGTAACAATATTTTACTTAAGTTTCATTGAACTAAGGAAAGATATTTGCCACTTTGGTGCATGCCCTGGTAACGTCTAGATTAGATTGTTTCAATGTGCACTACATGGGGTTGCCCTTGAAGACTGTCTGGAAGCTTCAGTTGGCATAGAATGCTGATACCAAAGCATTGGCTGGAGGGGTTTGTAGTAGGGTTAGGGCACATTGCGCCAGTCCTGTTTCCTCTACACTAGCTTCCAATTTGCTTTTGGGTTCAATTCAAGGTGCTGGTATTGATCTTGAATTAACCCCCCCAACCCTCCCTCCCCCCCCCCCCGCAACAGCACTGGGTGAAAATTAGAGCCACTCCCAGCATTCTACATAAGGGGTAAACATCCTATATTTGCAGGGGGGTGGGAATAGCAAAGTCATGGCCCCATTTACTGTTGTAAGTAAACAGTAGAATAATTCCTTCCTAACTCATTTCTGATGGGCAGTAAATATCATTTAAAATATGTTGATGCCACTGGGAGACAAGATATCACTATTTATTTTGGAATATTGATTCCTAGAGATACTACGCACATGATTATGCTAAATTTTAACAAGCTAATTGCTAATATGTGTTTGGATTTGGATGGATGGGGAACATTAAACCTGAATTTATGGGGCAAAGTGAATACACTCAAAATGAATATTATTTATTTGATTTGATTTATATTCCACCCTCCCCTGAGATACAGGGTTCAGGGTGGTTACAACATTCGATAAAACAGTCAATTTATAAAACTTAATTCAATAATAAAATTCCTCAGTGATAACCAACAAATCACAGCATTCCAAGATGAAAATTTGAATTTCAGCCTGCAGTGTCTATCCTGCTAATGCATCACCATAAATGGCTTTTATGGAACAAAATGGAATAAGGTAATGCAGGATTAGGCGGGGGAGGCCAATATGATTGGACATCCACTGCCTCAGCCAAATGCCTGGTGAAACATCTCTGTTTTACAGGCCCTGCAGAGCCCACAAATCCCACAAGGCCCTGATCACATTTAGGAGATTATTCCACTAGGCCAGAGCCAGAGCTGAAAAAGCTCTGGCTCTTGTCAAGGCAAAGCAGATGTCTTTTGGGCTAGGGATCACCAGCAGATGTTGATCTCCTGAGTGCAAGGCTCTCCAGGGGACATATTGGAAGAGACAGTCCTGCAGATATGTCAGTCCCAGATTTCATAGGAGTTTAAAGGTTAATACTAGAACCTTGAGCTTGATACGGTACTCAACTGGGAGCCAATGTAGCTGGTGGAACACTGGTTGTACACATGCTCTGGCAGGTGTCCCTGTCAGAAAACATGCAGCTGCATTTTGGACCAGCTGAAGTTTCTGAGTCAACCTCAAGGGCAGTCCAGCGTAGAGTGCATTACAGTAATCCAGCCTCGAGGTGGCCATTGCATGGATCACTGTGGCCAGGATAGGTGGGGAGAAGTAGGGGACCAGTTACCTGACTAGAAAAAGATGGCAAAAAGCTGATCTGACAACAGCTGTGACTTGGGCCTATTTATATTTTACATGCAATTCAATTTTTTATACCTTGTCAATATTTATAAAATTAATAGTTAATTTCAGAAATTGATGCGGGGTTTCTTACCACCCCAGATTTCTCTTAAAAGGATTCAGCTTTGGAGGATTTGGTTTTCCTGATCTTGGTTTCTATCATCAAGCATATTTGTTAAATTGTACTAATTATTGGGATCAATTCTCACAGTTGGACTATCCATCTTAAACTCTTTTGGAGGTTTTTATCTAGTGCCCCTTTGTAAGTGGAATGCATTAGTACAGGAGTGTCGAACTCATTTGTTACGAGGGCCGAATTTCACATAAATGAGACCTTGTCAAGATGGGCCATGTGTGTCATAAACTGTAATACCAGATAGAGGACATATAAACTTTATAAAGGGCACAAACACAATTGAATATTTTTTTGCTTAAAATAAAACATGCTTAAAGCATTAGCACACTTGCAATATTTTGTTTTACAGTCTCTGATAAATGTCACTCTTGCTATGAATTATTGTATCAAAAACTGCAGACAATGTCTATGTTGTAAAAATCTTGAATATGCTGTTCAGGTATTGTTCAGGTGTGTACATCTATAAATTGCAAACCTACTTTTGATTTATTGACATTCATTACAGAGATCTCATGGTCAATGCTTTGAACCATGACCCAGAGGAAAACATGAAGCGGCTGGGCACTGTGATCTTTTGTACATAAGTTGCTTCAAGAACATGTGAAGGCACTATGGCACAGACTGGGGGCTATGTGCTTATCTGCAAAACTATAGTCTTCCCCAGAAAAATAACTATAACTCCTAAGTGGCAGTGCAAGAACAGAGAGACAGTGGTACAGTGGTCAGTATCAGCCTGCTATCTGGGAAGTCTAAGTTCAAGATCACCAATCAAAGGGAAATGTGAAAAAAAAATCAAGGGAAATTTGCTGGGTAAACCTGGGCTGTACACATACTCTCAGCTTAACCTGGGCTTGTTGTTATTGCTCTTCTAAATAGTTCACATTCTTTCCTATTGAGAAAGACCAGAGGGCATGAATATAGGAAAAAGAAGAGGGGAAACCAGCTGTACCCATAACAAGCCCAACCAAACTCTCTCTCTTTCTCCCTGTAGCAAGGCAAAAAGCTCATATCTTCAATGAAACGTCACTAGTCTTAAAAGCATTTGTTTTGTATTTCTCCTGATGGTGGGGACCAGGCAAAGGAAACTGGAGTTCTTTTCTTCTTTCCCCAGGGGATGAGGAGAGGGAGGAGCCTCAGCCACTAAGGAAGAGAGGCTTGACTCAGTAGCTCTGCATTGTGATTGATTGAGCCTGGCAAACTTAATACAGCAGAGCTATAGAGCCAAGCTCCCTCATTGGCTGAGGCTCCTCCTCTTGCCTCCACCCTTTGGGAAAAGGGAGGGGGAAGAGGAAAAGAGCCAGGAGAGGCTGCTTTGCTGGCTGACTGATCACAGGGGAGAAACGCAAAATGGTGACTGAACACAGCAAGCAAGGGAGAAGGAAGCAGACAATGGTCAGTTGCTGGAGGGCCTGATTGGATCCCTCTGAGGGGCGGATTCATCCCGCGGGCCGTATGTTTGACACTATTAGTGTCTACTTATGCTAGAGTGAATTCTGTCCCTACTGCAGTTTCTGCAGCTAGAGAAGTATGGTACATAACATCATACCAACTTGATCCATTTTCACATGCTAAATTAACATTATGGGCATTGGCCCATGAACATTGGCAAACCATGTTTGCCAATATGTTGGACTAGCTGATAGACTATGATGATGAATTTTTTGTCATTTTCTTAGCTGAAATGTAGCAATAAGCTACAACATTTGTTGGTATCTAACTATGACCTTGTTGCATTATGTGTCCCAGAGTCTCCTTCAGGAAACTCTAATTGTATCAATGCAGAAAATAATACCTACAATATTAGTTTATAAATATTTGATGTTGATTAATATATTAGGCATCCCTGACCTGGATAGCCCAAGCAAACCTGATATCAGCAAATCCTTGAAAGCTAAGCAGGATCAACTCTGGTTAGTACTGGGATGAGAGACTTCCCTGAAATACTGAGGACAGAAGCAGGCTCTATTCAGACACCTCTCTGAATATCCTCCAGGCCCCCAGTAGGGGTCAGTCACCAGAAATTGACATGACTTCCAGGTGCAAATGTGCATGCACACACACAAACAAAAATGCCAAAAAAATTATGTTATACAGAATCTCAGGAATGAATGGAATAAGAAGCTTAGCTTGCCCTGTTTTGCCAAAGTCATGGGATATAGTCTTAAAGTTTAAATCTGCTAAATTTATGGACCTTAAGTTGTGACACATTCAGCTAAAAAATTACCTATGTTTAGGATATATTGACTACCACAGTGACTTTCATAAAGGATTGAGTAAAGTTTCTAATTGTTGGTTTTGTAACTCACAGGATGCGTCCCTTAAACATATGCTTCAGGCATGCCCAGTCATTACGTTTTTCTAGGAGAAAGTTAGTACTCATATAAATTCTGTATTAGAATGTTAGTTGAATTTTAAGAATGATTATATACTTTTAAAGTATCTGCCTGTCTCGCAGAGGCTAACTGATGATCAACAAAAATGGATCCTCCATGCCCTTATTACTACAGCCAAGAGACTGGTATTACAACATCTGAGAGACAAATGCCCACCTCCTGTAAATCAATGAATTAAAAACCTGACATATAGATGTCAACTGCATATGGACTGGTTTTTAGATATCTGGAAAGCTTTTATAGAAACTTATGTGCAGATTTTTTACCACTGTTCTGATATTTTTGTTTACACAAACTCCCTTTCCCTTTTTCTTTTTTAAAATTAGTTACTGAATTGTGATCCCCCCTTCTTATTCTCCCCCACCCCATTTTTTGAAATAGACAGAGAGAAATAGGCAGACAGACAGATATGTGCTGCAATAGAATTTAGCAACATACTGAGAGTGGGAGTAATATTTCTATGCACTCCTGGAAAATCAGGAAGTTACTCAACTCCTATTTTCATCAGCTTTGGCTTGTCCAATACAAAGTAATTTTATAATAATATGTAGGAGTGTTGGGAATGGCATTAGGTTTATGAACAATTTAGCCAAAAAGGAACTTGTACAATTTCTTACCTCCAAAGGCAGGTCTCATGGTGAAATCATGGTCATCTACCCTCAGAAGATGTTCAGTTTTTCCTTTCCGAATTTTTGTTATGTCGTGATTCTTTTTATAAATGTGACTAAAATGGAAAATAATAGCACCAATTGAAATTTATAGAGCTCAAACATCATTTTAGAAACTATCATTAAAAACTGTGGGAAATTTGCTTTATTTCTGTAGTGGTTAAATATTTTAAAAGGTAAAGACTCTGAAATATATTTCTGCATAATCACCTTTAAGTAGAATAAGAAGCCAAATTTGCACATCCCAGCTTGATAGCTTTGTACGAAACTGGGAACTGAAGAAATCCCTTGAAAAAGCAGGGATTATGTGTTAAAATACAACTCATTGTGTGAAAAGCATCACCTGTACTGGCTCTTGAATTGTTTGTAGGGTTGCCAGGTCCAACTCAGGAAATATCTGGGGACTTTGGGGGTGGAGTCAGGAGCCAGGAGACTTTCCCATTCCCTAAAAATAAATAAAAATACAGCAGTGCAGTTCCCCTGAATAGTCTCCTTTTCCTCCTCCTCTTTTTTACATTCAGATGGTTCTACAGCAGCTGCACTTCCACTAAAATGAAAGTGAACTCTCTCTCACACACACATTCACAAAGCAGCTTAAATAAACAGTTTGCACGCTCACACTTTTGTGATCTCCCTGGGGCAATGGTATAGATAGCTTTACTTACTGGAGTTGCTGAATGTAACAATCTGCTGTATTTCAACCAATTTATGGAGAGGGAGGTCTAGGGGGTGGAGTTTTCTGCTATCCCATACTCAGGTTCTAGTTAACTCTTTACAATCCCTTTTACCACACCCCTTCCAAAACAAAAGCAATTGCAAGCTTCTGAAAGAGCCTGAGATCTAAAGGTACATCTTGGCTGGTGATCCTATCTGGTATTCTAGTGAGTCTGGTTACTTCCAGGCTTTGCCATCCGATCCAAGGTATTATACTGAACTAAAATTGTTAGTACCATGTTCTGCTGTGTTGCCATAGTTTCATTGTACTATTCTGTCGAGCAAAAAGGGACTAGAGAGGCAAAATAAAAAGTGAATGTCCACTAGGATAGAGGTTTTGGAAAGTCCTTTATTGTGAATTTCTCAATATTAAGACTTTGAATGGTGCCTTGGGGAAAATAGGAAGCCAGTGCAGAGGACTAAAGCTCTGTATTGTATTTCTCATAGCCCAACCTCATCTAACAGCAAGGTATCTCATCTTCAAGGACTGACCCAAGAAGACCACAGGGTGAAGACAAATTATTATGACTGGATTCTAATTTAGCAGAAAGATGTACACTTGATATGAAATTATGAAGTACCACAGATCTGCACATTACTAAAATATTACACATTTTCATGTAATTACAATAGTTTGCCTTTTTATATACTTTTTAAAACTACTTCCTTCTCTTGTACACTGGAACAGTATGTATTTACTTGGAACCCTCTTCAAAACATGAACACATTGGGCCTGATTCTGTCCTAAATTACAGTGCTAATGAAACTTTGTATATGCACATTGTCCTGTCTTATATAGCAATAGAAATGTATACTCATTTTCTGGTTGCAAATGATGGCAGGGCTTTTTTTGTTTTTTTTTTTTAAAAAGCCCAGCAGCAACTCATTTGCATATTAGGCCACACCCCTTGACATCATTGCTTTGTGCAGGGCTTTTTTAAAGAAAAACCCAGCAGGAACTCATTTGCATATTGGGCCACACCCTGACATTATCATTGTTTCTCACGGGGCTTTTTTGTAGAAAAAGCCCAGCAGGAACTTACGTATTTATATGTTAGGCCACACCCTATGGCACTAAGCCAGCTGGAACTGCATTCCTGTGCGTTCCTGTTTTTTTAAAAAAGCCCTGGATGTTCCCAGTCCACAACAGATTTGAATCTGATTGCTCTGAATATGTTTCCATGGGAACAGAATTCCTTTCCAATTAATATATTTACAACTGATTGCCTTGTGGAGTAGATGAGAAAATGAATCCTCCAAAATGGAAATTAATGCAGAGAGATGACAGGGCAACTTCTTCATTTAAGAGTTACCATAATGTATATTACACAATGGGAATATAATTACAGTTCAATAAGAAGTCATGAGATGTTAGCTAAGGAAAAAAACACCCTAGTTTTATAATCACTGCTAGAAGATTAGAATAAATTAAGATCCCTGAGCCTTTTGCCCTGGCAGGGAGATCTACAAAGTTGTAAATACCATTGCTCCAGTCATGGGCTAGAGAATGTAGAAGAGAATCAAAATCACTTTTTCAGGGAAATATTGGCTGACAGAAAACTTTAATGATGGAATTAGAACAGCTGAGAAGAGCGATGCAGAAAAATGTCACCCAACTGAGTTGAAAATAGGAACAGGATGCTGAAAACCTCTGATTCCCACCCCCCCACACACACTATAATAAGTGAGAGGAGCACAAGTTGTAACTTCAGTTCAATACAACAGTTCTCAAACTGTGCCAGGCATGCTAAAGTATATGAGAGACTTGTTGGTATGTCATGAGAAGTAGATTCATTAAGTAAAAGTTGCTTGTGAGCAGGGCTTTTTTTTTTTTTTTGGTAGCAGGAACTCCTTTGCATATTAGGCCATACACCCCTGATGCAGCCAATCCTCCTGGCGCTTACAGTAGATCCTGTACTAAGAGCCCTGTAAACTGCTGGAGGATTGGCTACATCGGGGGTATGTGGCCTAATATGCAAAGGAATTCCTGCTACAAAAAAGGCCCTGCTTGTGAGGCCTAAGTGCCCACTTGCAAAAGAAGCCAGATGTTGCATCTTTCTCTGATTCATTATCTGGCCTTGTATCTTTCTAATCAGCCCCCACTGGGGTGGGTCATCTCAAGTGTGATTGGATTATTCAATCAGTCTCCATGCAGAGGTACAGCAGAACTATCCAGCCTCAAAAAGGTCTTGCACTCTGCCTCAGTTCTTGCTCAAAACTCATTTAATTCCAAATAGGAGGGCACTCTGGCCAGTGATTCATGCACAAACATTATGGTGGCTTTAGGGTTGCCAAGTCTGACTCAGGAAATATCTGGGGACTTTGTGGGTGGAGCCAGGAGACTTTGGGAGTTGTGCCAGGAGCAAGGTTGTGACAAGCACAGTTGAGCTCCAAAGGGAATTCTGGCCATCACATTTAAAGGGGCCGCACTCATTTTAAATGCCTTCCCTTCATTGGCAGTAATGGAGGATAGGGCACCTACTTTTGGGGCTCATCGAATTGGACCTCCTGGTCCACTCTTTTTGAAATCTGAGGGGAGGGGTTTCAGAGAGGCACCATTTGCTATCCTGAATATTTGGTGCCTCTGCCTTAAAAAGCAGCCTCACCGAGTCCTAGATACCCACAGATTGATTGCCCATTATACCCTCTGGAAACCAGTTTCCATAGGGTATAATGGAGTACCCAGAAGACATTTCCACCCCACCCCCCACTTTCTGCTAATTCTGCAGTGAGGGGAGTGTTTCCAAACCAGGGGATCTCCCAAACAGCACTGGCATGCTACAATGTGCCCAGCACAATGACATCACCTGGAAGTGGCGTTGTCACAATGGGTACATTGTGGGGGGATGTTCTAGCACTCGGGGGAATCTCTATGATTATTATGGAGTTTTTTCTAAATGCTAGGGCATCCCCCGTGATGTGCCCAGTGTGATAATATCACTTTGTCATGAGCCCTGACGAGGAGGAGCTGGAAGGGTTAACAGACCTGGAAGAGTTGCCAGCCAGTTCCTCAGCTGAACAAACAGCAGCTGGCCCATCAATCACTCTCCAGGAACCAGTGTCAGCTGTTGACGATCAATCTCCTCCAAGCTCTCCTCCTCCCATCTCAAGAGTTCTAAGCAGGCTCTGGAAAGAACTTTAAGAGCGAAGACATGAAGCATGCCAATGCTTCAGATCTCTCAGCCCTGAGTTCTAGCAGAGTCACTGCCACCCAGGGAGGAGGCTGATCGAGACTCCCATATAGCTCCCACCCAGGACCTGGTAACCTTGTGAAAGCAAGGAGTCTATTCTCTGGCTTGCATCCACGCTTATTCCTGATCCTGACCTGCTTGATTTCCTTGGCACCCTGACCTTTTGGCTTTTGGACATTGACTTCTGATTCCGGTTTGTGATTCTGCATTGGTGACCTGGCTCCTGCTTGACTTCCTGGACTTTGACCTTGGACTGGCTTTGGACTCCTGCCTGCCTGACCCTGAGAACGTGACACACTTTTGGGTGATGTTATTGTACCAGGCATGTCATGGCGCATCAGTGCTCTTTGGGGGTGGGGCTCTTCCTACCAGCCAATTCCATGGCAGCAGGTTGGAGGCCCCAAAATTGGGGAAAAACCCACCCCCAGTGGAAGGCTGGGAACCATATTTGCCATTGCTCGGCTCTGCATCACAATCCTGGCATTCCTTGGAGGCCTTCCATCCCAATACTAGTCAGGGCTGACCCTGCTCAGCTTCTGAGATCTGCCAAAATCAGGCAAGCCCAGACTATCCAGGCCACCCAGATTAAACAAGTACCCAAATACCTAAATAACCACCAAAGAGCAAGTTACTTCACATGTTCAAATGGTAAGCAACTTGTTGTTCAGTAGGGATGCAAGAAGCCAGAAATACAAAGCCAGAGATGTATATTTATTGACCTTGAAGGCCCAGCCAGAGAGTCAATGACCTAACAGTGCAAGCACACAGCAGCAAGTAAATGCAAAAGGAGGACAACGCAAGATTATGTATCATATGCCAGATTTGCTGCTGCTCAAATTTAGGTAATGTGGAGCCAGCTAAAAGAACATTTTGAGGATGTGTTCTGTCCCCAGCAAATAGCATTGACTCAAACAAAAACATTTTCTTTCCAGGGATTTGAAAGAGATGAGGGGCAATGGTGGTGGCCAGATGTGCACCCTTAAGTGGATAAAAGGGATAGAGGATGACTGGAGTTGTGGGAATAATTCCAAATAAGATGAAAGGGCAGACATTTCCAGGCAAAAAGGGTGTCTGTTCTGAGGAAGGTTCAACCACAGCATAGCTGTGCTGTGTGGCAAGCAATTCAAAGTATACCAACTGAAACCACTGGATAACTAGTCCAAAGGTAGGAAATGAAACAGAAGCTGATTTCTGTGTGGGCATGAATCCTAAATTTAGGTAATGTGGTAATGGTATATTACTTAACTATTGGGGAGGATCCTTGCTTAATGGTCTGATTGCCAGGAATTGGGTGAGGGAAGGAGGAGTGCAAAAGTGAGTACTAGCAGAAAATTAGGAATTAGTAGATTTATACCAATCTATTCCTTAGTTCCAGAATTTTGCTTTCCATTGTATTCTACTTCTTCCCAATCCTGGTTTTACTAGGAGAATTCGTAAAATTAATTTGAGAACTGGAGCATGCAGGGGCGGGGGGTTTCTGCCGGAACCCACAGGAATGGAGCTCCACCTGGACTTGGCAGGGCTCCCGCTGGACTAAGGTTGTCAAGGCCAATTCAAGAAATATCTGGGGACACTGGGGGTGGAGCCAGGAGCAAGGATGTGACAAGTATAATTGAACTCCAAAGGGAGTTCTGGCCATCACATTTAAAGGGACCATACACCTTTTTAAATGCCTTCCTTCAATACAAAATTATGGATAGGGGCACCTTCTTTGGGGGCTCATAGAATTGGACCCACTAGTCCAATGTTTTTGAAATTTGGAAGGTATTTTGGGAAGAGGCACTGAATGTTATACTGAACATTTGGTGTCTCTACCTCAAAAAACAGCCCCCCCAGAGCCCCAGATAGCCGCTGATCAATTCTCCATTATTTCCTATGGGGATAAGTCTCCATAGGGAATAATAGTGTTCCCAGCAGACATTTCCCTCCCCTCCACCTGCTTTCTGATGACCCTGAAGCAGGGGAAGGGCCTCCAAACTAGGGGATCCCCTGCCCTCACCTGGGGATTGGCAACCCTAAGCTGGACCGACCCGCCATGTGGCAGCCAGATGCTCCCAGGCCAGGTGGTGTGGCCTAATATGCAAATGATCTCCTGCTGGGTTTTTTCTTTAAAAAAAAAAACACTGGGAGCATGTATGGTTTGCTGCAGCTCATGTGCATTTTCTCCACCATCTGTGTTTCAATCTGCAAATGTGCACTGAAAAAACACTGTTTTAAAAAGTAAATAATTGGTGTGATCATATGTATATCTGTAGGAAAATTCTTTTTCTGTGGACTTTACTGATGTGCAGTGGTCCTGCTAATTGGTAAAGCACCACACAAAAAGAAGATACTGTACATCACATTGTTCCTTTTTGGGAGATTTTATCCATTTTTATATGCACATTAGTAACTTGGAGGGTGAAGGAAGATACAAGCAGACTTTAGGAACGGAAAACTGTAAGCAACTGTGATGCTGTCTGCAAAATTCCAACATAAAAGAGCAATTAAAACATTCCTAATGGGAATAAAGAAGAGGTAGGAGAGAAAGGGCCACAAGATTTTATATATTTGCTATGGAAACAGACCAAAATGGCCTATTCATGGCAACTGAACTTACAGAGCAAGACCATTGTGTTGTGAGTCTTTATAGGGAGATCATTTTTGTGGTATCCTTTCACAAATGACATGTCCTGGTCTATAGCTGACAAGCTTCAAATTCTCTTCCCATAATCATTAGAAGAGTCTGGAGGCTCACAACTTGATGTTACCAATCCACAGGGCTTTTTTTTCCTGGGGGAATGTGGTAGAATGGCGTTCCGGAACCTCTTTGTGGAAACTAAATTCTCAAAAAATGTTTCAAAGTTCATGAGGGGCACCCATGTGTTTCTCCTTCATTTCCCTCTTCATAGCTCTGGCACTTAACTAGGCAAAGGTAGTTTGAAACAGTAGTCTTAACAGTTAACTAGGCAAAGGTAGTTTGAAATAGTGGTCTGGGTAAAAAAACAAGGGAATGTGTTCTCAGGTCCTTTCCACACATCTCTCCAACTGAGTCTACCATCCTCCAAAGCCTTACAGACTTCCAGCCCACAAATGGTTTGCTAGAAAGCCACATATGGACAAAGGGTGTGTGCCTCTCACACAGCAGCCAGATCTAATTGAAAATAGCTTATTTACACCCATGTTCTGCTGCTGCGATCAGCGGTTGGGGTGCACACAGCTTCACTCAGGGGCTACCAATTGTAAAATATATTACCCTAATTAATTGAAAGACAGCACAGCAGCCCCAAGCTCTCTTCAAGATCACATAGCTGATCACATAGCACTCCAGGGCGAACAGGTTGTGGCTCAACCTTGGCCACCTGGCCCAGCCTCCCCCATTCCCACCAAGACCCCCTGCCTGCTCATGTCCCCCTGGCTCACCTCCTAGCACCGTTCCAGGTCCATCCCGCCAGTGCACTCCTCCATGGTGCACAGTGCCAGCCAGGTAGTCCAGCTCAGCGCAGCATGGCCCAGCCCTGCCCAGCCTCTAGTGCCAGTAGTGTGCAGCCCCAACAGGAAGCTGGGGAGGGGAGAGGCAGCAGTGGGAGAGCCAGGCACCTCCAGTGGTGAGCCGGCCTCCAGGAAGCTACCGTCACAGTGTGGTTCAGCCCTGCAAGCCTGGCTACAAGAGGTAGTGGCAGCAAGGCCAGAGCTGTGGCACTGACTGGTGTCGCAGCAGGAGGACAGGAGGAGGATCTCATTTGCGGGCAGCGACTCCTGACGGCTGCTGCCTCCCTAATGGCTCCCAGCACCTGGTGCCAGTTCCCCAAGTGGCAACCCTTCCTATGCATCCTTGCTGCTCACCCAGCCGCTGTCACCTCTTTCACTTCCTTCTTCCCTCCCTTGCTGGCACTTCGCGCCTGCTCAGAGCAGAGAGGCTGGGGAAGGGAGCCTTCCAGGGCTATTTTTAAGCCGGAGCACTGGCCAAGCCAGCCGGAACGGCATTCATGTGCATTCCAGCTTAAAAAAAAAAGCCCTGGCAGGAAGGGAGCAAGTACAGTCATGTGAAAGGTGGAAAGACCATGAACATGGCTGAAAATGGACAGGAAAGGGAAGAGGAAAGGGAAGATCCTGGAGGAAGAGTCAGCAATTTGATACCTTTTTTTAATACCTCCCCCTCCCAATTATTTTACCATCAGATCTACCAGATACTTCTCAAAGGCCAATTGTCTGAGGTAATGGAATAGGAAGCTGCAAATGAATCTGAATGTTCCAGCATCAAGTTCCTTCCATTCCTATGGTCCTAAGCCAGGCATACTCATGAAAGGTCAATAGCATACCCTCCATTTGCAAACAGATAGTTTCTCACTATGTGGACCAGTTGTTGGTTTGCATACTAAATTCTGTACCAGATTTACCATGTTTACTAATATATACTGAAATTGTAAAAAAATGTAATGTTTGGGAGCTATATTATTGTAACACACTATAAAATATATGCAGGTGTGGTTTCTAAATGTTAAAAAGGCTAGTTACAAATATCTCTTGGAGCAATTGCTTCCTAATATCAGCATGCCGTCCACTAGACTTCAGAGAAAACCTTGTACGTACTACTTCACTTCACAATAAGAAGTGTTTTTCTTATGCAATATAAAATAGCACAGCCCTTTTCATCTTATAAACATTCAAAGGGAAAAGAAGGGGGCTTTATGAAGGCATTAATAGATGTAACAGCTTGATAGATTAAAAACAGAGCTTCAATTAATCAGACACTGCCATCTGGGTATTTCCAGTGCTGCTTACAAGTCCATGCCTAACTCTCCAAATTGCCTCCTCCTTTGTCTTCCCATTGTGGAATCTCCTTTCCATGGAGCTGAGATGAGCTTTGGCACTATTAGCATTTGGTCCATCTTGACTGTTCTTGGGCAGCAGGCCAACAATACAGTGAGCAGAAGTTGGGGGAGGAGTAAAGTGATGTCAGAAAGGATCTTCCTGCGTGAGCAAATCTTTCAGAGAATGGGAGTGAGCAAGCAACACATTTTATCCTTGTTACCTGTAGAATTTTCTATAAGGATATCCATGGATGTTTGGGAAGATAGATTGAATGTATCCATGAACTGCCTTATACTGAATCAGATTATTGGTCCATCAAGGCCTGTAGTGTCTACTCAGGCTGACAGCAGTTCTCCAGGGTTTCAGGTAAAGGTTTTTCACATTATCTACCACCCGATCCTTTTAGCTGAAGATGCTGTGGAACCTGGGACCTTCTGCAGATACTCGACCATGGATCCACAGCCTCCTCCCCAAATAAATTATTTGGGAATTGTAGTTTGATTAGGGTGCTGGAAATGTTAAGAAATCCCTTCATGTACTTCCTGACCAGTAGTTCACAGAGTCTTTAGAAGACAGAAAATTATACTCAAACCATACTCAAAGTTTATAGTATAGATATGCTGCATATTTGTGCTTTATTGAGTAACATAGGCTATATCTAACTTGTAAATTAATTCATATCAATAGCTACACTGCAGGATAATAGAAATTTGGCTTCCTCTGGCATAGCGATGTGGACATTGGGAAAGCTACATCTGTGGAATTATCTTAATCTTTAATGTTTTTTATTGACTGTTATCATTTGTGTGTGTGTATTTGTATATTCAAAATATTTTAGCATCAGTATATACTGAATTTTAATGCAATATATTCCAACATATGTAAGCAATTGTAGCACCTAATAATTTCCATTGAGATCAAAACACACCACACAAGAGTTAAAGGCACAGCTGATTTCCTTGAGCAAGGAATGGACAAACCTAATATTCTGTAGATGACGTATCTTTCAGAGAAGAAAAGTGGACAAGTTCCACAATATCTTAGCTTAACCTACTGTGAAGGTTGTTGTGAAGATAAAATGATGGGGAAGTGGCTCATATGGAGGACTGGACCACCCACTAGCCAAATTGGGTAGGGTTGCCAAGTCCAATTCAAGAAATATCTGGGGACTGTGGGGGTGGAGCCAGGAGACATTAGGGGTGGAGCCAAGATCAAGGCTGTGACAAGCATAATTGAACTTCAAAGGGAGTTCTGGCCATCACATTGAAAGGGACGGCACACCTTTTCAATGCCTTCCTTCCATAGGAAATAATGAAAGATAGGGGCACCTTCTTTTGGGGCTCATAGAATTGGACCCCCTGGTCTAATCTTTTTGAAACTTGGGGGGTATTTTGGGGAGAGGCACTAGATGCTATACTGAAAATTTGGTGCCTCTACCGCAAAAAACAACCCCCCCCCCGAGCCCCAGATACCCACGGATCAGTTCTCCATGATTTTCTATGGGAATAAATCTCCATAGGGAATAATAGAGTTCCTAGAAGACATTTCCCTCCCCTCCCCCCACTTTCTGATGACCCAGAAGCGGGGGGAGGGCCTCCAAACTGGGGGATCCCCTGCCCCCACCTGGGGATTGGCAACCTTAAAATTGGGCCATTGCCTAGGGTGCCAATGGTCCAGGGGTGAAGAATTGGATCATGTGCTCCCTCGCCCCTGTGTGCCTCTCGGAGTCTCCATGAGGTGTGGGTGGCAGGGCTTTTGCACCCTGGGCACAGGCTGGTGGGGCAACCCACCCACCAACCCAGGCCCATAGGACAGAATGGAGAGATTTTGGGCTGCTGCTGCAGTAAACTCTAATCTGGACAGCCAGGTTTGATTCCCCACTTCTCCATGTAAAATCTGTTGGGTGACCTTGGGCCAATCACAATTCTCTCATAACCCTTTCAGCCCCAACCTACCTAACAAGGTGCCTGTTGTGCAGAGGGGAAGGGAATGTGATTGTAAGCCGCTTTGAGATTTCTTAGGGTAAAGGAAAATGGGGTATAAAACCAGGGCTGACCCTTCTTAGCTTCCAATACCTGATGAGATCAGGCTAGCTTGGCCTATCCAGGTCAAGGCAATTAATAACAGCAATCTTAGAAAATAATAAGTTCTCAATTCTTTAGAGAGTTGTTTATGGAACCACCTTGGTTTCTTTAGGCACTCCCAGTTTTCCATCTCATAGGAATTGTTTGTGATTGTGCCTTCAATAGTTTGCTTTTAAGAAATTCCCATCCCTCTTGAACTTCCCTCTCCTTAATTATTTCTGGCCTTAGGATTCTATCCAGCATAAATTTTTAAGTTTGTCAAAATTTGCTTTCCTAAAGCCCAACCTATATATCTGACTACATAAGCTTTCCCCTTCCCCAAGACTTTAAATTCCAAAATTACATGATCACTACTATCCAGGGTGCTCACTACTTTCACTTTGTCAACTAGTTCTTCCCCAAGATAGCAGATTCCCTTGTTTCCATCTCCACTTTCTGGAAAATGAAGTTGTCAGTAAGACAAGTCAGGAATTTATTTGCTCTTTCATTTTTAGAAGAGTTGATTTCCAATGAATATCTGAGTAATTGAAATCTCCCATGACCACCATGTCCCATCTTGTTGAGAATTTTGTTATTTGTTCTAGGAGTGAAGGCTAGCATCCCTATTTTATGAAGAAAATGTCTTCAGTAATCTACCAGACATCTTTCCCTTTTATTTTGCTGCTAAAACAGGGTGTCACAAAAAGCCTTTTCAGAAGAGAATTTCCCCAAGCATATTTCCCCAGCACATTGTATTTGCTTGTGAGCTTTTGAATTTTTGAGACACATGCGTGAAAGTAGCTCACCATCATAGTTATGTTGCAAATGGGGGTTTCTGGAAGGAGGTGGGAAGAATGTTCCATCTTTTTAAGTCTTGAGCAATGTATGCTATAGGCATAAGAGTGCTGCTGGCTCTTGTGCTGTACAGCTTTCCTCCTGAGGCATGCTGGCATAATAGGCCGCATTGACTACTTAAGAGCACTTTTCAAACCTTTTCTTAGTGTTGGTGAGCATGGGTGGGAAAAAACAGAGCAGTTCTGCAAGTGCTTGTATTGGGTTTCTGAATTGACTGATGGCCAAGAAGGAACAATTATTTGTTATGTCATTTCAGTCATCCAGCACTTTACCATGCCTATGTGATTTTCGTATGTGAGAGATGCGTGTAAGAGAGAGTGAGCTGTTACTGCCTAGACACTCTCGTTTTCTGAGCCTCATTAAAAGATCTGTGTTCAAGTGTGAACACGTTGCTAGTTATTTATCATTTTTTCAGTCCTTTATCTACTGTCTTAATGAGAAAAAAAATTCCAAAGTAATTCAATCAGACCAAGAGGGAACAAAGTATGTGCGTGCACTAGGAAGTCATGGTGACCTCTGATGACTGACCCCTACTGAGGCCATGGAGGATAGTCAGGGAGGTGGCTGAATAAAGCCTGCCCCTGCCTCCTGACTTGTGGTATTCCAAGGAGGTCTCCCCCATCCAAATACTTGCCAGGGTCGACCCTGCTTAGTTTCTAAGATCTGACGAGATCAGGCTTGCCTAGGGTAGCCAGGTCAGGGCAGCCTTACTCACTTCACAGGGTCGCTGTGGAGATAAAATGAAGGCGGGAGGAAGATATTATGCAATGCCCTGACACTGCTGGAGGAGAGGCAAGATTCAAGCTTGGCTTCTCCATCCCAGCTGTAAAGCATGTAAAAGAAGTTTACATGCTTTACAGCTGGGATGGAGAAGCCAAGCTACTTCATTTGTGCATTCTGTACGGCATCTAGCACAAATATTGAAGAGTAGCAGTGACAGCCAAAATTCTAGCATTACTTAAAATACATTAGATTTAGATTGATTCTAAATTCCCTGCAACTGTTGCCTTAGTACCTTCCCTTGATAAAATATTAATTTTGTGTGTATTCTATTCTGTATTCATTGACTGTGACCTCTACCATCCTGGAAGAAAAGACAGTGTTCTTTGAAATAAATCACAGTTGGGAAATAATTATTATATCATTATAATGTGCAATAGTTCAAAATGTGTTTCAGCAACAACGGTGCTTGGCATGGCAGCCTATGCACCACACGGTGCTCTAATGTTTATGTCCAAAACTGACAAGTTATGCTCATTATCCCCATTCAGGCACTTCAGTTCTCAAATACAAAAAAAATTACAGTTCTAGCAAGAAAACACATATGTCCTTATTTTTTTCTACAACAGGCAACAAACTGGGGGGGGGGGGGGGAATCAGGGCAGCGACTTAGCTGAGAAAGGCAATACAAATGGACATTGCTTCTGGTAAACGGGCAGCTAGCTTGTTATGAACGCACTGTTGTTTGACTGCATGCTACTTGAGCAATGTAGCCATATATAACTAACTCTCATTGTTTCAAAATGACTCTTATTCAAATGTATCACATCCTGTTCATTCAAACCAACTGCGCTTAGCTTCTCCATATACTGTGTTGTTTCATTTCTTCATGCAATCATTCACCCAAGTATATGGCAGCATAGAGACGTTCACTGTGAACTAGCATACATTTCTATATTATGTGTTATAGTTTAGTGAACATGCAACCATGCGAACCATATATACGGGCCTGTATAGTGAAAGTGAAAGAAGAAGCAATTACTTCTTTGTTCTGCTGTTTTTCCTGGAAAGAATTGGGAAAGGATTGCCAAAGGAGTCAAAGCAATTTTAAAATTATTATTAATGCAACTGTGACACAATGCTAGTGCAGTGCTTCTTCATCAGGGAGCAAACCATGAAAAATGTTACATTTGGATGCAATTGGTACTTGGGTTTTTGTAGATCAGACAGGAACAAGCAGGAATCTGGGGGGAAATTTTCATTTCCATCAGTATTTTACTATGGTATTTTTCCGTGAAGGGGAAAATGATATGCAGGAATCAGTCGTTATGAGCTTTACATTGGAGAGTACTAGGGGTTGCCCTCCAGTGTTTAATTACACATACATTCAGATAAAGAGGTAGGGTTTCAATCAAAAGAGTGAAATCCACTAAGCGCTGCTTCATTGAAACCATCATTGATTTCAGTAGTTGGGGTTTCTTCAAAAAGAATGGGCCCTGCACACAATCAGTAAATTGCATCCTAAAATTATTTGTTTTTGTATTATTTTAGCTTATAAACCATTAACAAGTTTACAAGTATTCTTTTTAATCAACAGCAAAGTTCTCATTGATTTACAGTGCAATCCTATAAATAATTACTGCAGTCTAAATCCATTGTAATCAATGAACTAGGACCTGGAGTAACTCTGTATAGGATCAAGCTGTTAAACAGTAGAAAGTTTGATTCACAGATGTCCTGAGGCTGGCAAAGTGAGGTCTTTTGCTAATCTAGAGACTGTAAATGTTCACTAACATTACAATGGTGATGTTAGGGGTGTGGCCTAATATGTAAATGAGTTCCTACTGGAGGGTTTTCCTACAAAATAAACCCTGACTAACAATCTTGGCCAAATAAATCACAACATTCACTGTGTTGAACTTAGTAAAACAATGGCAGCAATAATCCCATGTGCAAAACCTGAGAACAGTGTTATTTGTAAAGCTAAGTATCTTTTCCTGTTAAACAGTTAGTTAGGCATCAGCCCTGCTCTATTATGGATTTGCCCGGAATGTTTGTTTTGCACCAGCTTGTGTAGTACATTAGCACCTCTTCCATGAATGCTGTGAGTTCAGAGGTTCATGCTGAAGAACACACAGCAAATGAACGGATGATGGCCACAGGGTTTCCATTTAATGAGATGGGCTAACTCATTGTTTACAAGGCAAATAGTCATAAGATGCCACTGTCCACTAAATGACATAACAAAGAGATAATGCACTTAAACTCGCTTGGCAGTTTTGAGAGATTATCTTTTCTAACATTAACCATTCAGTATGTCTCTGTGACGCTAAATCTCATCAACTTTACTATTTAGCTCTTTAGTACATGCTTTCCTTCCCTGATAGTCCAAAAATGAAGGGAAAGTCTCCAACCTGCAACCTCCCCCCCCCAAAAAAAAATTACAACTGGAGAATCCGGCAAAGCCGATGTTTGTCCATCCATATCAATGAATGCCTATCTAATAGGTAAACATGAATATATAAAAAAAAATCTATCCTTGACAATATTTTTAGAAATAATTTCCAGTGAACTAAATAGTGTTTCTATGCAAATAGGCATGTATATGTTTGGGCAGCTCACTTTTACTGTACAACAAGAAAGGTATTTAGAAATATATTTTAGGACTCTAGGTTTGATTCCTTTTGCACTCTTTCAGTCTTTGTGATGCAGACCAGGACCACAACTTCACTGGCAGCATTTCAGAGTAACTGCACAGGGGATAATGCTTTTGTCCTCAACATTTTTGTCAGAGAATCTATTCAATGCTCCATTTATCTCTGACAATGCTTACAAACGTGATCCATTACAACAGCTCTCAAAGAATAAAGGAAGTAGTTTAGGATTAACTCAGGGAAACTTCCACCCTGCCTCTTTCACACACTAACAAATACAATGCCTAACAATGCTTAAGTACAGAGCACTCCTAGATCTCCACACATCATTTTTCCAGTGACAATATATAATGAAAACACACAGAGAGACAGAGATCATTTGACTTCGTTACAGTTCCTTCTTTACCTTGTCTTCTGCATCTCTATCTGTCCTGTCCATCTCTTCCTCCTGTGCTTTCTGCTCTCCCCAAGAAGGACCAAGCAAAAAATCAACAAAAGGAGCTTTACAGTATAAGGCATTCTGTGGGAACTGCTGGTCCACCTTCCTTCTCTCCAGTAACCTCCTGCAAGTACACCCTGGTTTAAACATTGAATCGTCTGTGCCTCCAGGGCCTTGCATTTGCTAGAGTGTTCATTGTTAGAAAACACTGCTTTTCTGATTTAATATTTTAAACCAGCTTTCCAGGGCTTCCCACTCAAAGCTCTTTCTCTCATCACTGCTCAGCGATTGGCCATTACTCCCAAAGAAGTTAGTCCTGTCCGGCAACATTTCCTCAGGGTCCTAGAGTGGGTCTCCCCCCCAACAGCTACAGATAAAAAGATTTCAATTCCATCTGCCAGGTTTCTGCTTGAACCACTAATCTCAGAACTGTACAGTCCTTCTGCCAGACTGCATGTTAAGAGTCTGGATAGGTGGTGTGCTATTACATGAATCATTGTATAGATCAGAAAAATAGCACACTTGAGTCACAATCCTGATTGGGATCCCATATGCTGATAACTGAATTTTAAAACTGTGGGAGCTTCGATCATATAACTCTAGCATGTTATCTAGCTTGGCCTTGTTTTATGACAAATAGTGATTTGAACCCAGTTGTCCCCAGTCCTGGTCAAACATAGTATTCACTGCACTGGTACATATGTTTTTATTCAACACATCCTGCATACACGGTTGCAGTAGCATAATGGTAGAATTTCTGAAGCCATCATAGTTTAGGTTTCAGGTGTGTAATAGAAGACTTCATATTAAAATGTGCATGCTATTTAAAAACAAATCTCTCACAAGTTAAAAAAAAAACCCCACCTCCTTAGTGGTACTTCCTTTAATTTGGATCGTTAATTGCAAATGACTAACTGTTGCAAAAACAAAAGGGTTTAAAGTTGTTTAGCTTTAAAAACACTCATTGCTGGCTTTGAATCCTAAAAATTATCAATATATCTAATTTTTAACACAGCCACATCAAAATTCAGTAATACTTTACAGTTGCAGTAGAAAAGAGCAAGAGCCCACTAGCACCTTAAAAGACTAACAAAATATGTGGCAAGTTAGAAGCTTTTGTGAGTCACTGCTCACTTCTTCATTAGCAGGCAAATTACATTAGACATGGTTGGATTTAGATAAGATATGCAGAGGGGAGATAGGCATGGAGAAATCATTGAGTGCTGATTTCTCCATGCCTACTACCCATCCGCATATCTCACCTAAATCCAATTACGCCTACTACTGACATTCACTTGATAATGTCTTTTGCTGTCTGAAATCACTCCACCTTCCAATATATAGGACAGATGGACTCCCATTCTAGCTGTATCCGAAGAAGTGAGCAGTGACTCATGAAAACTTATACCTGTCACATATTTTGTTAAGTATGGTGCTACTGGACTCTTGCTCCTTTCTAATGCTACAGACGAACACAGCTACCTATCTTGGTCTACTTTATTGTTGCATAATTCTTTGTATATAGTCAATACATGCTAATGTCAAAGTATAGTTAGCATGACACAACTTGTTACAGTCAAAGACCAGCACAAGAATTAATTAATTAGTAGGAATGTTACATTAAAAAATTAAAAGTATAGCTGAATATTACTGAAAACAAAATCTGAAATCTATCAGTAGCAATAGGGATGATTAGTCACACTCAGATAACATAACTCCACTCATGAATGCTAATGCTACAATCAAGAATTCTCTGAACAGCCACTTAAAGAAGAAGCTTATTCAAAAAGCTCTGATGCAAATTGCCTTAGGCTGTATCTTAGATGTATCTGTATGGGAACATTACAGTCTGTATGGACTCCCATGTTCTTCCAACACAGGTGATCATCACAAAGGCCAAAAAACCCTGCAGTTTTTTTTTTATTTTCTTCAATATTCGCTTGCAGATTATTTAGAGCAACAAAAACTTTTAATGGTAATTTGACCAAATAGTCACACTTTAAAGATGGGATTTACATATTCTTACCGTTAAGAGAATAATGCTTGGTGGTTTCATGGGATACTCTGGTGGTAATACTATTCGACCATGATAAACACCTCCATCAAAATCTGAATCTGGAGGACTCCCGACAGTAAAGTGCCATTCAAATTTAATTTGGATTGTTAAATGCAAATGACTAACTGTTGCATAAACAAAAGGGTTTATAGTTGTTTAGCTTTCAAAGCACTCATTGCTGGCTTTGGATCCTAAAAATTATCAATATATCTATTTTTTAACACAACCAAATCTGTGGATATTTAACAGATCTTCCTACAAACCAGAAAAATCTAAATTCTAAAAAAGTAAATTAGGGAGTTAAAACACCCCCAAAATAATAGCAGTGCCTGTACCTTTAAGAAAGGAATGGCTGTTAGTAGACATAGTAGGGAGGTGCTAGGCAAGCACAACAATATTACCAGCCTTCAAACCTTGATTTCTGTCAGTAAAAGGCAGAGGGGGAGGCACATTTCCAAAGATATTTTGACTCCCAGCCTACCCCTGCTCCTCTGCCTCTTGTCCTGGAGGGAGGGACACAGTGGCACTTGGACCCTTATCAGCAACCTTTGAGAACTTGCTATCATGCAACTGGCATGATTCACCCAGGTGCAATAGTGATTACTGGATGACTTGATGTAAAGCAGCTTGCCTAGGCCTAGAGGCAGTTTCCACACAACTTGCCAGACTTGGATGGGCCTGGCAGCAGCCACCACACAACTTGTCTGAACAAGTGTTATCACATGACTTTGGCTACTTGGGTACACTTTTCCAAAGGAAATGCTACCATGAGGAGGGAAAGCTGAGAGTCAGTGTGGTATAGTGTTTAGGGTGTCAGACAAGAACCTGCGAGACCCACGTTCAAATCTCTACCCTGCCTTGAAAGTTTGTTGGCTGAACTTGAGCCACTCATTCTCAGCTTAGTCTACCTCACAGTGTTTGTGAGGATAAAACACAGCATTGTCTTAGCCACTACACTTCAGTTCTCAGAAATATATATTTAGTTCTTGTGCACACAGGACCTCAAGGGATTGAGATAAAAGGCCATATTTATTAAATTGTTAAAACTGACATTAAATATACTTTAGGCCATCTTGCAGAGTTATCCCAAGTTTCGTTGGACATCCAGATATAAAAGATTGCACTGCTAAAACAGAATGCTGTATACCTCAAGACAGTTTAGCTTAACGAGGTTTGAATAATCACAAGTGTGTTTGTTGAGGTTATTATTTACCTGTTACGACATTTGCTAATGCTGAACTTCACTGTCCTGAGCATATCTTTTTTTAAAAATTATAATGTGTACATTTACTTGCATGATACATCAGATATGTAAAATCAGGACACATGCCACTTTCTATATAAGACTCTCCCCATCTTTTCCAAGTACAAGCTTAGATGTATAATCTTTTTGTGCTGACAAAATTTCCCCCTCTCCTCCTCATCCTGCAACTCCCTCACCAATAGTATTATACTCAGTCCCCACTGGGTATTATTGAAATATGTTGGACAAGTAGAGACCTGTGTAAATTTGGAGAGATGTTTTTGTGTTTCTAGTATCTACTGTGTTTATTCTCTTTTCCTTCTTGAGCACACATTTATGTTTCAAACACTCACATATCAACCACTCAGTCCTAACAATTAACTAACCCTTTCAATACTAATTACTCATGTGTCTGCTAAACCCTCTTCCCACCTACATAGTTTTAGGCCACAATGCTAATAGTATGGTTAGCATCTGAGCTGCTGGAATATCTAAAAACATTGTTTCATTTTAGCAACTGAGCTAGCAGCTAAGGATCTTATTTCAATGAACTCAGAGCTCTCACAACCAAATTCTAGTTTTTGTTTGCTATTGAGTTCTTTAAAAAAGCAAGAACACAATCCATTCCATACCCTGTAACATGCATGCATAACCAACATGCAAGTTCAGCCTTCTCATGCAGGAAGATAATCCCCATCCACAGGGCAGCTTGTAGTAGAGGGAAGGAAGTAGCAAGGACTTAGAACAAAGAAAGCCAAAACAAAGATGAAAACCCTCGGTATTTTACCTCAAGGCAGCAGTTTCTGGACAGTTTCCTCCATTATACACCAATATGTCATAATTTGACTCATTTTTTATCCTGATAGTTTTAAAGTGTGGTAATTTACAATTTAAAGCTACAGTAGAGCAGCCTCTGTTACAATTCCAAAGATCATATGTTGAAAGTGTAATCGTTTAATTCAAGAAATCAGCAGGAACATACAATGTCAGGATCTAGATGCTGGCAAGGAAGAACTGTTGAAAAGGAGTGATCTTAAAATCTCAAGAGTCCTTTCCTTATCAACTTAATGGCTATTATTTAAATAAAGATCAAAGGTGCTCTGACGCTGACATATTTTTGTGGACAGCTATAACAACCTTATTAAAAACAACCTTATAGCTTAGCTCATGGACTGTGTAATTGCTTTTAATTTTTTTTAATTATGGGCACATGAAACTATCAATTCAAAGCATTAAGTATATTTCTGCAATAAGTTGTAGTCAGTAACTTCCAAGTAAATATTACATAGCTATTTCCAGGTTCTTCAAATTTAAACCCCCCCCCCCCAAAAAAAATATATATACAATTGAATATTAGAAAACAACATTCAGATCTTGCAAGAGATTATCCTGTCTAACTCCAGAACAACTAAAAAAAAACAGGGAAAAGGAAAGCAGACAATGTTCTGGCCCCTCTTCTTCACTGAAGACAAAATCCCTACAATTTAAGGGATTTTTAAAATGAATTTATTGTCTAGGAAACAAAAGTAATTACAAATATTAACAAGCTCCCCTTTCTGATAAATTTAAGAATACTTGTTATGCAAACATATCTGCATTTCAATTTAAGAAGCCCTCAGGCAAAATTTTATAATAAAATTTATTATGAATCAGCACTCACTTCCTTCTCTTACTCCAGAATACCACCATAATTTTATGTCTGTCAATTAAAATTATCCACCAGAGTTCAGATGCTTTCAGTTCCCCACATTCCTTAAATGCTCTGCTACTGCAGAAACAGATTCCCCAAATAATTTTGTAGTCAATCTGCTCAGTTTGTATAAATATACTGAACAGTCCACATTCACACCAACATCAAGGTGTGCTTTCTTGACAGAAATTAATGTGCCTCATGGTACATTAACATTCATACTTAAAACGAGTAAATACAAAATGTAATCTTATGTAAACAGTCCTCAAGACATATCTGACAGAATGTTTTAATAAAGCATTCAAGTAACTGAAGAACAAGGTAAACTCATAATTCAAATATATATTCATTAGCTAGATATATTCGCCTGAATATAAGAGCCGCCAATGCTAAAACAAGGAGAAGAATCAGCATATTTGACCCCATGTGGCTTGTGTTGACTCTTGGCTGCTGGACCTGATTGAAGTTGGTTGAAGATGGCACCCTTCTCTGCTGTGCACGTCGCTGTCGAGGACTCATGGATGTACTACTTGACACCAGTTGGGTATGTTCTTCTTGACCAGAAGTGGCTGAATTAGTTTGATTGTCCGACTACAAGAGAAAAGCCAGATTTAATATAGTGAAACAAAAGCACTGGTATACCACAATATTGCTTGGCAAGCTCACTATCTGCCAGACAAGTGTTCAACAAGCAACTGTCCTTGTGAACTTGCTTTTCAAAGTACAAGTAGCAGCTCACTACTAGTATGAAAAGCACATCAGGAAAACACAGTTTCTGACATAGCCCAGCGTAACACAAATAGTTTGGATTTGGCTCAGAAAGCAATACAGCATATTTGAGGAAGTGTAAGTTATCGAGATCCTAGACTGAACCCAACCAGCTTTTCTCTTAGTTAAAAAGGAAGGACTGGACTTTTATACCAATTCCCCTCTTCCGCTCCCTTTATATAAGAGAAGCTCTATTTATTAGATTAATTAGAGTGTTATAATCAAAGATTTGGCTAATTATTTCAGAACACTGCTTTATTCAGATACTACCCTGTATCTCAGTTTCTATGTTTCATTTGCCATTCTAATCCATTGTCCTGTATGGCTTTCAGCTGCTCTGCTCTATAACACAAAATTTCAAAGGGCCCCTTACCTCCAACTTTTTCTTGTCAGTGCTTTGCTATTTTTATCCTCAACTCTTTTTCTTTTCTCTAGACACATTTCTGCTTCTCAGGATTTACCCCTCTCCTTCAGCCACCTTACCTCTGGGATCAACACTTACTGTACTTCTAAGTCCTCAGCTTCCCTGCCTGTTCTTCTAAACTCCCTTTCTGCCTCAGCATTTAGAATATTCTAGCATTCCATAACATCACTGTAGTTCAGCCAAACACTAGGAGACCTGAACAGATAGGCAACAGCATATATTATATAATTAATGCATAGACAACTTATTAATATGAAAGAAAAGGATATGTCAGCATTGGCCAGTTTTGTGTTATCTATTCCACTACATATTTAAAAAGTAACGTCAAGAATAGCTCTTAATGGAGCTTTGCTAGAATAAAGTATACTTAGGTGGAAGATACTTATACAGAAGCAAAGAAAATAGAAATCCTCACCACAGCAAAGGTAGTTCAGCAAGGTTGGGAAACTGTTTGAGATATGGGGACTGAGCTTGAAGGGGACAGGGACATCCATGAGGTACAATGCCACAGAGTTCACCCTCCAAAGCATCCATTTTCTCCTGGGGAACTGATCTCTGTGACCTGGAGATGAGCTATAATTCTGGGGGATTCTCAGGTCCGACCTGAAGGCTGAAATCCCTATGCCAGGACTGTCAAGCGCCCAGCCTGCCAGCCTGCGGGCCGCACCTGGCCCACCCAGGGCTTCAATCAGGAACATAGCAATTTTCTCCCTCCTCCTCCCCCTGCTGTCCCACCTGTTGAAGCTCCAAAGCTGCCAACATTCCCAACTCCTTCTACCTTGTCTTTGCTGGCTTCCGGGCTTGCAAGCCACAAGGAAAACATAGAATGGATTTTCCATTAAGGTCTCTGCAACCACAGACCTTAATGGAAAATCTATTCCGTGTTTTCCTTGTAACTTTGTGCTGCAATGTATTTCAGTGGAGTGGAGTTAAGGCAGCATTTTTTCAAAGAGCTTTTTGCAGCATTTATGACCAGTTGAAGCTCCTTCCTTCCACATAAAGAGTTGATGCTTTGAGCTAGCTTGTGTCTGCAGAATAAACTGGTGCCTAGTGAGTACTCTACCCTGGGAACCCACAGCCAAAGGGAGACATTACACTAGAGAGCCACTGCCAATCTGAGTAGATGGCGGTGGGGTGGGAGAAGAAGCTTGCAATGCCAACCAGTTTATGTTTTCCTAAGTTCCGAGTTTTAATTTCTGCTGTGATCCTTGTGCTTTCCCTCCCACCCCAAGTTTTATTTTAAAAATTGCATTGCCAAATCCCACTATTCCCCCACCTTCCCATTTTAAAGAAAATATCACACGAATATGTTGTCGAAGGCTTTCACGGCTGGAGTTCATTAGTTGTTATAGATTTTCCGGGCTGTATGGCATAGTAGTACCTGACGCTTTGCCAGCAGCTGTGACCGGCATCCTCAGAGGTATAACACAGAAAGATAGAGTTCTCTCTGTGTTGAAGTAAGAGGAAAGAAAAAGAAATGGTAGGAATTTATATCTATTCAGGAAAGTGGGGTAGGGCTGAGTCATTATCTAGTAGGAATTTCTCAGGCTGTGACATGTTAATGGAGGAGCTTTCCTGAGGAGGTTCCTTTGTATATGGAGCTTTCCTGAGGAGGTTCTCTGCATATGGAATGGCTGTTGGAATTCTAATCTTACCTGCAGTGCTGCTGTAAGCTGTAGAGCATTTTGTGTTTTTCAGGACTGGAAACCATGCCCTATTCATTTTTATACTCTCTTCTTTCTTGTTGAAATTGTGTTTATGTTTGTGGATTGCAATGGCTTCCCTGTGTAATCTTACATGGTAATTGGATGTGTTGTCCAGCATTACAGTTTCTTGGAATAAGATACTGTGTCCTGTTTGAGTTAGGCTGTGTTCAGTCACTGCTGATTTTTCAGGTTGGCCTAGTCTGCAGTGCCTTTCATGTTCTTTTATTTTTGTCTGGATGCTATGTTGTGTGGTCCCGATGTAAATAATAAATAAAAGAACATGAAAGACACCCTGGCCCTCCGGCTCTGAGCAAGCATCACGCTGCCGGGAAGTGCCTGGCTGTGCCGCCGCTTGCTTCCCTCTTCACCTTTTCTCCTGTCTCGTCTTTCTCTCCTTCCTTGCTTTCTCTTTTCCCTTTTCCTGGCATGGTGCTTCCCTCATGTCCCCTCTTCTTTCTGTCCTTCCTTGCTTTCTCCCTCCCCCTTTCTTCTGGGCACAGTGTATCCCTCCCTGCCTTCCCTCCTGTCCCCTCTTCTTTCTCTCCTTCCTTGCTTTCTCTCCAGCCCCCCCCTCTCCCTCCCTCCCTCTCTCTCTCTCCCCCCCTCTCCCCCCCCCTTTGGCTGCTTTCTGTTTCCTGAGAAGTTCGTGAAAATAAAGATGGTCACATTCACCAATTCCTGTGAGTAAATTGCCCCAGTGAGATCCACAACAAATGTGTGAGCTTGCAAACTCTTTATTTTGGCTGTACTGCAGAGAGAGAGAGAGAGAGAGAGAGAGAGACAGCTCTGGGGGAATGAAGAAATTTTTATTTATTTTAGGGAATGGGAAAGTCTCCTGGCTCCACCCCTAAAGTCCCCAGATATTTCTGAGTTGGACCTGGCAACCCTATGCTCCGCTGTCTACAGGGAAGGTGTTTTGATTCAAATGATTCAGGCTGACTTGGATTAATCAGAAATGAGCAGCATTTATTGCATCTTGTGATTGTTAGTAAATTGATAGTGTTCACTGATCAAGATCTAAGCAATGATCAAGATCTAGCAAGTGGAATAGCTCACTTACTTTTTCAGATGCCAGATGATGAAATCATGAAAATGCTTCCCAGTTGTATAGCAACTGTCAAATCATTATTTCACTTTAAGTACAATTATACACAGGTGTATTTTTGCCTTAACAGAATCCCCCTGGCTTTTCCCATCTTTTGCCCACCTTGGTGCTTTTAATGGTGGGGGAGCGGGGGCTGGTTGCACAGAATTCTACTGGAAGCTGCATTTTCCACCACAACAGCACCTAGAAATCATAGTGACAGTTCATCTGTTTTTGAACAATGGTTATGAGTGGGCAGGGAGGGGGGAGCGCCAGAACCTAGCTTTGCCTAGGGCACAAGATGGTCTAGGGCCAGCCCTGTGTGTGGCACTAATTCTCAAAGTTCTTTCACAAAAGGAGTAAAACCGGTGAGCTGCCAGATGAAACATTATAAAAAATGGGATCAAACTACTGCTAGCTTTTTTTCATTACAAGGGCAAAGTCCAACTAGCAGGGCTTTTTTTTCTGGAAAAAGAGGGAAATGAAGGAGAAACACATGGATGCCCCTCACGAACTTTTAAACATTTTTTTTTTTTTTAGAATTTTGTTTTTACAAAAAGGTTCTGGAACTCTGTTCCACTGTGTTCCTCCAGGAAAAAAAGCCCTCCCAATTAGTATTTCTGACAACTGCAGGGGATAAGTGTCTTGAAATAACTCCCAAAAGATGTTAAGATTTGCAGAGGAAAAATAACAATAAAATTGTGGGGCTTAGTAGCAATCTTGCCCACACAGGGAATTATTGAGAAAAGATACATAATATCATGTTTGCATGCCTAAACAGCTGGAAAATACTCTTCAGTGAGCAACAGATGGTCTGACATGATTTTATATGAATTTTAACCAATCTGCAGTCCCATATACCAAGGGTGGCCAACAGTAGCTCTCCAAATGTTTTTTGCCTACAACTCCCATCAGCCCCAGCCAGCATGGCCAATGGCTGGGGCTGATGGGAGTTGTAGGCAAAAAACATCTGGAGAGCTACCATTGGCCACCCCTGCCATATACACTTAAAAAACAACAACCACCTATACTCACACACTCAGCTTAACTGGGATTTGTCTACAATTTATCAGTGAATTTAGATTGCAGCTACAGCAGTCATAGTAGCAGCTGCTTGGTCCGCATACCAGGCCTCAGTCACTTCCAAAGTAGAAGGGTTATATAAGCACCATCCTTGGCCATATTAATGCATAAATGCCATAATTAAGCAAACAATTATTTTAAATAGTCAGAACTAATACAAATTGCCCCTTATGTAGACCAAAAGGAACACAATAAGCATATTAAATAAAATAACTGCAGCAAATAACTAAATATTGATGATGGTTATTTTTCTGTTTACATAAGATTCTTATGTTTGGAACAAGGACAAATGTGGCACTGATGCAAAAAAATCCCAATCTCTGTACAAGCCACATGTAGTTCCAAAAAGGCATGATTTTCAGGGCAGAGACGTGTCCTCAGTCAAGGAAAGCGGTACACCTTGCCAACTAAAGAATGCTTCAGACCTGGATATTATAGTAGTGGTTTTCCTGACATACTACTAGGTTTCACAACATGGGTGTGCTAAAGTCCCCAGGCAGAATCAACCTGCTTTTTCAAATCCCAGCCTTCATTTATCTTTATTCTGTACCCACCACTTCACTGGAGGGGGTATCCTGGAATGCTGGAGTTGTACTTTGCTGCTGGACTTCAGGGGAACTGGTCAAGTGGCTCAATCCAGACAGATCTGCAGATTCAGTGATGGATTTTCTAGATGAATTTACTTCAGCCTAAATTACAAAATTACTAAATTACAAAAAGATGTATTATGAAATGCATCTTGTTATCAAAATAGTGAATTCAATCTTCCTTAACAGGGATGGGCACTGCACTTTGGGTATTACACTGTTTCTAGAAACTGTCAGGATTTTTTCCCCTAGTTTCCACATCACACAATCTTTATTGCATCACAAAAGCAACACCACAACTCCATTAAAATAAAAAAGCAATTTTCACAATTTTTCAAAGAAGAAATTAAAACACATAATAATCATTACGAATACCTCAAGATAAAAGCATGATAATACCCCTTACAAATGTGTAACTTATTAATACAATGGCTGGTGACCCAGAGTAAAACAATTAATTGACAGATCAGCCATACTTTATCTACATATCTTGTCTTCATCTTTATAATGTTGGCAACAAACTTTGCCATTTTTATTTTAGATACAATTTTTTTAAAAAGACTAAAAGTAAAACACCCCTCAAAAAAGACAGGACTGAAGTAATCCTGTGGTAGGTGTGATCCAGGGACCCCAACAGAACAGGGAGCCCCAACAGTTTCCTGTTCTCTTCTAGGAGTCTGCACAATCATGGGAGGACTTCTTTCATACACAAGTAAATGGAAAACTCTTTTATGTATGAAGCTGTAGAGCACAAGGGCTCTGCTTTATACCATTTTGGTTGGCAAAAGCATGATGCAAACACTACACTTGAAATTAGTTTATTTTGCTTAAAAACAGGCACGGCAGTTATTTATAGCACTATATTCAAAGAGCATGCATACGCTAAAAGCTCAAAACAACTTTTTAGGAGGGTACAGACCTCAAAAGACAGAAATAAAATTAAAAAGACCCACCTCAGCTGACATTTAGCCTCACCACTGGAGTCCTAACCATATAGTTTTGCTCTCTGGGTATATGTTAAAAGATCTCCACACCTAGTTTCCCATAACTTATGAGCAAAAATGACAATTAGCAGTTTGGCAACAGTACGTTTTAGTTCTGCCCTATATATGAATTTTATACATTCCAGAAGTCCTGTTATTTAAAACATTGGGGAAGGCAGGCAGTGCCTGGTCCCTGCAAAGCAGTAAATAAGAGCATGGCCAACTAATCTCTTAGTTTTAGGCTTTTACAGTTTCTCAGCCTATACTGGTCCTGTCCCCCTGCTGCAACTTGCCTTTTTTTCTACTCTAGCTATGCTCCTATTCACTAATAGTGTCATCCTAGGCAGAGTTACACCCATCTGAGCTCACTGACTTCAATGGATTTAGCATGGCATTGCAAATTACTTTGGAAGAAGAAAAAGCAAAGAATGACTCTACCTTGAAACTGATTTGTCTTGCAAGTTCCTTGGCCTCTTTATCTGCCTGGCTTGAGGCACTTCCAGAAGTCAGAGGCAGGAGAGCTTCCTTCATAAGTGATCCGCATCCTTCACAAAAGAAATCCTGAGACCTAATAGTAAATAGAAATGTATACAATTAAGTGGGCCAGCTAGAGCGCTCAAAATCTCCAGCATTTTTATTGAATCTTAGGTTGTGAAGCTGTATCTCCCATAGACACACCAATGTAAGTGCTATAGCTCCCAGAGTGCCTGGATGACAATAAAGTATTGGTAGTAAGTGTACAAAACCATAAATAACTAAATGATTTGCTACAGAGCATTTCTGATCAGCAACATCCTACTCTAACTTTCCATAATTTAAAATTATTTTTTCTTTTTTTCCTACAAGTTACAATATGTACAGCCAGTATGCACATTAACTCAGAAGCTGCTTGATGTTCACTGGACTTTTTCGGCAGCAAGCACGCGCAGAATTACTCGAATCATTAAGTGTCTTCAGCCAGTAAACACGACGCATAAAAAACCCAACACTTATTTTGAGTGTTCTAGGAAGATACAGAAAAAGAAAATTTATTTAACTATTTGCATAAACCTCAAGGGAAAATTAAATGAAGCATTACAATGACAAAAGGACAAATGTAACACCAATTTATACAATATCCAATGTATTTGTCAGAACAAGCATGAAAACAAATTTCTGGGTTGTTCCAGATGACTGGACATTTCACTAGTTGCATTTTCATATCATCATGATATGGATGGCTTAGCCAGTCACCCCGAAGTTTTCGTTCTGCCTACTTGGATGTCCTTACTTTGGCATACAGGAGATTTAATGCAGAAGACAAAGCAGAAATTAGAGATGCTACTAGATTCTAACAGAAAATGGAACCTTGATAAAAATATAATGAAGAAGCAAACATACATGAAGAAGACAGAAGACATTGGATTTATATCTGCACTCCACCCTGAATCAGAGTCTCAGAGCAGCTCACAATCTCCTTTATCTTCCTCCCCCACAACAAACACCCTGTGAGGTGGGTGGGGCTGAGACAGCTTTCCCAGAAGCTGCCCTTTCAAGGACAGCTCTGAGATAGCTATGACTGACCCAAGGCCATTCTAGCAGCTGCAAGTGGAGGAGTGGGGAATCAAACCTGGTTCTCCCAGGTAAGAGTTCGTGCACTTAACCACTGCACCAAACTGGCTCTCCACACCAAACACGGAGGAAGCACATGGTAATGGACAAGGAAAATAAAACTTTGTGCGATTCTGGAGCCATCTGTAATATAGTAAGCTTCATGGTGCACAGAAGCTTTGTGTTGTAGGGCCAAAAGGACTGCACAGCTGGACAGGACCTTTACAAGCCATAATACATTCCATAAAAGGAGGAAAAGACATCTGGTTAAAAAAGTCAAGTGTGTTGATGTTCATGTAGCAAAACTCTATGATTTCAGCTATCTATAGAAGATATTGGGGGAAGGTCACAGTCAAGGTGAAAGCATACTCTTAAGACTATGTTTAAGAATAATGTTCAAATATATTAACAGTACCACCTTAAGCAGAGTTATACCTTATAAACCCAATGAATGACTACAAGTTTGTAACTCTGCTCAGGATGATACTATTAATCTCAGAGAAGGGGCTAAAAATTGAGTCGATTATTCAACAAGTAACAAAGAAATCTGCTGTCTGATTGAAGCGTCAACTAGTTGTTATTAAAAACAGAAAGAAAACCCTTACTTCTTTGCAAGCGCTCTTCTTTCCTCAGGTGTGTAGTCCAGAGATCCTATGGCTCCCTCCCCTTTTGTTGGCATAAATCCAATAATTGCTAGCAAAGCTGTTCTTACTGTAGTTGAAAGAGAAATATGCAAGCCAACAATTAAAAGACCAAAAATCACTCACTGAAGAGCTAAGCAGAAGAATATAGGAAATCACATACCCTACCTCAGAAATGTAAAGTTTAACTATTCTTGCCTCCAATATATGTGAATTACAATGCAGTATCAGTTATAAACTGCAGTACAGCAGACTATGGCTTTATTATGTATCAAGGCCCCATGGCTGGCAATTCAGTGTGCAACACTACTCAGTACTTACTGCTCCATGATGGTTGCCATGTTTCAGGATGATGTCCTGAAATGCTTAAGCAAATTTTCTTTCCCACCTCGAACCTGCCATTAGCCTTAAATTGGTACATGGAGGAGAGAAAGAGAAAACATCAGAATAAAATCAAATTTTATTTTCAAAAGTTAAGTTTTAATAAGAAAACAGACTTATTTGAAAAGGGGCACTTCTTGCAATATAAGCAGATTGCAAAGAATATTCAGTAATACTTTACAGTTGCAGTAGAAAAGAGCAAGAGTCCACTAGCACCGTAAGACTAACAAAATATGTGGCAAGTTAGAAGCTTTTGTGAGTCACTGCTCACTTCTTCATTAGCAGGCAAATTACATTAGACATGGTTGGATTTAGATAAGATATGCAGAGGGGAGATAGGCATGGAGAAATCATTGAGTATTGTTTTCTCCATGCCTACTACCCATCCGCATATCTCACCTAAATCCAATTACGCCTACTACTGTCATTCACTTGATAATGTCATTTGGTGTCTGAAATGACTCCACCTTCCAATATATAGGACAGATGGACTCCCATTCTAGCTGTATCTGAAGAAGTGAGCAGTGACTTATGAAAACTTATACCTGTCACATATTTTGTCAAGTCTTTATGGTGCTACTGGACTCTTGCTCCTTTATAATGCTACAGACGAACACAACTACCTATCTTGGTCTATTATACTGTTGCATAATTCTTTGTATATAGTCAATACATGCTAACGTCAAAGTATAGTTAACATGACATGACTTGTTACAGTCAAAGACCAGCACAAGAATAAATTAATTCGTAGGAATGTTACATTAAAAACAATAAAAGTACAGCTGAATATTACTGAAATCAAAACCTGAAATCTATCAGTAGCAATAGGGATGATCAGTCAGATAACATAACTCCACTCATGAATGCTAATGCTACAATCAAGAATTCTCTGAACAGCTGCTTAAAGAAGCTTATTCAAAAAGCTCTGATGCAAATTGCCTTTGCAGATGTATCTGCATGGGGACATTACAGTCTGTATGGACTCCCATGTTCTTCCAACACAGGTGATCATCACAAAGGCCAAAAAACCTTGCAGTTTTTTATTTTCTTCAATATTCGCTTGCAGATTATTTAGAGCAACAAAAACTTTTAATGGTAATTTGACCAAATAGTCACACTTTAAATATGGGATTTACATATTCTTACCGTTAAGAGAATAATGCTTGGTGGTTTCATGGGATACTCTGGTGGTAATACTATTCGACCATGATAAACACCTCCATCAAAATCTGAATCTGGAGGACCCCTGACAGTAAAGTGCCATTCAAAAAGGTTGTCCTAGAAGAAACATGAACATGCAATGTACACTGAATGTAATGATCAAAGTTGAATCCCACACAGATTGAGGACAAAGATCACAGGAGTTGGAACCAGCAACCCACATACAGGGATCACAGATACCGCCCCTTCATGAAAGTCATGAGACTTACTGGAAAGCAGCCATGCAGGTAAGTTGGCTGCAGGGAGGAAAGAAAAAGGGAACAAAAATTCCCCTTAGTTGGAGCTGCACTACAGGAAGACAAGAAGGGCAATTTTGTCCCCGTCAGCTTCCTCACTGCATGCCATCACCCCACATGGTTATTATGCCACACAGATCTCATTGCCAGGGTCAGAAGATACTGCGAGGGGGGGGGGGAGGAAAACAGGAAAACCGCATGACTGTTAGTGCCTTCAGTTAATAGATTGCTGGATACAGCTTGGCATGTCTCTTACACAATAACATCTATGCAGACATACATTGTATGGATTTGTTTATTATTATAATCTGTAATGTGTGTACACAGTACAAAAAATGGAAGGAAATGTAGAGTTGGATCCTGTGGACAAGTCTGCAGAAAAGATAGCAGAATAGCTTTTTCCCTGCCTTCTGTACTGCGTACCGCTGTCTATAATCACACACCCAGAAGTTTCACTTTCCACTTGTAATTTATTCTCAATTTTTTCTCTATTGGATGATGTATGCATGGTGCTCCTAAATCCCTTAGCCAAGAGTCACTACTTCTTTTACTAGCATGAATTTCTCCACTTGTCTTAAACATAACTAAGACTTCTACTGGTACTAACCTTTATCATAATTAACACTCATTAGGCTTTGCTATTGAGCAAGTTTTGAAAACATGGTTTTCAAGATTTCAAAATCTAGTTGACCCGTGACAAAGAACAACACTGACATGAATCTTAGTAAAGATAAGGTCAGTGAGTAATATTCACATAGCACAAGGGATGGGATGGGAAATGGAATGCATCATCCTGCAATCTGCTTTCAGGTACTACAGGACTGGGAGTACAGCATGTGCACTTAATTTCAAGTACATGAATTTTTAAACTGTCATGAAATTATTTTACAAACAGCATGAATTTCCAAATTACCTACACTTACATTTTATGCCCTTGGACACTTCAATGAGAAATAATTCTTTAGAAAGTTGCTTTAAGAACAGACTGATGATAATACCCTGCTGAATCACTGGTGTGAATCTTGCATTTGCATCTCTTGATCCATCTAGCCATCTTCACAGAACTGAAGGTTTGTCTCTTCCCCCCCACCCCATGGGAACGTGCAATTGGCTATCCTTAACCCTATACAAACAAATTGCATTATTGCATGGGATAAAGCACATACTGTGCACCTGAAGAGACAAATTAAACATACAATTTTAGGGAAATTAGGACAATGAGCTGGAAGCAATCAGGAAAATAGTCCAATGTATTTTTATGTAGTACATCTAGTTTCGAGTCCAGTGATACCTTAGGGTGCATTAGATGTCTCCTGAAGAGAGCTTTGACTCTCAAAAGCTTATTCCACAAAATGGTTTCTAAGGTGCTGCTGGACTTGAATCTAGCTGTTCTACTGAAGATCAACACTGCTACCCTCTGAAACTATATAGTATGTTAAAAGTCACAGTGCATGAGAAGACATCATGAACAAGGAGCTTGAGAAATTGTTTCCCCAAGCAATCAGGTTGTAACTTGGAACTGCAATTACACGTGTGTCTGGACCTCTAAAAGTCATGATTAGTTCAGCACTGACTGAACTCTTATCTGTTATCATAATGAGACACTGCTTTCACATCAGAAGCTTCTTGTCAAAAAGCATTTTGCAAGGCATTCTGTTGTTTGTTTTCTTTCCATGTGACCCAAACCTACTAAATTAAAGGTCTCAGCAAATTTCTTGGTGTCCTGTAGGCAGACCTTATTTGTCTCTGAGGTTATCACAGGGAAGAGTATAAAGTGGTTGGGTGTTTGCAAAACTTGCGGCTGCCTTAGAAGGTGGTTCAGAAGGCTGTGAGAAAGACTGCTTGGGATTATTCTGTGAATAAAAAGGCACACAGGGCACACGGTAGATGCTGTTCCATTAAATCTCCTATTTTATTAAATTTTCCTAAACGGTTAGAGAGGAAAGCCCAAAACTGGATTAGACATGGTGTTGCTTGAGGAGGAAGAGGCTTATCCCCCCCATCCAACACCATTTTATCCACTGTAAACTGGCACCTTGATGGTACTATTTGCCCCAGCAGAGAAAACAAACATTTTATAAAGATAGGAAAAACATCATTTATTACTTCACATGCTGAAGAACAAAGTAGGAGTCAACTTGCACCTTTAAGACCAGCAAAGTTAGCCTGATCTCTAGCAGTAAAAGCAAATGTGAATTCCAGTTCAAGCAAAATCTGGCTTTGGTTAAAGTGGGGTAGAAGAGAGAGGAGACAGGAATATTCACCTGCAAAGTTCTGAACAATGTACAAAAATTATGCTGTAAATAACTACCAGTTTGGGAGGGAAAAGGGAGAATTTTGTTTTGTCTTTGATAAAACAGAATCTGTGAAGGGGGATTAAAAATGTAAAGTTCCTATAACATTGTGAGCATAAGTTCTGTGATCAAAAGAGCACACTAAAATAAAAATTAAAGCAACACCTCCAAATATACTCCCTTTTAAACATGAAATTCCGGAGCAGCAATGCTTTTAAACATGTGTTTTTTATATCTGAGATTAGAGATCCCCTCCCCAGTAATGACAATGTTTTTTTAAATTCACATGTAGTAGGTTAGTAGAAATGTTTTGTAAGCTTCTTTACAGTGCTGTCCCAATTTCATCATGTCAACAATATGCTATGAATGACAGGAACATCTCTGTGCGGGCAGGCAGACTTGTAAAAAAAAATGTGGCCTCATTTGCCTGATAAAGAAAATACATACTAACCTCTAAGGGCTGTGCATGATAATGGTCTGTTGGATCCTTCAGTTCAGCAGCCTCTTTCATTAACCGTTTAACAGCTGGAAAAAAAAACATGGGGGATGAGGTGCCCTATTAGCTCAGACCTGTGGTACATCTAGTCCAGCATTCACTTTCTCACAGCAACCAACTTATAGGCACAGAGGCCACGATCTTCCTCTGATGTTGCCTGATGATATTCAGATTTACTGCCTGGACATGGGTGATCAAATCATGATTTTCCACCTAAACAATTATTAAAAGGATTCATAGCTGTAAGATTATTCATTTGTTTTCTCAAATATTGTATATTAAAATATATCGCTACACTGGATATAAATTAGAATATAGTAAAAAAAAAATCACAGTATATACTACTATAAAGGGCAGAGTAGGTGTTCCGCAGTATCCAGTCAACTAGAGGACACAGGCAAGCATCAGAGCAGGTTGCTTGGCTTATACAGAATCAATACTTTGGCCAATGCCCTGCATATCCAATTAGAAAACCAGAAATCTATCCGAAAAGGGGCGGCGGGGAGGGGGGGAGAAAATAAAGCAATTTGAAACTATTAGTTGCTTCCATAAATACATTCACACTTACCTAGAGTTAATCTCAAAATAAATGTATTTGGAATTTTCAAAACATTATGACAGGTACACGATATATCCAGCATGCAGTGAGCAGACATCAACTGCAAGAAGGCCTTCAAAATACACATATTAAAGGCATGTCTGCACACAAAGGGATTGTAAATTTCCCATTCTGGTTTTAACCATCATGCAACATCAAACAGCGCTTTTGAGCTCAGAAACTGCAGTGTGTGGGGGGAGGGGGTTGGGGGACTACAACTGAATGGGGAGCCTGAACAGTCCTGGGGTCAGTGTGGAACACTTACATAGCTCTTTCAAATCCAGCCAGGACTCTTTAAATTTTTTGCTGTATTCTATAAGGTTCATATTCTAAAGAAAATGAATGCAAGTTCCACTTATTTACCAGCATAGTTCCTAATAAAAGAAGTTTATATCACAATATTTGAAATGGCTCCAGGAATTCTAAATAAATGGATTTATATCACTCAAGTAGAACATGTTTACTAGTAGACAACAAAAATAGTTCTGCATGGGCAGAAAGAATTCTTGAAGGATGCTGACACTTAGGTTTGCTTTTCATAACAAAACTGTGAACATCAAAGAGACACTTGAACTTGCACATCCTGCCTAGGGGAGAGACAGCCACATACTGGATTAACCACATGTCCCCTCCCTTCATTTCCTACATGATAAAATTTAGAATTTTTATATCCAGCTTAAAACAGCAACAACTATTAAATAATCACAATTATTTGAAAACAGATTTGGCTGAATATAAAATTATTATTATTTTAACCTTCATCTGGAATACAGAACAGTGGTTTTAAAATAACTCAGTCAAAAATGACATTGTCAAAATAACATTAAGAACTATTGTTTGTACTAGGAAGAGCTTGAATATACCTTACTTAGGCTGTGGGGAGAGAAAAAGCTATGCGTGCATGAGGGAAAACCATGCATATGCTCTCAGGAGGTTGTGGAATACAAACAACCAGCATTCACAGGGATGAATAAACCAACTCAGGGTTGCTAACACATTGGAGAGAAAATGTCGCTTAATGTGCAGAAATGGCCAGATGAAGATTTCATGGCCCTGAAGTAAATAACATTACCAGGAAAATAACATCCAATTAAGCCTCTGTTAATGGAGTAGAATTTTTTTCTCCAGATAGTTGGCAACCCTAAACCAACTACTTTTTTGTTTAAAATCAACTTGCCTGTTCAGCCATGTGTGCGGTTGCTAGGCGCACCAAAGCTGCCTCTGACTGTGTAGAAAAGAGGAAAAGAGTCCAGTAGCACCTTAAAGACTAACAACATTTGTGGCAGAGTATGAGCTTTCATGAGTCACTGCTCGCTTCTTCAGATTCAGGTATCTGACTCACGAAAGCTCATACCCTGCCACAAATGACGTTAGTTTTTAAGATGCTCCTGGACTATTGCTGTATTCTACCACTACAGACAGATTACTACAGCTATCCATATTGATCTGACTATGTGTGTATTTTCTCTTACTTTGTAGGATCATAGAGATTGTCATACCCAAGTTTTTCAAATTTTCTATGAGTATTCAGAGTTAGTTCAGGTGCCAAAGTTCTAACATAGTAAATCTGAAATGGCAGAATGCTCAAAAGTCACTTAGTGCTGAAACAAAATAGATTGTACTACAGTGCTTCAAAACAATTTTCTCTTTTTCTTTATTGCTACTTTGAATAAAGTTAACCATTGTACTACAAATAATACTGGGCAGGGGAACAGACCTCAGTGTAACACAAACAGACAAATTTTAGCAATCCATATTCCGCAGGAGGAAAAAGCTTACAAAAATCACTCAGGATCAGAAACCATGAAGAGCACAGCACTAAAAGCATGCACAGAAGAAACAGCAAATATCATGCTAAATTCTGTCTTGTTGATAATCTGGTTTCTTTCTGATTTTCAGCTTTCCCAGCTGGTCCTTATCTCCCTTTCCCAGGTGGTTTACTTTTGTTCAGCCACATACAACCTCCCCCTAGGCAGCATTCATTCACCCTTTTGTGAGGGAAAAAAATATGTGCACAGCCAGCAATGAGGTCATAGTGCAGAATGCAGAACTTCAAAGGAAGGGTTGCATCTGATACTGCAACTCTTGGTATCTGTTCTGTAATAATATTGACCATTTGACACCTTGGGTCTAACTAAGTGCCACATTAGCAAAACCACCAGCATGACGGTTGGCATATATTGAAGCAATCTTACAAGTGCTTCAGTAAGCCACCCAACTCATGATGAATCACATTTTCTGTTCAACCAGCCATTGACAGCACAGCATTGGCATGTTAAATAGGAACTGACTTTGTGTCCACATAGACATACATTCCAGCATGTACCAAGAGAGATGAATGGCTTCACTTAACTCACATACCCACTTGGACATGTCAAGTATGTTAAACAACCATTATTATAATAGCCATTCCTTAAAGTGCCAAGTTGTTTGGAAAGCATCTATAGAGATAGGTGCATGTATGACTGGGGGAACGGAAATATACCCGTCCAAAAATAGCTGCGGCTTATAAAACAAGAAACATGACTTGAGCTGTGGTTAGAACTGGACTCGACGAGACTAGATTGCATCTCACGCACGCACGCACACAACCCCAGCTGGACCGTGAGCCTTCGTCGGGCGGCTTCTGCCCACCAACTGCTCTCGTCGTCACCCCGGGGAGCTCTCTTGGCGAAGAAGGAAATGCACGGGAGCAGGGCCGGGGCACAGAAGGCCTCCTCGCTCCCTCTGGCAACAGCCGCAGAGATAACCGACAGAGCGGGGGTGGCGGCGGGGTTCCGGCCTGTACGTGTATCAAAACCACGGGCTCGCGTGATGGCGAACCCCGCTCTGCCCAGCCCGATTGCGGCCATAACCAGCTTGAAAGCCTCCCCGCTTCCGTCCTCTACCAAGCACTCACCGGGGCTTTTGAGGTTATAGCGAGTCTCCATGGCGGAGGCCGGAATGCCCCTTCGCTTTCAACGCCCGGCCGGGACGACTCTCTCCTGAAGTCAGGCCACGTCAAGCTGCTGCTTTCGGCCACCCGCATCCGTCACTCAGTAGCCACGAGACCAGAGGAGCGAGTAAGCGGCAACCGGCACCTCCTCCTCCCCACCCGCGGTTGTTCACGGCAGCCTGGAAATTCCCTTGACGTGGCTCAGGCTTGTCGAAGGAAACCACCACCGGCCGGCAGTGGCCACTCACTTGGCCGCCCCTTGCCGAGTAGCCCTTGAAATGCCGCCGTCTCTGTCCGCCTCCGCCTTTCTTCCTTGCCTCGCCCACCTAGTGGCAGTCGTCACTGGTTGGTTACTGTCATGTTTTACTCGCGGTAAATGTTCTGTAAGAACCAAACCAACCTGGTAGTCGCATTTACTAGCATTCCCAAATGTACCAACTTGTTGGGCGCATGTATGTGTGGGTGCAAATCTAGGACGACGATGATATTTATAGTCCGCCTTTCTCACTGAAGCTCGTGAGGGAGATTACTTAGGGTAAACCAATGCAATCAATAATCTAATAAGCAATGCAATAGGATTAGAAATTACAGAAACTTGAAACAAAGCTGTTGTTTGGCCAAAGCGTATTAAACATGAAATGTTAAACAATGCAGAGCATGGTATTACATCAGGACAAGCAGTATAATTTTCTGGGTCAATTTGTTACAATGTTGCCCTATTTTCTTTATATAAACACTCTCCTGAACAATTCTGTCCTTCATGATTTGTGAAATACCAGGAGTACAGGAACGTTTATGTCTGCCTTAGGCAGACTGTTCAATGGTGGGGGCCACAATAGAGAAGGATATGTACTGGCAGTTTTGATTTTGCCCATCTGCAGGGTGGCAACTTGCTCAGATAAGCAAAGTATTTATATAATTGTATCCCATCCTCCCCGCCGAGGCAGGCTCAGGGCGGTTCACATGGTCATGCATATGCATGAATATAAACATACAATAAAACAGTAAAACAGTAAAAACAATTTAAAACATAGAAATTGACATTTCATTTCAGGTGCTGTGATCTTAAGTGTGTTGTCTTGCTATTCCAGCTAGATGTTCTCTGTAAAGCAGATCTTAATGGTCCAGATGCTCTATATGGAGCAGATTGCAAGAGGTGGACCAGATATTTTTCAGAGACTGTAGTAGCCAATGATCTAACTTTCAAACACCTGGTGGAAGAGTGTCCTCTTACAGGCCCTGCAGAACTGTACGAGCTCTCGCAGGGCCCTGACCCCCCTCCGGGAGCTCATTTCACCAGTGTGGGGCTGCTACAGAAAAGGCCCTAGCTCTAGCTGTCATGAGCCTGGCCTCTTTAGGGCCGGGGATAGCAGATTTTTTTGACCCAGACCAAAGTGCTCTCCAGGGAACATGCGGGGAAAGGCGGTCCCTAAGGTATGCAGGTCCCTGGCCATACAGGACTTTGAAGGTAAGAACCAGCACCTTGAAACGAATCCGGTATGCAATGGGCAACCAGTGCAGCACTTTCAGCACAGGTTGAATGTACTCCCATAGGGGAAGATTCGTTAACAACCTGGCTGCAGCATTCTGCACTAGTTGGAGCTTCGGGTTTGAGACAAGGGCAGCCCAATGGAGAGGGCATTGCAGTAATCCAATCTCAAGGTGACCGTGGTGTGGATCACTGTCGTTAAGTTGTTGCATTTGAGGTAGGGGACCAACTGCCTTACTAGCTGAAGATGATAAAGAGGCTGATCTGGCAGTGCCTGCCACCTGGGCCTCCATAGTTAAAGAGGAGTCCAGGAGCATCCCTAAGCTTTTAACCTTGGGTGCTGGTGTTAGTAGCACCCCATCAAAGATCAGTAATAGGACCTCGGATCCTGGACCACCATGACTTAGGTACAGGCCTTCCGTCTTCGTCGGATTCAAACTCAGTTAACTCTGCCTGAGCCACCCTGCCACAGCTTGTAGAGCCATGGCCAGATCTTCTGGGGAGGAGTTGGTCTGGTCACCCATCAGCAGATAGAGCTGGGTGTCAACTGCATACTAATGACATCCCAGCCCAAACCTCTGGACAAGGGGGCACATATTGTGATGGAGAGGCATTCTCCCAGATCCAAGTGTCCAAGGCCAGAAAGGGCTTTGTATTTGTCAGTCAACCTTTGACTTGAACACAGGAGTAACTAATAGACAGCCAATGGAGTGTCTGCAGAATGGGTGACTGGGGAAAAACCATTTGGGGAGGGGAGACTGGTTTGATGATGATGACAATCCAATCATCACAAAGTGGGCTAGATGGAGGTGGGAATAGCCAAGACAAACAATGGTGACTCAAAACAGCTTCCAGAAAAGGATCAGATTAAATGTGGTGACGAAAGGGTCCGTTTTTGTTTCTAACTGAAGTGAAAACTAAGGCACAGAAATGTGTACAGAAATCGAGATCAATCAAGTGGAAAAGCACACACAGACCCATCTCACAAGTTCAGACCCTATTAGCATATACTGAAGTTGGGATCTGTTGTTCCCGTGTGTATAACCTTACAGTGTAGGTACACCAAACTTCATTTGTCATATTGTTGCCCATTCACCCAATTTGTGGAAAATCTCCAGGAGCTCTTCACAGTTGGCTTTAGTTCACCATCCCAAATAATTTTGTGTCAGCTGGAAACTTGGCCACTACACTGCTCTCCCCCAGTTCCAGATCATGTATGAATTAAATAGCACCAGCCATGATATTCTTGTGGGACTCCACTGCAAGAACCAGCCATTTATTCCTACTCTTTGCTTCCTATCATTTAACCACTTTTTAATCCATAAGAGGACCTGTCCCATGACTGCTGAGCTTACTCAAGATTCTTTGGTGACATACTCACTCTTCTCAAAAGCCTTTTACAAGTCCAAGCATATAATATCTCTTGGGTCACTTTTATCTGTTACCATCATTGCAAATTAAAATACTTAAATGTAAATTAACTAGTTCCACCTATAGCTTTCACATTAACCACTGGGCAATACTTCATTCTAAAGAAGGGATTACAGATCTGGGGGCTTCTTTTTCAGAATCAAACCCACCTGAACAAGATATTATTGTAAATAAAAATGTTGGCATTAATCATTTGAGATGTCTACAGTATTTTAAAATTGCTTGTGATCCTTCCTCCCTCACGCCTGCCAAGGACCCAGGGCCTGCAAGCTTATTTATCCCCTCAGCATCTGTGGAACAGCGATTCCTGGATCCTTCTCCAAATGGGTCTATGAAGCCAGCTGGGAGAAGTATCTCAGTGACCAGTGCTGATAATTTCTAGGATGCTTACATGGTACTAGCTGCTGCATCCTTCATTTTCTGGTTATGTGCAGATAGTTGGAATGAGGAACCCTTGGGGTTTCTCAGCAGGAATGTGGGGACAGAATAGAAACACATAGCAAAAGGATGGACAGCCCTTCCTGTTAGTGCTCTTATCCCTTTACATATTGTGAATTATTGCCAGTTTGCATTTTTCAAGTGTCCTATTTAAAATGTCAAGGACTATGTGTGCAGAACTGAGAGGACATTATGACATCATGTACCAATAAGCACTTCCAAGAAATATTTCTTTATTGCCATTGTACTCCAAAATAAAACTTCAGTTTACAAACTGGAAAATATATATACACACATATAAATATATATATATATATGTATGGCATGAATATTAACCCTTTCAAGTTTGTAAAAAGTCATCTTATTATGTTGCGATTGTTAAATAGTTTGTATGCAACATATAGAGAAATGACTGTACACATTCTATCCAACCAAATACACAGAGTGGCATTGAAAATAACACACCTTAGTTCATCAATAGTCCAATTCCATCATGAAACATAAAAGGAGTGCACACAGCTCAGTCAGATATTTCTTTATAGGAACAACTAGATAGAAGATACAATTTGGGGGATAGTGTATAAAAATCCATGGTCAGAGAACATCAGTCCTGATCTTCCTCTGGCTGTGGAACTTGATGGCATCATTACCTGAAGCAAGAACCCTTACAAATGACATAAGGAGATCAGCTAGAGTGGCACTCGAGGTGTGCCATTAGGAGTGGCCCTCTTGGCTTTCTGTATCTGGTTCTGATTCTTCCGTGCCTTCACTACTTTCATTCTTACTTCAAATACTTCATGTATAGCCTTTCGGAAACAATGGAAGTTGTAGTCTATCAGTCCTAAAGAAATAACAAAACAAAACCACAAGAAAGGGAACTTTTAAAAATTTTATAAACAAATTATTCTCTTCCAAATTGTATATTAGCTTACACTATTCACTTAACTGATCCCTGAGTTCTGTAGCAACATTAACTTAATTGTATACAGAATATAGAAGACCATACAGTGATCTCTTTTTAGTAGTCTTTATTGGACATAAACAAAGGAGACAAAGAAAAACAGAGGTACAAAAACAAACTATAGGGTGTGATCCTTTAGTTGCTTATCCAGTAACTTTAATAGTCTCACCTTTTGAGCTCAGTAGTACCTTGAAGACCAACAAGATTCCCAAGGTATAAGCTTTTCAGAGTTATCAGTTGCTATAAAAGAGAGTTTTGACTTTTGAAAGCATATGCCCTGGAAATCTTGTTGGTCTTTAAGGTACTTTGTCGTTCAGTCGCACAGTCGAGTCCGACTCTTTGCAACCCCATGGACAAAGTCATGCCAGGCCCTCCTGTCTTCTACCATCCTCTGAAGTCTGCTTAAATTCGTGTTAGTTACATCGATAACACTGTCCAGCCATCTCATCTTTTGCTGTCCCCTTCTTCTTTTGCCTTCTGTCTTTCCCAGCATCAGGGTCTTCTCCAGTGAGTGCTCCCTTCTCATTTGGTGACCAAAGTATTTGAGCTTCAGCTTCAGCATCTGACCTTCCAGGGAACAGTCAGGGTTGATTTCCCTTAGGATTGACTGATTTGATCACTTCTTGCAGTCCAAGGGACTCTCAAGATTCTTCTCCAGCACCACAGCTCGAAAGCATCTAAGATACTACTGGACTCAAATCTTGCTTTCCTACTGCAGACCAACACAACTACTCCCTTGAACAGTCTCACCTTCGAGCATCTGGTACTTAAGGACTCTGGCAGACTGGAAAAGGAATGCATCTCAGTAGCACAGTGTCTAAAGAACAAATGATTTTGGATGACTTTAGTACAACCAAGTCTACTGTAATAAAGCCAAGTGACAAAGGGGAAGCAATGGTCATTCAAGACCCTACAGAGTACATATAGGAGGTGAGCTAGATGGTATCTGATAATGCTCTAAAATCCATCCCCCCCCCCCCCAAATCTTTTTGGTCTTTTAGATGTTACTAGACTTGAATCTAGCTGTTCTACTGCAGACCAACATGGATACCCTCAAACTACCTATACAGCAGGGTGGAGAGAGAACTTAGCGATACATCCTTTTATAGACCCATAGAACAGGACCTTACAAATCACATTCTTTCAATTATTAAAATGGTTGTTTACAAAGGTCTTGTGTTAAGTTATATTGAGGAATCTGTTTCTTTCTTCTCGATCAAGGAATTTTCTAGGATTCTCATGATATGTATGCTGCCCAGGATTCATAAGCTTGATAAGCCTCCTCCTCCAGACGACCAACCGTTTCTGGATCCAATTCTATACTTGAGCCTTTGGCCAAATCTTTGGAATATCACCTTAGATCTTTTGCCCCTACTATGAGGTTTTTTTTATTAAGGACACCACTGATTTTATTTCAAAAGCAGAGGGTAAGCCCTTTGGCAATGATAACCTTTTGGCCACACTTGATGTAAAAGAATTATACATGAACCAACCACACCAGGCTTTTTCTGTAGCTGAATTCTTCCTCAAGAAAAAAGAGAATTATAACACAACTGATGCTGTGTTGGAAAATTATTATTTTCACTTTGGAGATGTTTTGGTCCTATAAAATCCAAGGGGTAGTCATGGATAGTGCAGTTGCGCCCATGGTTGTTAATCTAGCTGTAATTTTGAGGAAACATCAACCTTTCAGTTCTCTTCTTCCTTCCCGACTCACTTAAGGTTGTACTTTAGGTATATCAACAATATTTTTGTCATCTTTAGGGGTAGCAATGTTTTCCTTGATTTTGTGGAACTGCTTAATGCTTTCTATTCTTCTATTAAATGTTCCCATTGTTTGAATATCACTGAGGTAGCCTTTTTTAAATAGCAGATATCCCAACAGGATAGGTGAAGGGTAGCAGGTTCTCTTCTGGCAAGAGAGCATGCCCGTGTCCTTTGATGTACCCTGTGGTCCATTCTTACCAGCCAAGTGCAACATACTCAAGGCTGCCATGGGGTTGGAAGGTAAAGGTAGGATTGCCTCCATCTGGGTGAGGCTTGGAGGGATCTTGGAATTACAAATGGTTCTCAGGCTACAGAGGTTAGGTCCCTTGGAGAAGAGGGGTGTGCTTTGGAGGGTGGCCTCTACAGCATTATAGTCCACTGAGGTCCCTTTCCTCCTCTGGCTCCACCTCCAAATCTCCAGGCATTTTCCAATCTGAAGTTCACAATCCTAGGTCAAGGGCCTACCCTACAGCTATTGCCTCCAATGCTCTGCTTGTCCAGACAAGACTGGAATGACTGAGGAACTGCTCGGCCTGAGCACAGAATCCCTGTGGCTTTTCCCACTCCTCCTTTAAAGGAAAACCTGGGGGGGTGTCAGCTTTGTGGGCAGCAGAGTCCATCCCAACATGGTCAGAAGCAAAGGTGCAGGGCCCCCCCTGAAGAAACAAGAGGCAATAAATCAAAAAGGCTGTTGAAGAAATGAAATCATTGTATTGAGCCACTGCTGCTGAAGAAACAGAATCCCTGCTCTCAGTGGTGAAATCAGTGGTGTCCTTAATAACAAGCACAGCCATTCAACCTATCTGGTTAGCCAAGATTGGGAGAGAGGCACCCCTCACTAGGAGTCATCAAAAAAGGCTAGCAACTCTGTCTGTCTTTACGGAACAGCTTTTTCCCATTGGCGACAACTGCTGTAACTGGATAGCTAGAGAAAACTGCACTTCTCAGAGAGATACAGGCAGATGAGTCCAAGCCAGCAAGTGAATCCAACAAGCCAACGTATCACTATGTGACACAAATAATTATGAATGGGATAAAAACTAAGAAGCATTTTGGATATTACAATGTTGTATCTAACTAAAGTAATTAAAAAGTTAAATACCTTTTCTCTCAAAGCTCTCTTCTCTGACAAAACAAACAAGAGCGAGGAACTTTGTCACTTCCTTTAAATACAGGACAGTAGTATTGTTTAGTTTTATTATTGCTGTTGATTCTTTGTCATATGGGGTTCCTCCACCATCTTCTTTAAGCCTAAACAGGAATAGTTTGGGGCAGGAATAGTGGGGAGTGAAGATTGGGGAAAAGTCACATCATTTACCTCTTCCAGAGTAAAAGATCTTATTTCCATTCTGAAGACTATATACAATTAAGAATCGGGTGCTTGTATCAAAACTAGCTTTGCAATGTATTGTAGAAAAAATTGTTATAGCACCATGAACAGAGATAAGCTGTTTACATTATGTTCTGGAAGTGTACCATTCTGTTACTATTTCTAGCCAGGGCAACTCCGATGAACAGAAGACAATGATAAGTCAATTTCCATCCATAACATGTTATGTCAGTGGCAGACAAGCTCACTCATTCAGACCACTTTTACATGTAGTTCAATACAGTACTCATAGGTAAAATAAGATGACTGCAGTTTCTCTTCCCAAATCTCAGCCACTTCAACTGCAAGCAACAACTGTGTTGCAAGATGTCAAAGATGTCACTGCTTCTTTATATGGGGAGTGATTAAAATGGGGAAATTGCTGCCAGAAGTAGCGATGACCACAAAAATAGATAGTTTTACATGGGGATTAGAAAGATTCAAGGGGTACATGCTCACCCCACTTCTTGGACCTTCCCAACATATGGCTCAGTACTTCTCAAATCTAATAAGCCCATATCAATGCCGAGCTTTTATGTTGGCCAGACTCAACATATTTCCATTGTCTGTGGTCTCTGGTAGATATAAGGGTATCCCTTACGAACAGAGACAGTGCAAATGTGGTAGAGAACCTGACTCTATACGGGACATTACTAGACTGCCCATTACTTTCCCAGCACCAACGGCGCCTGATCAAACCTCTCTTCTTAACCCTCAATTTGGTGACAAGCAAAAGGATAGAGTTTTTGTTGGCTGACAAATGTCCCTCAATTACTGAGCAGGTTGCAGAATTTCTGGCCCTAGCAGTGCATGAGAAAGAAATTAAAAATGGAGTCAGGTAGGGAAATACCTTGCCCCACTTTTCTTAAGTTTTGCATATAACCTTGTATTCCCATGCTGGTTGGGCTTGCAAATTACTGTGGTTTGTATGTCCAATTTTGAAGTTCCTTTGGACCTTGTTTTTCTTTTCTGTTATGCCGATAAAGGTTATGTCTGTCTGTAGATTCATGGAGGATAGGTCTGTAAGTGGCTACGAGCCATGATGACTGAAGGAAACCTCCACCAGAGGCAGTCAACCTCTGAATTCCGGTGCCAGGAGGCAACATCATGGGGAAGGTCTCATGCCTTGTTGTTGACCCTGCAGAGAAACTTATTGGACACTGTGTGAGACAAGATACTGGACTAGATGGATTACTGGTCTGATTCAGCAAGACTCTTATGTTCACTGGTTACTAGGAAGATGGTAGAGCTACAACAGAGATTCCAAAGGTGCAAGGAAACCTTATTTAGAATATCCCACTAAGTCAACAAGTGGCACAGGTAACCAGAATCTGTGGGTTTCCTGGAAAGAAGCATGACAGCCCATGGAATAGTCAGTGCCCATACTATTGTTTGCCTATGCTATACCTGCAAAACCACATCAAGGCATATATACTGAGGTACACAAAAGAAAGATGTGATCTTTCAGTTTGGATTTTTGTAGTGAGTCTTTCTCTACCTCAGTATTCTACTCAATCAGCCCAGTTCGAAGCACTCAAGTGTTTTGATGAATATGAGTTTGATGAGAGACTGACAAGTGGATACAGTACATGGCACAGGAACACTTTACTTACCCATAGATGCAGGAAATGTCAATAACAACATCTATCATATCACAGCTGAGCTCATAAGTTTGCATGTCCACTGGGGTGCTATCTGTTGCAATATAAATTTTACTGACTACATCAAAGAGAAAGGCTTTCTCGATCCCAGAATTCTGAAAACAAATAGGATGAACATAAACCTTGTTAGCCGGAACCTAACATTTAGACAATAAAGACTACTTTCTTTTCTTCCAGGCATGTTGACAGTGGGCAGACACTGGTGAAAGATACTAAGTAGAAGTGATTCCTTCAATATACAGTTACTTTCAAGCAATAATTATAACATACAAACCAGAGGTCACAAGATAGATCAGGGTGTACTACTTCATACTAATTCATCTAGACCTCACTCATTTCAGCATGCACCAGGTTTAACGATTTGTCCCAGCTCAGTTTCATAACAGAAGTGAACCAAGTGGAGAGAAAAATTCTTCAAGGTGGTACAGCAAAGTAAGGATTGGGAGGAAGAGAATCTAGCTCTGTTAATATGCACACTCCATTGTCTATTTAAAACCAAAGTTATCTCCTATTTACACTTCACATGTGAACAGGAGGACCCAAATCAATAGAGATGCCTCTGTCACCGCTAGCTTGATCCTTAGTCCCATTGTACACTTAACTCCCATTGATATCACTGCAACTAAGTCATGACTGACTTTTGCTAGACTGTCTGCAATCTACATAGGTGAAATTTCAACAACCAGCTTCATAGTCTATGTGCCAAAACCATCTATATAACGGGCATTCTTTTTCAAATGAGTTAAATCACTAACTCCACTTTTGCTTAGGGTGGCACTGTAAGTATGTGGATGTTGTGGCTTGGATCAACCAGAAATTTCCCCCTCCTGGTGAAGACCAAAATGCACCACAAAAAGTTGCTCCTGGGGGATGGGAGATTTGCAGGAACACCATGCAGTGGGGCAGGGCATGTTTGGGAAATCAGTGAAAATCCTTCCATCTGTGGAAATTCTCCAATGAATCCAAGACATACATCCACATGACTGAACTGATTTTCTTAGCATTTATTCTCAAGCCACTTGAGTAGCCCCAACAATTGCAATATATTTTTAAAGGTAAAAAAACAGTTGTTTTTTCACCTTTTACATGCATATAAAAAAGTATTTACCGAGATAAAGATGTTAAGCAGATTCTCCAATGTGGGAAGCTGAGGGATCAGTTTCTGTACCACTTTGCTAAATGCTTCAAATATAGAATGGTCGTATATACTTGTTAAATAAAAGCTGGGAAAGGAAATAGCATTATTAATTAATTTGTTAATGCATAGGTACAGAAACTCCTTTTTAAAAACCTAGTATAGTGATAAAATGACAGAAAGTAATACTTCATTAATTCTTTGTTAAATCCTACTTATCAATACCAAGAAGCCAGACATAAACTGAATACAAGATTTTAAGTGATTTTTAAAAATCCCTTCCCAGTTGCTAACCCTTTCTTTTTATTTCCATCAACTGCATTTTTAATATTGAGGGTTACCAACACCAGGACTCGTGTTCATTCTGGACTGTAACATTCCCAGAAGAGGTATTTATTTTGCCACTTGGCATATCTCTGCAATAAATGACAAAATTATACTCAAGATTCTTCCTAAGCCATGCATATTAAGAGGACTGATGTGATTAAGACAAAGCATTTTCAAGCCTCTAATAATATGATTACTAGTACATACAACTAAATATTTTAAGATTCCTTATACTGGCACAGAAAATACCAAAATAAAAGCCATGTTGGAAAACAACCTTGAACAAAACAGGGTTTTCTAGTTAACTTGATAATTATTTTTCCAATGTGCATCATTGCTATCAACTGTTGTTTGCTAAGAACTTACAAGAACTTGGCATGATTACTGGCTTTAATGATGTACAATATATATATGGTGCTTGTAACTTTATTTCACGGGCTGTACAAATTGCTACCATCTGCTCACCTCAAGTGGATTTTTTCCAGTCCAGCATCTGCAAGATCATCATTTGCCCTCTGGTGAATGTCTCTTTGTGTTTCAATCTTGTGATCATCAGACAAACCATCTACTTTATGAATAAATATTTCAAAGTTTATGTCTGGATTGACTTTATATGCTCTTGTCACAGTCAGATGCAGTCTAGCCAATGCTTCCATATAGTCATCCTACAAACAGAAATACATCAAATAAACCTTTGATTTTATAAACTAACAAGGAATTTAAATATTTCAACTTTTCACACTTTTATGTTATCACTGTAAAATACCTTTTACAAATGCCCATGCTTCAGCATACAGGTAAGTTCCTACAGAACGACTCTGCTAATGGTACAGCTTTCCTCCTCTACAAAAAGATTTGTCATTGGAGAACAGCTTCTTGTACCTGCAAAAGTCTCCCTGCACCAGATTAAAACTGCAGCATTATAAAATTTCATCCTACAGATCTCTTCTATCTTTCATTATTTTTAAGCAGAGCATGCTATTAAGAATTGCTGTGATTGGTGTTCTCGGATGGCTGTTCTCAACATCTCACCAATCACTGAATGGAACTATATAGTTAACATAACCATGTTGCACAGCACTTGTCAGACTGTAATACTTCAGGTAAGAGTTCCTCCTCACAACTTTCTGCACACAGAAAAAGGACAAGAACTCTAGCTGTATTTCTCCTACTGATCTATACTTGCCATGTTAAATAGCACATACCAGCAAGAGCCATCCCATGATTCTGCTGATCATGCAGCTAAGCTTGAAATCAGGCTTCTCAGTTAGAAGTTTGCTACCATTGTAGTAAGCTTACCACTGCTGGCAATTCTGTATCATCATCTACATTTTAAAAAGTTGACAGTGAGTGAAAAAACAGCTTCCCCATAGTGTCCTTAAATTTTCTCACTTTTCTGCTTAAATTATGGGGTTCAACTACCATACACAAGCACACAAAGCTATCTCTCATAGAATCAGACCATGGTTCATCAAGGTCAGCAGGGCTTTTTTTGAGCAGGAATGCACAGGAATGCAGTTCCGGCTGGTTTGGTGTCAGGGGGTGTGGTCTAATACGCAAAGGAGTTACTGCTGGGCTTTTTCTTCAAAAATCCCTATGTGAAACAATGGTGCTGTCAGGGGGTGTGGCCTAATATGCAGATGAGTTCCTGCTGAGCTTGTTCTACCAAAAAAGCCCTGAAGGTCAGTATTACCTTCTACTATAGGCAGTGGATGTCCAGGGCCTCAGGCACAGGTCTATCACATCACCTGCTACCTGACCTTTTAAACTAGAGATGCGTGGGATTGAGCCACAGGCCTTCTGAATACAAATCAGATGTTCTGTCATTGCAGTTGCTACTTATCCAGTTCCGGCAGGCCACTTCCTTACAATTCTCCTTCTCTCCTGCCACTGCTCAGTGGAGTGGCAGGAGGGCAGGAATTGGAAGGAGGGAATGACATCAATCTACACTTGGATGTCACTTTCTTTTTTGGAACAGGAAGTGATGACTCAAATCTCCATCCCCAATGCTGCTAGGGATTGCTGGCCAAGGGTTACTGCCACTCCCAAAGATGACAATTTCTTTCCTGTTCTTATGTGATGAATATAATATTCAATTTACTAAAATTATCAATCTTGAAACTATTAAAAAAGAATTTTTCAACAATATAAACTTTCTATTCTTATTGTTTTATTCCTACAATTATTTATTGTAAAAACATTCAACTATACATATAGTTCCCAAAAGAATATAATGACTCTGTCTACATCAGGGGTGTAAAACCGTCCCACTCAGGGCTTTGATCAGGCCCACGGGGGTCTTTTGAAAAAGTTTATAACTCCACTACCTGGCATTGTATTTTTTGACACTCATCGCTCGGTCCCACAAAGCCCCATTTGTGTCAGATCCGGCCTCCTAACAAATAAGTTTTGATACCCCTGGTCTACAATGAAACAAGAAAAGCTTGTACAGATTCATACTCACATTAAAAAAACACAGATGAAAGCATACTATGGAAAAAGATGGCAAACAACATAAATTGAATAAAATTCTCTTTTAATTTACTGTGCAGATTGTGTGCTTTCACAGAAAGTTACTGGGGAAGGAAGAAGGGCAAAAACAAACAAACAAAAAACACCCCAGCCATTGTAATATTTTCCCTTACCTGAGAATCAATAACAAATATCAGTGCTCCAGTGCCTCGGAATATCATCTCATAGTCAAAGGTTGGATCAAAAAAGTCAATTTGCCCAGGAAAGTCCCATATTTGAAAGTTTACAAAGGAGCTATTGGAAACATCCTCTCTGCAGATCTTGTTAGTACTCTCCAAGAAAAGAGTTTCATTTGGTGACATCTTATGAAACACAACTTTCTGAATGGAAGATTTTCCACTTCTCCTCAGTCCCATAAGCAGGATTCTTGGTTTGACTTCAGTACTGAAGGGATCGTTGAAATCTAGAACTGAACGGAACAATTACCTGGTGAATGCATACTTAGCTAATAAAAATATGTGTATTCATCATGCATCTCAATTCTTATGCACTTATTTAGAAGCAATATTTTTAAATTTCATTTGAACCTATTCCCATGTGAGGCTGTCTTTTCCAGTTTGTGAATTCCTCCTTTTACTGTACTTAAGATATTAATGTTAATTGATCATCTAATTATTACCTGACCTCATTATTTTTTAAAGCACCATGTGCTGTTTTATAAAAAGTCAAAGAATAATTTAGATGACTGTTTACACATTATGATTACACAGTTTCATAATGTTTATTAACTTTAGAATGCTATTATTTTATAGGACTGTAGTAGGTTTTAATCACTACATTGATCTACTAAAGCTTTAGTTGATTAAGTAATGAGCATATTTTGAGGCTATTTTGGTTCTGGTTTGTTACTACAACAGGAAATGAAACTGGTCTTCCCTTTCAACAATGAATGGTAGGGTTGCCAGGTCTGTGTTAGAAAACCAGACTTTGGGAGTGGATCCAGGAGAAGGCAGGGTTTGGGAAGCAGAAGGGCTTCAGAATGATAGAATACCATAGTCCACCTTTCAAAGCAGCCATTTTATTCAGGGGAGCTGATCTCTGCCAGCTGGAGATCAGTTGTAAAAGCGGGAGATCTCCAAGCCCCATCTGAGCGCTGAGCCCATTAGGGGAGGGCGGGATATAAATCTGATAAAATAAAATAAATAAATAAATCTGAAGGCTGCCAATCCTAAAAATTGGTATACTTTGTTTAATAAATTATAATGTCTCTTATATCTTTCAATACCTCAAAAGGGTACCTATGCTAAAGATTTTGATAATACATCACCTAAATGTGATGGCTAATTAACAAGTGAGGTACATAGGCACATTGCTAATTAAATTTTATTTAAGTCAGTTGTCAGCTCTATCCTGTATTATATCAGACATTACAAGTAGAAAACAGAAAAGGGTACTATTTAAAATTTAGTAAGGAAACCCTTACTAAAAATAATGCTATTGTTCTTGAGTTACAAAGAAATACATCTAAAAGTATATTGTGCAGGATCCAAACCCCATTTTCTGAACAGTTCAAGAGGAGACTATTTTTGCCAATGCTGCTTTCCCACTTGTGGTCCTTTGGATCCAATGCATTCTCTTGGAGCTGAAGATACAATTTTAATACCTGTGATTTCAGCCTCCACCCCATCTTTTTAGAACAGCAACTGGAATATATATACTTTCCAGGCATACGGATTTTACTACAAGAATTAAGGGAATTGAAACCTTTATACAACTCTGGGCAGCTGCTTGCTTGCTGCTGACTGGTCACTCACAAGAGGCTTACAGCAAGGGGGTAATACCCTGATCCTATACACATGACTTTGGAAGAGACTGCCAGTACATTACGTTAAACTTACTGCTCAGTAATGCCTAGTCCTCACAAACAGATCAGGTGACAAGCCTATGTCTAGACTGTACCACTTCAAACAAAAGTTGAAGGAGTTTCAATGTGAGTTTCAAGTGGTATAGTCTAAACCCTGGTATTATTTTTAGTATCCTTTTATAACATGAGAAACAGTTCTACCCAGGTTTTTTTTTAATTTAAACTTCCCTCAGCAGCAAATTTGGAAAGCAGAAATAAACACAGTTTATTTTCTTTAAATATTTGCATTATTATAGAACAATTTAACTAGTTACATGAAATTCCCAAACATTCATAGTATCTTTCACGCACAGTCAGTACCTTAACATTACATGACACAACAACAGCTGAGCATCACTTTGTTCATGAGTTTAGGGCCCCAATTATATAGTATTAACCCAAAATAAGACAGTAACTCAGTGGTACCTTAAAGCCTAATTAAATTTATTCCATCATACTTTTTATATAGAGAGCTCGCTTCATTACATAAATTGCAAACTATGAATTATGAACCAAGAATCACTGGATTATATGGGTTTTGGTTTTGCTTTCTAAAATTTCTGAATAGCCCTGAAGAATACTCAGGAAAATGATGATACATGCCACTTCACAAACTTTTCCAAATAAGTTCAAGGTTAAGTTTGAACTGTGACAAAGAAGTTTGTTCACAGTTCACTTCTTTCACAGGGTCAAGCCTACATTTACTTTCAAGCCAATGGATTTAGGAGGGTATAACTCTTCCTGGGATGAGTTTGTAACTTGATTCTATACCCCAGGGGTGGCCAACGGTAGCTCTCCAGATGTTTTTGCCTACAATTCCCATCAGCCCCAGCCAGCATAACCAATGGCTGGGGCTGATGGGAGTTGTAGGCAAAAACATCTGGAGAGCTACTGTTGGCCACCCCTGCGTACACCATACGTTAATCATTAAAAATAAGACTATGCCTGCGATTGCACACACTAAACAATGCACTTTCAATGCACTTTCCAACTGGGTTTTACTGTGTGAATTGGTTAGAAAGTGCATTGAAAGTGGATTGAAAGTGCATTATTTAGTGTGTGATCGCAGCCTATATCTCAATAATTGAATATGAAATCAAGTTCATCTTTTTAAAGCAGTGAGATGAAAAGTACAAATATTTGTGCACATGTCTAGTATTGGAAGAAAGACTCCTGCAAACGTTCACATATATCTGTTGTACTGAATTGTTCACTATAAGCATAAGCTGAAGCATCTTCCCAGTTTTGCAGAAAGGGAAGCTTGCATTTGCACCTTTCCTCTACACACAAAAGGAAAGTGAAGAATGAACACAGATCTGTACCACTTTAACAGAAAAGAAGTACACACCTCTTGTGCCTATAATCAGGGAACAAAAATAGGGAAAGCTCAAGTCATGCTGCCCCAAAATCAACCATTTTAGGGATTTACTTTCAAGAGGAATATTGGAGGGGATCATTCCATGTTAAATGCTAAAACAAACTGTAAGTGGGATGTTAGTAACACTTGAAGATCTTTGGGGATGGAATCAATATGGCTACAACCTAAGGATGAAGCATACTTTCAAGAACATGTTGAGCCCTGATTGGAAGTACATTTGATTCCAAGAAGCATACCATTGGTTCTGCTCTCTGTTTGTATCCTTTTTAAAACCATTATTCAAGTTTCTCTCTTTTAAAAAGGCAATATCCTTGAATATAAACCCAAATTTCCCCCAGCTGCCTCCTGTGGCAGACTCTGGCTATGCTTGAGTTTGAATATTAATACTGGGGAAAGTTAGCGGGTTTTTCCTTTACTCTTTTACCCAAGCACCAAAAAGCATTTAATAGCCAGAGAGGTTAAGTTTTCAGACATCCTCATTTTCTTATTTATAATCAGATGTGGTGGTTGTGGCACATGGAATTTTAGAGGCTTTGGCCCATGCACTCGATACAGGAAGAACATCCTACTTAAAGAGTGCTGGCATCTACTTTTGTAAAACACTCTGTACACCTCTAGTGCCTACTCTTCTGTTGTATTGCTATACCACCCCCTGCACTCAGTAGGAATACAGTTCAGAAAGAACTGGACTATGAACTATTTTCATACCATTGAATCAGTTTGGAAAAGGAACTAGAAATATGGGACTGTAAACATGCCAACTGAATCATGGTATAAAACATCTCATGGAAAAGGGAATCTGTTTCTGGTTCTATGCAGATAAGAAAATACTCCCCCCTCCTTGAGAAATTAAAAAGGCTGTTTTAAAAGAGTAAGTGCTAATGAAAAAATTGAGGGGGCATCTGAAATGGTATTTTTGCTTGCAAATGCAACACGTCAACTGTGCAAACTTGATCGAGATTACCTTTGTGTATTAAATACCAGCAATAGCATTAAATTAATCACACTGATGAACAACACATTAAATAAGGTCACACTCAAGACATTTTCAATTCAATTTTCAAGGTTGGGATTTTTATTTATTTCTGCTCTGTAAAAAGCAACAGGGTGTTATCCAAAGAAAAGTAATTCATTCTGTACAGAAAGTAACAGGTGCTATATGAGGTACTCTTTTTAATAATCATGTATAATATACTTTCTCTATACCATCATATTGGTGCACAGGCACTCAATGAAAACTATAAAGACAGATACTGGAGCAGAGCCTGGTAATATGGGGACTGACATTCACAGCTGCGAAGGAACTCCAAATACAGAACCCTCTACAGCTGTTGCCTTTTATGGGCCTAAAATCTGCCTTCTTTGCTTCCTTAGAACTCCAGGGTCACAAAAGGCATCCACTTTCTTCTACATAGTGAATACCTGTTCACAACAATCATAGGAAGCATTTCTTGATTTCTCTCCAGATATTATTTCAAAGACATTAATACTGTCCTTCTCTTCTTCCTCTCAAGTGGTGCTCAATCACTTTTATATGAATCTAAACTATTTTTCTCCCCAGTCTAGATCACTTTTCATTGGCATTTGTCTTGCTGATCCTTTCCCTTTCCCGCTTCATATACCAAATACAGTCTTAAGTACTAATAAACTGAGTAGCCACAGATTATTATTTCTATATGTGTTTCTTATGCTGGCATGGTGTTTTCCTATTGATCATACCCCACTGTCATATTAACATTTTCTCCCTCCACCCCCATTTTCTTCCTGATTTGGAAGTATTAAATGTCTAACTTTCTCCTCCAGGATCTTCAATCAGTCAGATGCACAATACTAGACTGCCTACAAAGCTAAATATTGCATTACTCAGAGGCAGCTACTGCTTCACCTTGCATATTCAAGGCACAAATGCTAACTGGATTCCATTTTTAAGAAAGCAGAAGATTCTGACTAGAAAGCCTGTTTCCCCCAAGAACTCAGAAGTGTAGGAGCTGATTGTGAATGTTCAATAGCAAGGAAAAGGCTGCACGTGCTCTATTACTTCTGATAGTTTGGGACTGGGTCCTGGCATTGAAAACAGACTCTTCAGCCTAATTCAAAGCAAACCTTGCACATATACTGCCAGGCAGTCTTTATTAAAGCTGCTAGGGTGGAAATGTGGCCCAAGAGCCAGAACCGGCCCGTCCGAGGCTCTTATCTGTCCCACAAGCGACTGGGGAGAAATCAGTCCAAACATGGACTGGAAGGACCTATATTGTGGTATTATAACCCCTGCTGAGGTTCCTTCCTTCCCCAAATGCAGGCCCTCCCCAGGGTCTTCCCCCAGATCTCCAAGAATTGCCCAATCCAGATTGGGAACCATAAGTGGTGAGGAGGGTTGGTTTGGCCCCAACCTCTGCTGAGAAGGGGTATGGACCACAGCCAGTGATAAAATATCTCCAGTACCTGGCATTATATTTTATGGCACACATGGCATGACCTGACAAAGTGACATTTATGTCAGATCTGGCCCTCATAACAAATAAGTATGACATCTCTGGGCTAGGGGTTCAAAAAAGATTACACTTCAAATTTCCTCTAGGTAGCTCAAAGCAAGGCCTTTTTCTTACACGTATGGCTCTCGCCCTCTGCCATATTGGTCTAACCTTGGACCAATTTCTCTGTGACAGCAATGAGGCAAAAGATCTACAGGAGTCGCGCAGATCTGTGCTTAAACTGGGCTGCTATCTGTGCAAAGCTAAGGCCCCAGAGCAACACCCACCCAGGCTACTAGCTTCTGGCATGCTAACTTAGCACAACACATAACAATCTAACTTAAACAAGAAGCTATGTGATGGCTAAGTGCAAACACTACACTTAAATTAGCCCTTTCAAGGATATTAAAAAAATTACTGAGGTAATACCATACTGTAAAAGCACGAGGTGTTTTAATAATACCATAAAACACCCAACAAATTCCAGTCCAATAGGTCCCTGGCAGAAAATGCAACACAGTTTGGTTAGTTGGACCTCTTGTGAGACTTGTAAGCCTTCAGTATTTCTGCCCCTATGACTAACCCTGACTTAAATAGTCCAGGCTACCCAATCTAGTCAGTTGACTGCTAAGCAGGGTTGGCCCTGATTAGTGTTTGGCTGTGATACTACCAAGAATACCAGAGTTAGTACACAGAGGCAGACAATGGCAAACCACCCTGAACACCTTCTTGCCTTGAAACCTCCACAGGGTCACCATAACGTAGCTGCGACTTGAAGTTTTTTTTTGGGGGGGGGGGAGAGAAAGAGACTAACCCGCAGGGGTGGAATTCTAGCTCCTTTGCCTATTAGGCCACACACCCCTGATGTAGCCAATCCCCCAAGAGCTTACAAAAAAGAGCCTTGTAAGTTCTTGGAGGATGTGTAGCCTAATAGGCAAAGGAGCTCCTGCTAGAATTCCACCCCTGCTAACCCATATACAGGGCTTTGGCCTAATGCTTTTCAGAACATCTGCAACCAATTCCCAACATTCACTTCTCTTCTTACTCATCCTAACATCACTAAAGACTGCTCATGACCCATCTCCCATCCCTAATCTTATCCACTCACTAAACTCTTTACTGATTCTCATCAGCTACCTCTCTCTCTTGCCCCTTCTAGATTCTCCACCTACACCAGCCCACAGACCCCCATATGCATCCATAGTCTCACCTCCTAATTTCTTTGTCAGAACACACACTCAATACACCACCCACCCCCAAACCAACATTTTCCTATATTCTTCTTTCCCCACTAGTGCTGCTCAATAGGTGAAATTTCTCTTAAACACAGTTAGAATTGATGTACAAGGCTATTTGCATCTGGAAAGATTCAGGGATTCCAGAACTAACTTGAGCATCCCAGTAGCAATTCCTAGTGTGCCCAACAACTATGAAGCAAAAGGATGAATAGGAAAATGTGCTAGTGTCCTCTCCATCCCTGCAGCTGTTGCCTCAGCTCAAATTGCAATAAAAGTAGTGTTGCCAACCTCCAAGTGGTGGTTGGAGATCTCTTGGTGGAATTACTACTGATTTCCAAGCAACAGAGCTCAGTTCCCCTGGAGGAAATGGCAGCTTTTAAGGGTAAACTCTATGAATTTGTATCCCCGCTGAGTTCCCTCCCCTCCCCGGATTCTGCCTTCCCCTGGCTCTATCTCCGACTCTCCAGGAATTTCCCAAGCCAGAGCTGGTGGCTACCCTTGATAAAGAAGCCTTCTGGTCCTGTAATAGTCGCTCTTCCATATAGCAGCATCCTGTGAGGGGCAGTTTATGTGCCCCAAAATCACTGCTGCCTGAGAAAGAGGGGGGATGAACGACGGAAGGGTTATCTGTGCTCACACATACCCCATTTCAAGGCTGTCTGAGAAAAAGAATTCTAAAGCTCTGATGATTTTATGCATGGCTAATCTGACAACAGTGTTCTCAGCAACGCACCCCTCCCCGGTTCCTTCACTTCGCTCTCCCAATTCCTGACCACTCAAGTACGGTACTCCCCAGGGCCCAGACCGCAGATAGATCCCCCCCCTCCCCGCGCCGCCGCTTAGTCAAGCATTCGTAACTGCTGGGGGCTCAATTTGGCTTCGCTCTTCGCCCACTCCACCTCACCCCGCCCCAAAACAATGGAACTGGCAGGGCAGTCACGAGGCTTCCCTCTTCCTCCTCGCTTCTCCTGTGCAGCAGCGGCGGCGGCGGCGGCCACTTACATGCCTCATCCCCGCCACTCTCTGGGTCACCGTCTGAGAAGGATTCAGCTCGGTCTCCATAGTCTCCTAGTCCAACTATTTCATCCTCTTCTTCTTCCTCCTCGTCCTCCTCTTCTTCATCTTCCTCTTCTCCGCCGCCGTCCTCTTCCTGCTCCTTCAGCTTTCCCGGCACCTGGCTCATCCTGCTCCTCTGAAGAGCAGGCAATCCTAGGAAAGTCTCCTACTGCCCCTGAATTTCTTCCACGAATATGCGCCCCCCCCCCCTTGGGACTTCCACGCAAACGGCTTCCTTTTCTTCTTCCTCCTCCTTCGCCTCCCCCTACTCCCCGCAGTTCTTAAAGGAAAGTCAGCCAAGGCCCCAGCGTCCCTCCCAGAGGAGAAAAACTGCGTGACCCAAGTCACCTGACACACACACAGAGAAACACACTCACATAGTGAGTAACATAATAGTATGCATAGAGAAGCGAGAATCCTGGCACTGAAGGGAGCGGACTTGCTCGCGTACGCTCGGGGGTTTTGTTTTGTTTTTGCACAAACCGCGTGCCACACGAGGGAGGGGGTCACCGCTAGATTTGCAGAATAAAAAGGATGATTTTAAATCTCCCCCAAAGGTACCTTCTCCCCCATACGCATGCTGCCTAGTAATGGGGGGGGGAGTCTCTGTTACATGAACAAAGGCAATGGGAATTAATATAGTATGGGGGGAGGGCTCATTTAATTTAAGTAGTTGTGCAAAAATGAAAATTTTGGCAGATGTCCCACTGTAGAACCGTGATATGACAAGCTGCACGCCAACCTAATTTCTCCCTTCAAAGCCACTATTAAAAGTTTAGGAGGCCTCTCTCTTCTTGTATCATTTAAGTATTTTAACAGATACTAAGTACTAAACCCTAACTATGGTCAACTCGCAAGCATATCAGGGAGTGGAATATTTTGGATAAATTTCAGATTTTATACAGCTTTTCTGCCAAAACTGATTCTCAAAGCAGCCTGAATACCAATGAATACAAACTTCCATACCGGTATTCTGGGGGGAGCCCAGTTAGGATGGATCCAGGCATTTGGGGGGGGGGGGGCTTGCTATTTTTTTGCTTTCCTGTGGCCCCACCCATGGAAGCTAGAGGAGGAGAACTCCAGCACAATTTATATTGCAATCATATTTATATTAATTTAGACAAAAGTATAAGCTTTTGTGTGCGTGCATACTTCTTCAGATAGATACAGTGTGCATGCACACATAAGCTTATACCTTGAATAAAATTTTGGTGCTCCTAAAGGTGCCACTAGATTCAAACTTTGTTCTGCGGCTTCAGACCAACACAGCTACCCACTTGAATCTTTATTCAATGGGATAAAATTCACCTGGACACAGAAGGCTGAATAGGCATGCTTATATTTTACATTAGAATTTATTCCAAAATACATTTTCATAGCTTAGGGCCTATTTCCTCAGACACAATGCAGCAGGTCCCCACTAGGAAGATATTTCTATATTTATTTCATGTATATCCTGCCTTTCTTTGGGCCAGGGGGGGGGCAGAGCAGGTTACTTCAGTCTCCTCTCCCCTGTTTTACCATCACAGCAACTCTGTAAGGTAGGCAAAACTGAGAATGTGTGACTGGCCCAAGCTTCCAAGGCAGGGCGGGGGGGTGGGGGCTGTGTCTTCAGGATTCTAGTCAAACACTCTAGCCACTCTCCTACACTGGCAGTCACCATACTGTATATGAGTATGAACAAAACAGCAACATGGTCAAGGAAGTTCAGGGTGAAATATAATTATGTATAATTCAAATAAAGCACAGAGGCAATCAACAATAGCAGTAGGCCATTGGTCTAGATTCGATAAGCTAGTTAACAGGTTTTAAAGCATGATGTAATAGTTTTAAATACCTTCTCTCAACTGGAAATAATGAAGGATAGGGGCATCTTCTTTTGAGGCCCACAGAATTTGACCTCCTGATACAGTCCTTTTGAACCTTAGAGGGTGTTTTGAGGAGAGGCATTGGATGCTATGCTGCAGATTTGGTGGCTCAACCTCTAAAAACAGCCCCCCTCCCCGAGCCCCAGATACCTGCTGATCAATTCTCCATTATACCCTATGGGAATTGGTCTCCATAGGGAATAATGGAGTACTCAGCACACATCCCCCCGCCTGCTTTCTGATGACCCTGAAGTGTGAGGGCCTCCAAACCGGGGGATCCCCTGCCCCCAACTGGGGATTAGCAACCCTATGTGCAACTGTTCTTAGAGTCTATAAACAGATGCATGCATGCACACACACAAACACATGTAGATAATGCTTGCATTTTGCTTTAGTACATACATGATCCTAGCTCCTCCTCCCTGAAATTGCTCTGACTGAAATATGTGAGAAGGCAACAGGGCTATCACACCCAGCATTCCACCTCAGGTGCAATTTAGTTTTTCAGGAAAAGGATTAATCTTTCTTTGCAAACTCTTCTACTGATCAGCATGTGCATGTCAATTTCAACTTTTTGGGTGGTATGGAAGTAGTTTAAGCATGTGGAGATACCATTTGGGTTCCCCATTTTGAAGAAGTGGTATATAGATAAATGTCCAGTTTTCTGCTTTTGCTACACATTGTGGTGCCTTAGAGACAGGACCGGATCTACATGTTTCTTGAGGGGGGGGGGGCAAAATTAAAAAATGACGCCCCCTTTTGGGCCATTCTATATTATGGTCCCATAGAATACAATGGACTGCATACCCAATTTGGCGCCCCCCCTCCATCGGTGCCTGGGGCAAGCACCCCCCCTGCCCCCCGTAGATCTGGCCTTTCTTAGAGACTATGCATGTACTCAGTTTAGGGCTTTGACTCTTTTAAAGTATCCTAACATCAGCCATGTCTGAGAATCATTATATATGGAATCATTATATATGGCAGTAAATTCTGCAAGCATAGATCTATGTTTCTTCTGATAACTGGAAGTGTTTCTTCTCCCTCATAAAATTCACACAGCTCTGCATGATGCTTCTCATGTACCTCAGCTGCAATATGATGCTGGAATGCTGGTTTCCATTATAAAGGAAACTTTAGGCTCCCTGAGGTTTTTTTGATAATTGGGAGTGAAATAGCTGTTTTCAGATTTTGTCTAGTAATCAGTGGGTCTTGGGCTATGGATGTATGAAAATTCAGCTTTTTAGGTTATCTGGAAATTCCTGGATTTCAGGGTGCATACTCAGGTCCCCCCCCCCCCGCCCACTTTGATGGAGAGAAAGCTGTGGTTGAGGTGGCATTTCTCACGGAGTGTGCTGTGATGCCTGCTGGAGCTAGAATTTTGCTTGCCTTGTAGGCAAGGGAGACACACTGCTGAATGGCATAGCTGATGGCCGATCAGGACATCTTCTTCCCCTTATTTTGGGCTGTTAATGAAATTAAAACAGAGTCCATCTTTCTGATGTTCTCTGTACATTGGAGGTAGATTCTGAGATCCCTCCAGAAGTCAAATGAGTGCTACTTTCTCTCTCTTTGGGATGGGTAGGATGCAAGCAGAAAGATGGGAGATTAATCTTTTGATTCCTGTGGAAATTTGAGCTCACCATGGGAATACAGGTGGGGTCCAGCTGGAGCACCACTTTTGGAAGATACATAGGCCTTTCCAGGGCTGGCACTGCCACTAGGCAAACGAGGCAATTGCCTAGGGCACTGGCCTTCTGGGGATGCCAAATTAGGTGCCCCCCATGTGACTGTCGGAGCGGGAGTAGCAGAGTGAGGGAGATGACTTGCCCGACACAGGGCTTCAGGAAAGAAAATCAGGCAGACACGTGCAACTAGTGCCAAAAGGTGTATTAACATATATACACAACAAGTGCTCTCTTGTGCAGTCTATACAATATCACCTCCACGGACAAAGTGCTTCGCCTAACCACCATCTCACAGGGAGAGACCTGTGTGATGCACACACAGATCATATATAGTCCAAGCAGCCAATCCTGGCCGTGCTGACTCAGCAGATTGCGTCACTTGGCTTCTGCCGGCTCAAGCCGGTCTGCTGATCAGGTCACTGTGACCTAGCCTGGCAGCTAGATCACCAGCTGTCATACTGTAGCTGTCAGACTGGGTTTATGTAGATTCTTGCTCCAACACACCTCCTAATCTATTTAAACCCAGTATACCCAAAACACTTTACACAGTTTACATACATGTCCACCAGCAACATTACAGTTCATATTTACGTAGCTCGGAACCCTTTCCGGAATTCGTTCAGGAACTCATCATGATTGTAAAACACATCATCGTGTTCCTGTTCAGCCAGCTCTTTCAGACGCTTGGCTTCAGCCTCCTTCTCCCTTGCCTCGCACTCTGCCACCCAGGCTTTCCATTTCTTAGCCTTTTCTTTTAACATTTCCTCAAATCCGGGTGGGTCTGGATTGACAGTCAGAGTGACATAGGGACACTTGTACCTAGCGGGACGTTGGCCTTTGGTGGACCTGGCAGACACCCGTGGCCCTGTGCTTGGACCAGCTTTGTCTTCTTCGGGTTGCTCTGTTCCCACCTCCTGGGCTGGTTGCTCTGCCCCTGTAATTGGGTGTTGAACCTCCTGACTCTCACACTTTACCTCCAGTTCCTGCATTTGAGGCTCTGCCTCCTGACTCTGCTCGTCAGGCTCTGTGCCAGCATTCGGCTCACCTTCTCCAGCCCCACTGGGTGCCACCTCCTGGGCTGGAGTTCTGGGCTGCGCTCCAACATCGTTATCGCTACTTGGCAGCAGGACAAATTGTTTCTGCAAGGAGTGCAACCTTGGCCAGCTGCTTTCTTCATTGAACTGGGCACTCTTACTAAGTGCTATCTTGCTTTTGCTATTGCAGAAACGATAACACCTGGCCCTTGGCTTGTAGCCCAGAAAAATTAGGCTCTCTGCCCGGACATCCCCCTCCCCGCTACTCGTGGAGTGGATGCCAACCCGAGCCCGTGACCCAAAGACTTTTAAAGAACTCAAATCTGGGGTCTTGTTCAACAGTAACCTGTAAGGCACATTTTTCACAGTATTACACCAAACCCTATTTTGCAAAAAAACAGCTGCATGTATGGTTTCTGCCCAATAGGTCATTGGCAGTTGTGCATCCTCTAACATGCAATACATCACATTCTGCAATACAGCCCCATGCCCATTTTCTCGGGGCGTTGCCGGGTTCGTCAGACGGTGGGCAATGCCCTTGTTCTCCAGCCAACGTTTCATCTGGTTAGATAAGAATTCCCCCCCTCTGTCGGTTTGTACAGCTAGGAGATTAACCCCTAATTGTCTCTCCACTGCTTTGACCCACTTGGTGAATGTCTTATACACCTCAGACTTATGCACCATGGTGAAAACCCACGCGTACCTCGTGTGGTCGTCGGTGGCCACCAAGCAGTATCTCCTCCCCGACAGACTCTTTGGCAATGGGCCAATAACGTCTAAATGGACTAGTTCCAGGGCTCGTGTGCTTTCCCTTGAGCTTTCTTTAGCAACAGCACACGCCTTGCTTTTGGTCTTCTTGCAGACCTGGCAATCCAAGTAACATTTGCAAGGATTTACTTTCAAACTAGGCACAAGCTCCAGGGTTTTCTTTAACGCCCTAAATCCGCAGTGCCCAAGTCTCCTATGGAGCAAATGTATACAATTATTGTGCACAGGCTCATTCGACACCTGAGCCACCTGGGCACAATCACTCTGGACCACATACAGTTTACCTTCCCTCTTTCCTGTCACAAGCAACTTTCCCCCACCTCCCAGGATTTTGCAGCAGGTTTTCTCAAATCTCACCTGGTATCCCTGGTCAAACAGTGTGCTAACACTCAACAGGTTAGACTGCAGTGAGGGTACATACAACACATTTTGCAACATACATTTCAGTGCAGGAAATTCCACATTGCCTGAGCAAACAGAATTGGCAGTGGTCCCATCAGCCAATCTCACATACTTATGCTCAGGACTGTCAATGTTTTTCAACAACTCCTTCTCGCAGCAGAGATGGCTCGTTGCCCCGGAGTCTAAAATCCAAGCAGACCCTGTGCTCTCTACTGCAGACGTGACCAGCCGGGTTGCTTCCTCACACGGGCTGGCGGTCCTCCGCTCTCGCCGCACACGCCCCCGCCTCTTCTCCCTCTCAGGGCAAGCTCGGAGCAGGTGCTGCGACGACCCGCATCCATAGCAGCGACGGACTGCAAACGCAGTCGGCTCCACTTCCTCCACCTTCGGACGCCTGCCAGCAGCAGAAGCTGGCTCATTCTTGGCTGTCTTCCCGGACACACCGATAACAGCACGCTGCCCGGCCGACACCCCCGGACAGCTCACGGCCGCAATTCTCTCTTGGAAGTCAAGCAGGTGGGCACAGACGTATTCCATGGTCAGGGTCGCTACGTCCACCGTCTCCAGAGAAGTTATCAGGGGAGTGTACTCAGGTGGCAACGACGACAGCAAAATGTACACTCTGTCGTCTGGAGCTACAGTCTTGCCTCTTGCCTCCAGCTCAACGAAACAGTCCGTTAGCCGTTTGATGTGATCTTTCACACACCCTCCAGCCGGCATAACGGTGCGGAACATCCTCCTTGTCAAGGCCATGAGGGAACCAGCAGTGGTGCTAACATGCACCGCACTCAACGCGTCCCAGGCAGCCTTGGGAGTGTCCTTCCCTCGCACATAAACCAGCTGGTCATCTCCTATAGATAGCACTATGTTGGCCAGTGCCTTATCCGATAACACAGTCTCGGCAGGAGATAAGTCAGCAGGGGGGTTACTCACGAACAGCCATTGCCCTTCACGCTTGAGGTAGTGTTGCATTCTCAGGCTCCACACCGCGTAGTTGGCTGAGGTGAGCTTCTCAACGGCTACTCCAAGCTGTTGCTGAGCCATCGTGCCGACTCCTCCTCACGGCTGGCTGCCGACGTCCCTCTGGCTCTCAAACAGAGAACGGTGGTGCTTCTGTGTCCTTCACCGGCGTTCCTCGCCTCCGGCTCTTTCCAAACTCACAGTCAGCTCAACTCTCAACTCTCTCCTCCGCGCAGCGGAACCGCCCTGGGCCCATAACCCTGTCGGAGCGGGAGTAGCAGAGTGAGGGAGATGACTTGCCCGACACAGGGCTTCAGGAAAGAAAATCAGGCAGACACGTGCAACTAGTGCCAAAAGGTGTATTAACATATATACACAACAAGTGCTCTCTTGTGCAGTCTATACAATATCACCTCCACGGACAAAGTGCTTCGCCTAACCACCATCTCACAGGGAGAGACCTGTGTGATGCACACACAGATCATATATAGTCCAAGCAGCCAATCCTGGCCGTGCTGACTCAGCAGATTGCGTCACTTGGCTTCTGCCGGCTCAAGCCGGTCTGCTGATCAGGTCACTGTGACCTAGCCTGGCAGCTAGATCACCAGCTGTCATACTGTAGCTGTCAGACTGGGTTTATGTAGATTCTTGCTCCAACAGTGACTTGGTGATGTTATCAGTGCAGGGGGGGCACCAGAAGATAGCCTTGCCTAGGGTCCCAGATAGTCTAGGGCTGGCTCTGGGCCTTTCCTGGCTAATAAGGCTGCCAGTTCTGATACTCTCCTAGCTGAAGTCACTGCAGTAAGGAAAAAGGTCATGATGTGGAGCTATTTAAGGGGAATCTCCCTTAAGGATTCAAAAGGAGGCTTAGTGAGAGCCAAAAGATCTATGTGCAGGCTCCATGAGGGGAATCTGTGGACCACAGAAGGGTTGATCTGCATGACCCATTGAGGAAGCATATGACATGAGGATGTCTGGGTTAGAAATGGGCACAAGCTGAACCACAAAGCAAAATTTGTCATGAATTTTGCCCAGCCTGTGGTTCATGATGTTCATGATGAGTCTACCATCACAAACTTCCACGAGCTTTTAAAGCAGTTTGTGGGGGTTCATGAATAGAGCGAAAGCAGGAGTTTTAAGGGACTCCCACATTTTCTGTTCCCCATGAAAGCCACAAAAACAGCTGAATGGCGACTTCCGGGATTTGGAAAATGCTGAGCTGACCTGCCTCTCTAAGGGGGGCAGACTGGAGCTTCTGTTCAGGGTAGTAAAGGGCAAACTTTTGCCTTCTGCCTACTTTTCTCAGTGAAAGATTAGTCCAAGATATGCACAGGAAACTTTGAGGTGATTTACCTTAGCTAAAAGGGAGTCCTGGGGGGGCTCCTTTGAGGGATCCCTGGAGAAGAGTTGCATATTCATCATCTGCAGAAGCTTACAGAGTCATTTATTTGACATAAGCTTGACAAGATCCTAATTTCTTTGAGACTGCGAAACATCTGATGCTGTATGAGACCAGTGTTGATCTGGTTAACCTTAGAAAAAGGTACTGATTGCTATCTACCATTCCGGGACTATTTTAAAGCAAATAAAATAATATTAGAAGGTGGGAAAGAGAAAGTTTGAAAGCTTGGAAGAAGAAGAGGAGAAGGGGTGAATTTTGGACTTTGTTAAATTAAGGACAGTGTTAAAAATTGGAAAGGAATTTATTGTTTTGTCTACCTGCGGTCGTGGAGTGAAAGCACCATCATCAGAGATCTGCAGTTTCTACAGTCAACACAGGAAATACATCCAGTATCGTAGACTTTGTTACCAGTGAGAATGTGACTTGGAAGCTGCAGAGACTTTTCTGTTGGGATTACAAATGGAAACATTTCCAAAAGAAGATAGAACTATAATTTGGTACTTGCTTTCAGCTGCTAGGACATTATATGTGCAGTTATGGAAGCAAGAAAAAATACCAGAAAAATGGGATTGGATTGTAAAAGTTATGAAATGGAGTGAGATGGACAAATTAATAAGAACTTTAAGATTTTAAAAGGGAGTGGAAAAAATTTAGAAGTTATGTAGAAGATGAGTGGAAAGTAAAAGGACATTGGACAATTTTTGATAATGATTAAACTTTAAAAGAAAGAAGAATATTAATTTTAGTTCTTAGGAATTAAAGGTACCTTTTAATGTTAGTGTTTTGAGTAAATAACACTGGCCGGGGTCAAGTAATGGGGGGATGGGTGAGTAGAAAGTAGCATATCTAATTTACCATTTTTGGGTAAAATTATCGAGAGGGCAGTGGCGTTACAGCTACAGAGATTTCTAGATGACGCTTCTGTCCTAGACCCGTGCCAGTCTGGTTTCCGGCCAGGCCATGGGACGGAGACGGTCCTGGTCGCCTTGGTAGATGACCTCCAGTGGCAACTGGATCGAGGCGGTGTGGCAGTGCTGATGTTACTAGATCTGTCGGCTGCATTTGATACGGTCAACCATCAGTTGCTGATCCACCGCCTCGCCGACATAGGGGTTAGGGCCGGGGGTTGGCCTTACAATGGCTCTCCTCCTTCCTCATGGGTCGGGGACAAAGGGTGACGATTGGGGGTGAACGATCCCAGAGGCGCACACTAGATTGTGGGGTGCCTCAGGGAGCAGTTCTCTCCCCGATGTTATTCAACATCTATATGCGCCCCTTTGCCCAGATTGCCCGGAGGTTTGGGCTGGGTTGTCATCAATATGCAGATGACACCCAACTCTATCTGCTAATGGACAGCCAGCCCACCTCCGCCCCGGGGAACCTGGACCGGGCCCTACAGGCTGTTGCAACGTGGCTTAGGCTGAGCGGGCTGAAGTTGAACCCAGCGAAGACAGAGGTTCTCTGTGTGGGCTGTGGCACTCTGGGGAAGGAAATATCTCTCCCGACCTTTGACGGTGCGCCGCTGAAGGCGGCGCAGCGGGTAAAGAGTTTGGGTGTCTTACTGGAGCCTTTACTATCAATGGAGGCCCAGATAACAGCCACTGCCAAGTCAGCATTTTTCCATCTGAGGCGGGCGAGGCAGCTGGCCCCTTTCCTAGAGCGTCAGGACCTAGCAACGGTGATCCATGCGACGGTCACCTCAAGATTGGACTACTGTAACGCCCTCTACATGGGGCTGCCTCTGTGCCGGACCCGGAAGTTACAGCTAGTGCAGAATGCAGCGGCCAGGCTGTTGCTTGGTCTCCCAAGATGGGAGCATATACGGCCGGGGCTACGCGGACTGCACTGGCTGCCGATTGTATACCGGGTCCAGTACAAAGTGCTGGTCATTACCTTTAAAGCCCTATATGGCCGAGGACCGACCTACCTGAGGGACCGTCTCTCCCCGTACGAGCTCCAGAGAGCACTGAGGTCAGTAGGAAAAAACAGATTGACTACCCCTGGGCCAAAAGAAATTAAACTCCAGAATACCCGCACACGGGCCTTTTCTTCCACGGCCCCATACCTTTGGAATCAGCTCCCAGAGGAGGTGCGGGCCCTGCGGAACCTTGATCAGTTCCGCAGGGCCTGCAAGACCACCCTCTTTAAACTGGCGTTTATGAATAGCTGAACTATAAGTGCATAACAAAGAAACATCAAAATAGTCCAGTTCGGAGATCCGCCATCAATACCAACTGACAGGCATAGCGTCAAATGATAATATTACGGTTAGAGTTAATTTAATGCTATTAGATTAGTAACGGTTTTTAATTAATGTATTAATTGGTTTTAAGGTTAATTTAATGTTTTATTAATGTATTGCTATTTTCTGTTGTTGTTAGCCGCCCTGAGCCTGCTTGGCGGGGGAGGGCGGGATATAAATAAAATTTTACTTTACTTTACTTACTTACTTACATATGGGATAGATGAAAAGAAGTTATTAATGGAAATTGTTGAATAAACAATTTTATTAGTAACATATGGTAGTAGAACTATAACTACAACTTATAAAAAGCTTAATATATATTAAGAAAAAGACCATCATTCTACCCCACATCTTACTTTCTCCCACCCCTCCCCCAATTACTTGACCCCCGCCAGTGTTATTTTCTTTAAAAAAACAGATATTAAAGGTACCCTTAACTATCAAGAAAAAAAACGAAACAAAAAAGAAACATAGGGAAGAAGAACCCCCTTCAAGAATTGTATTGTTATCTTAAAAATCTTAATCCTCAAAAATTGTCCAATGTCCTTTTATTTTCCACTCTTTCTCTACATATCTTCTGAATTTCTTCCACTCTTGGTTAAAAAGTTCTAAATCACAGTCTCTTAATTTTCTTGTTAATTTGTCCATTTCACTCCATGACATAACTTTCATAATCCAGTCCCATTTTTCTGGTATTTTTTCTTGCTTCCACAACTGCGCATACAATGTCCTAGCAGCTGAGAGCAAGTACCATATTAATGTTCTATCTTCTTTTGGAAATTTTTCCATTTGTAATCCCAGCAGAAAAGTCTCTGCCTCTTTATTGAATTCATATCCCAGGATCTTAGATATCTCTTGTTGAATCATTTGCCAAAACATTTTAGCTCTTTCACAAGTCCACCACATATGGTAGAAAGAACCTTCATGCTTTTTACATTTCCAGCACCTATCTGGCATCTTATTGTTCATCTTTGCTAATTTTTTTGGAGTCATATACCATCTATACATCATCTTAAAACAGTTCTCTTTAATACTATGACATGTTGCGAGTTTCATGGAATTTTTCCACAGATATTCCCAAGATTCCATCTTTATTTCTTTATTTACATTAATTGCCCATTTTATCATTTGAGATTTCACTACTTCATCTTCTGTAGCCCATTGTAAAAGTAATTTGTACACTTTTGAAATTAATTTCTCATTATCTCCAAGCAGAACTCTTTCCATTTCTGTTTGTTCTTTCCTTATTCCTTCAGCTTTGATATCATTCTCCATCAAACTTTTTATTTGTTGCATTTGAAACCAATCATATTTATAGTTTAGTTCTTCTGCAGTTTTCAATTCTATTTTCCCGCTTTGTATTTTTAGTAACTGGTTGTATGATAGTTGTTTTTCCTTGACTGTTTTGGCCGTTAACTTTATCACTTCAGCCGGCACTATCCATAAAGGTCTCCTCTCATCACCATATTTCTTGTACTTTATCCACACATTTAATAAGCTACTCCTTATATAATGGTGAGAGAAAAGACCGTCCATCTTCTTTTTTCCATAGTACAAATATGCATGCCAGCCGAATTTTTTTCCATGGCCTTCTAACATTAGAAGTTTTTTATTTAATAACGTTATCCATTCTTTTAACCATACTAAACAAATTGCTTCATGATACAGTTTCAAATCTGGTAATTGGAATCCACCTCTCTCTTTCGCATCTATCAGGACTTTCATTTTAATTCTAGGTTTCCTCCCGGCCCACACGAATTCCGAAATTTTTCTTCGCCATTTATCAAATTGCTTAGCATCTTTCACAATGGGGATGGTTTGAAACAGATACATAATCCTTGGTAAAATATTCATTTTTACTGCAGCTATTCTACCCAACAGTGACAAATTGAGCTTGTTCCACTTTAGCATATCTTCTTCTATTTTACGCCATAGCTTTTCATAATTGTTCTTAAACAAATCAATATTTTTCATTGTTATCTCTACCCCTAGGTATTTTACCTTAGAGGTAACTTCACAACCCGTTAGTCTTTGTAGTTCTTGTTGTCTATTTTTCTGCATATTCTTACATAAGATTTTTGATTTTTCTTTGTTTATATAAAGTCCCGCCAACTCCCCAAACTCTTGTATTCTCATTAACAACAAAGGTGTAACTTGTAAAGGATTTTCATTTATAAACATTATATCATCTGCAAATGCTCTGTATTTATAGGTAAATCCTTTTATTTGTAGTCCTTCTAAATCTTTTTCTTCTTGAATCTGCATTAGTAAAATTTCAAGAGTCATTATAAACAGCAATGGCGAAAGCGGGCAGCCTTGTCTGGTACCTTTACTAATTTTCATTTCATCTGTAAGATCTGCGTTGATGCACAGCCTTGCACTTTGTTCAGAATATATTGCCTTTATCATTCTTATAAAACTTTCTCCAAGCTCCATTTTTTCCATCACTGCAAACATAAAGTCCCAATTTAAATTGTCAAATGCTTTTTCTGCATCCGCAAAGAATAGCGCTACTTCCTTTTCTGGATGTCTTTCATAATATTCTACAATATTTACAACAGTTCTAATATTGTCTCTTATTTGTCTTTTGGGAAGAAAACCGGCTTGGTCCTCTTTTATAAAATTTATCAAATATTGCTTAAGACGTTCTGCCAGAATTCTTGTAAATATTTTATAATCATTGTTCAAAAGTGAAATTGGTCTGTAATTTTTCACATTTGTAACATCTCTTTCTTCTTTAGGTATCAAAGAAATAACAGCTTCTTTCCATGTATTTGGTACCTTCCCTTTGACTCTTATTGCATTCATCAGCTTCTGTAATTTTGGTATTAATTCATCTTTAAACATTTTAAAATACTTGGCTGTATAACCGTCTGGCCCGGGAGCTTTATCATTTTTCATCACGTTGATTGCTGCCTCAATTTCTATTTTTTCAATTGGGTCATTCAAAATTTTTCTCATATTCTCAGTTAATGGCTCAATTTTTATTAATGGAAATTGTTACCATATGTTATCAATAAAATTGTTTAAAAGAAAAACAGCTGAATGGCAGGGTGGCACTCTCTGCCACTCAGCTGTTTTGGACTGTTTTGTACAGTCCCTTTAAACTTGAAAGCAACTGCATGAGACAGCCTGAAAAACAGCTGAGTTGCAGGGAGCACCTCCCCATCATTCTGCTGTTTTTCAGATTGTCTCATGCAGTCTATTTCAAGTCTCAAGGGACTGCACAAGATGGCCCAAAACAGCTAAGCAGAGGGAAGCATGCTGCTCCCATCTCTCAGTTATTTTTCAAGCTTTCTGCAAACCTCATTTAAACGGACTGCAGTCCTTTTTAACAGGGTTTGTGAAGCCAAAAATCAGTTTAGTTCATGAAGCAACCTCCCAGTTTGGTTCATGATTCATTTCATGATTTGGCCACAAATAGGGTTGCCAAGTCCAATTCAAGAAATATCTGGGGACTTTGGGGGTGGAGCCAGGAGACTTTGGGTGTGGAGCCAGGAGCAAGGGTGTGACAAGCATAATTGAACTCCAAGGGAGTTCTGGCCATATTTAAAGGGACAGCACACCTATGCCTTTCTTCCATAGAAAATAATGAAGGATAGGGGCACCTTCTTTGGGGCTCATAGAATTGGACCCCCTGGTCCAATCCTTTTGAAACTTGGGAGGTATTTTGGGGAGAGGCACTAGATGCTATACTAAAAATTTGGCACCTCTACCTCAAAAAACAGTCCCCCCAGAGCCCCCAATACCCGCAGATCAATTCCCCATCATTCCCTATGGGAATCGTTCATGGAGGTGCATAATGGCTGTGGGGGTGGGGCTTCCCCCGCGGGCCAGCTGGCTGGGGGAGGGGGGAAGCCTGTAAAACCGGGGGATCCCCCGCTGGGACCTGGGGATTGGGAAGCCTAGCCACAAACCATGAACTGACACAAACCACGTTTTCCTTATTCATTCCCATCCCTAATCTGGGTAAGGGGACACCTGCTGTTTGTGGTAGCATTATGGCTGTAGTTGCTACTTGGGAATGAAGGGCAGATGCTTTTAGCTTCTGATGGATGCCCTTTTGGTGAGCCAGTTTGGTGTAGTGGTTGTGTGAGGGCTCTTATCTGGGAGAACCGGGTTTGATTCCCCACTCCTCCACTTGCACCTGCTGGAATGGCCTTGGGTTAACCATAGCTCTGGCAGAGGTTGTCCTTGAAAGGGCAGCTGCTGTGAGAGCCCTCTCCAGCCCCACCCACCTCACAGGGTGTCTGTTGTGGGGGAGGAAGGTAAAGGAGATTGTGAGCCGCTCTGAGACTCTTTGGAGTGGAGGGCGGGATATAAATCCAATTTCTTCTTCTTCTTCTTCTTCTTCTTCTTCTTCTTCTTTAGGAAGGCCAACCAGTGACCCAGGCCAGGGTTGATGGGATTGACATGCTTGCATTGGCACCACCTCATGAAGGCTTTCCTAATTGTGGAGGCCTTCCTGGTGGCCATGATGCTCATGGTGACCTCTAAGGAGTGGCCTAGATTCAGGAACCCATTCCTTTTAAGAGCCACATGGTCAGATGGAGCCACTCTGGATCCCGGTGCCAAACTGGACCCTGCTGCAACATATCTGAGCTAACTGGAATCTTCCAAGGGGCTTTTACTGAGAGCTCAACTAAGAATGGAAACCATGGTCTACAAGCTAAATCTGGAGCCACAAAGATCACTTCTGCCTCCTCCTGACATATCTTCCACAGAGCTTTCAGGATAATTGGGAGGGGCTCCAGTACAGTAGACCTTTGGGCCACGGAGAGATTAGAATATTTGCTTGTTCTGACCAAAGGTGACAGTATCTGGAGAAGAATTTTGATAGTTGATGTTGGATGCTGAGGCAAACAGATTGACCTCGAGTCCCAGATCTGGCCTCAATTTGTGGGAAGATCTCCTGTTTAATGGACCATTTGTTTTCATTAGCTCCACTCCTGAAGTCCCCATCAGGAAATATCTGATGGACTTCAGGAGTGGAGCCAGGTGACTTTCCTGTTCCCTAAATAAATGAATAAAAATATAGCAGTGCTGTTCCCCTGAATACAGTCTTCATTTTTTCATCCTCTTTTTTTGTCTACCCTGGCAGCTGCGCTTCCACTAAATAAAATTGAAATTTCTCACACACACCCCTCCCAGTCCCCTCATCAGGATTTAGAAGCATTTCCAAGCATGGGTTTTTAAAGGGACATGCACACACACTCACAAAGCAGCCAAAATAAACAGAGTTTGCAAGCCCACATTTTTGTGACCTCACTGGGGCAATTTACTCATTGGAGTTGCTGGATGTAACAATCTGCTGTGTTTCAACCAGCTTCTTCAGACAGGAATAGAAAAGAAGAGCAGCCTAGGGGGTGGAGTTTTCCTCCATCCCATAATGAGGTTATAGCTAACTCTTTCCTATCCATTTTACTATAGAAACAACTTTTGAAGCAAATACAAAACAGAGTGATTCTGCTATTTGCCTTTCTCACAGCTTCAAACACTGGTGGCTCTGCCTGCTTGCCCCACCCCCTGCTTTCCTGCTGCTGAGATTTGAAGGCACATACACATTCCAAAGCACAAACAGTTGCAAGTGTTTTCTAAGCCTGCCAAGGTTTAAAGGCACATGGTTGCAGGGCTTTTCCCCTCCAGCCAGCTGGCTGGTGGCTGGGAGGAGCCTGCAAAACTGAGGGATCCCCTGCTGGGACCTTGGGACCGGCAATGCTAGTTTTATTGCTTAGCCAGTCTGCCTGGATGTTCAGGGAACCTTGGATGTGTTCTGCTGAGATGGACTGTATGTTTCTCCACCCAGGAAGGGATGAACTGGGCCTCTGTTTGTATGGTGGATGATCTGGAACCCTTCTCATTGTTATTGTGGATCTTGGCTGAAATATTGTATGTCCTGATAAGTACATGCAGGCCCCTGACATCTGTCTGGACGTAGGTGATAGGCTTGCCAGTCCCCAGGTTCAGTCAAAGGATCCCCTGGTTTTGCAGGCTCCTTCCCACTGCCAGCCAGCTGGTCTGCAGGGGAAGTCCTGCCTCAACAGCCACCATGTGTATTTCCACCTCAGAAAGCTTAGAAAAAGCTTGGAAACTTAGAAGAAGCTTGAAAATTTGGAAGGCCTTTAAATCTCAATAGGAGCAAGGTTGAATGGGGGTGGGGAAAGCTGGCAGAGCCATGTATATGTTCCCCGTGAGTTTGTGAAGTTGTGAGAAAGGAAGAGAGCCCAGTCCCTCCATTTGTTTTACCTTCTTTTCAGAAGTAATTTTCATAGTAAAGAGCAACCTAGATCCTTTCATTTTCTGTGTTAGTCTGAAGAAGTTGGTGGAAATACAGCAGATGGTTACATTCAGCAGCTCCCATGAGCTTGCAAACTGCATTTATTTTGGCTGCTTTGTGAGTGTGTGTGTGTTTCGTTTAGTGGAAGTGCAGCCACAGCCAGCTGCTGGTAGACAAGGGAATGAAGATTGTATTCGGAGGGACTGCACTGCTGTATTTTTATTTATTTATTTAAGGAAATGGGAAAGTCTCCTGGCTCTACCCTCAAAATCCCCAGGTATTTTCTGAATTAGACCTGGAAACTCTAGTAGGTGAACACTCTTCTGATGGCTTTGAATTTAAAAACATTGAAGTGCATTGTCTTTTCCTTCAATGTCCTTGGGCAGGATGGCTGAGCAACAACAATCCCCAACCTGAGAGATTTGTAAAGAGTTGGAAGATGTGCTCTAGGCCAAGGGTGGCGATAGGATTGACCATGTCTCAGTTTGTTGGAGTCAGTCCACAAGAACATGCTCTGTCTCAGAGACAGCATTAGGCTCAGGGTTTTGTTGCTTTTTGCAATAGCTTTAGTTGATAAGGCTGGAGAAATCACTGAAGTAGTCTGGTATGGCAGTGGGCCCACAGATCTGTCCATATGCAGGAGATCATTAGGCCCTGAAGCCATGCCAGGGACACTTGCAGGATGGTCCTGGCTTTGACCATAACTGTGGCTAAGCTCAAAGTCCTGGAGGCCTTGTCTTCAAACAAAGACCTTCTATGATCCTGACCAAATGTGTTTCAACCTTATGCCCTTCCTCAGTGGCCAAGAAAATAATTACACAATGGCTCCAGACATTGCACAAATATTACAATAATTAATCAATATAGGGCCAAGTTGGAATTGTGTTTTAATCAATATCCATGACTTCAGGCAGAGAGATGCTCAGAAGGCTTGTTTGAAATCACCTTCTGACCAAGTCAGGTACCCATTCAGTTGGTACCTTCCTAATCTAGTCCAAATAAATCAACTGAAAGTGCAGTATAGAAACAATGTAGCATAGTAATGTATAGCTGTAAACACATAAGGCCTTTGAGAGTATACTGTATGATTTTAATCTATGATTTTAAATTGAGGCTATATTAGGGCCTGCAATTAAAAAAAAAACATTTTGCAATAAATGTATTTGTGTGTAATTGATGTATACTTATATTCTATATACATTTAAATACTGGGTCCTTTGATTTGGATTCATTTAACCTTCTAGTTTCTTAACTAATCTTTCTGAGTAAAGTTTTATGGAATTCACTACCACAGGAGGTGGCAGTGGCTACAAGCATAGACAGCTTTAAGAGGGGATTGGATAAACATATGGAGCAGAAGTCCTTCAGTGACTGTTAGCCACGAGGTATGGATGGCCTGATCCAGCATGGCTTCTCTTATGTTTTTATCTTCTCCTTTTGTTCTGGCTTGGCTCACTCATCAATTTTTCAAAGAAATCAGGAAACCAAATTTCCTCTGATTGTATATTACTCCCTTGAAGATTCACTCTGCTGGTCAGTGAGTCCATCTGAGGTGAGGTCTAATAGAAGAGCATGGCATGCCATTGTAACCTCCAATGACCAAACTGGCCAAGAGAGTCAATTGTGCCTGAGGTGCTGTTTTAATGCTTTTTCATGATGCTTTTTAAGTGCTTTTGTTTTTGTACCATGGCCTTCCTAGTTTTTCTCTGGGCAAGACTGACCAGGTGAGCTCCCTCCACAAGAAACAGATAGCAGGAGAAGATAATCAGTGTCCTTTTCAGAGAGGGATGCATTAAGAGGAAAGGGGGGGGAGAGAGAAAGTGGAGAAAAATCCAGGGGGGGGGGAGTGTGAAAAGAAGGTGTGGAAAGAAAGAGAGACAGGCTGGAGAGGTTAGGAGAGTCTCTCAGGTCTGAACAAATTTTGAATCCAGCAGCACCATTAAAACCCATTTAAAATTTTATTCAAGGTATAAGCTTTTGTGTGCATGCACACTTCTTTAGATACATTGCAATGGAAGTTACCAGTCCATACATATAGGGGAAAACATACTGAAGGAAATAAATATATCAAAATCTGAGACTGATGGGCAGACGCCGGCCTCATGACACATAAAAAACACAACCATGAGATTTGAGTCCAATAGCACCTTTAAGACCAACAATGTTTAATTCTTGGTATAAGCTTCTTGTTCATGCACACTTCTTCAGATGGTACTGGACAGGGGTGGCCAAACTTGCTTAATGTAAGAGCCAGATAGAGTAAATGTCCGATGTTTGAGAGACACAAGACATGAACGTCTAATGTTGGTTGGAAGGAAGGCGAATAGATAGGAAGGGAGAGGTTGAAAGAAAGCTTTCAATCCATTTAAAGGGGCAAATGCCTTCTTCAAGCCTGCCACATCGAGGGCCACACAATATGTGCGAAAGAGCCACGTGTGGCTCCTGAGCAACAGTTTGGTCACCACTGGTAGTGGAGGTTGCCTGGCTTTCTCAGCGCGTCTTGCTTCCCTTTGTTCGTCCCCACTGCTGCCGCTAGAGGTCACCTCTCCCCAGTAACACCCCCAATTTCTTGATTTTAGTATCTGATCGACACCTCTGTGCTACTTTTCTGTATTTCCAGATAGGGTCGCTAGATGGTACTGCCGCAGCGGGTCACAACGCCGCTCTTGCAACCCTCCCCCTCCCCCAGCAAAGTAACCTGCGGAGAGAATAGGATCAAGAATCGGCTGTAACTTTACAAACCTCTTACCGAGGGTGGAGCAAGGACCAAACTGAGCGCTCCTACGGGGGCAGCTCAAGTGATACAGCTTCCCCCACTAGCCCCGATCTTCTCTCTGGCCTCACCCCTGCGCTCGTGTGGGTTCGTGTTCTGAGATGGGATGCGTGTAGTAGGACGCTCTGAGAGAGAGAAAGGTAGGACTTCGCTTTAAAATATATATAAATATATTTTGTTGTTGTTGTAGCTGCAGTCTTTTACAGTTCTCAGAGAGGCGCCGAGAAAGTCGAGCATGTGAGAGCCTGAGGAAGAAGCTCTCCTAACTACAGCCCCCTGCACTTGTCCACAGATTGTAAACAAGGGCGAAGGGCGAGGAGCGGTCCTTTTAAAAATCGCAGTTTCATACGGGGGGGGGGGGCTGCAACAGTGCTTCTTTTTCACACAGCCCATCACATTTTCCAATACTATAATCCGAGCCAGGACCCCGCCTACAATGGCCATCTACCGAGGATCAAAAACCTAGGAGAAAAGAAAGTTGTGCATCTCAGTTTACATAGGTAAATGTAAAATTGTACACAATTACTTTCCACAGAAATATAATTTACCATATCGCCTATGGTGTCCACTTTCTGGGTGCTAATTGTTGTTGGGGAGTTTTTCAAGGCCCTTCTTATGGCTCATCGTCTTTAATGAGTTTTAGCAGAGTTTCCTTCCACAACAGGTTCTTCTGTGACTGCTTAGGAATCTAGCCGTTTTTATGGGGAGAGGGGGCTGTTATCTAAGAAAAAGAGGACACCTGGTCACGCAAGTGGTTGCTGTTTATAAAAGGCCAAGGTTTAGCCCAGGTTCGCATGAGGTGGCAATAAGTATAAGAGAGGCTCTGAGCATGGACAGAGTGCATCTGCCTCACCAGGGAGGAACAAGTTAGCTCCTTTTACATTTGACTGTGGAGGGAAGGGGATGTGAGTCCCTTCCAAGAGTGATCCAAACTCATAATGGCAAACCCAACCACCAACTCTTTCCCCATGAATGGATAGTCAGTGTCCTGTGTAGAATGAACTGGAAAAGGACAAGGCTCTTAATACAGTAGGGGGGGGGGAGACAGGAACCCCTAACCCATCCCCACACACCATGGTCCTTGGAGGGATCATGTCCCCATGATAATTTAAAAAGTAAAAACATTTTTAAATGGCATTGCATCCCCGTGGTGGACTTGGGGATGTAGTATTGTGTCATTTGGCCCTAGACCTGTGGGGGCACTGCCCCCTGACTTCCAGGAGGCCTCTGGCGCACAGTCTGTTTTTTTCATTTTCTTTGCCATGGCTGAGCCAGTGAAGCATCAACAGCAGCCAGAGCCAGGAGAGCTGAGCAGGGCACAGTGTACTGCCTCAGGGAAAGCAACAGGTAGAGGCAGAGGAAGCCATGTGGAATGGGCTTGGAGGGGGAGGGAATGGAGGGCGCTCCTGGCTGCAAAGTGCCAGGGTGGGGGAGAGGGAGGTGGAAGGAAACCCCTGCTAGGAAGCAAGCTGCAGTCCCTTCTTCACTCCAAAGTTTTTGGGTTGGCTGCCTCAATTTGGCCAGATTCAGAGCCTCCAGCTTTTGCCCCTACCCCAGAAAGCTTCTGAGAAATGGCAAGCCCCTCAGTGGATGGGAAAGGGTGCCCACTGACTTTTTAAAATGCCCCCCTGGCTTATAAAATCCTGGCTACGGCCCTGTTTGGACCCCAGTGAGCTTTGGGGGTTGAGGGGAGATTTGAACCTGGCTCCCCAGATCCTAGTCCAGTATTCTAGCCAGTACATCAGGTTGCAGAGCACAGATTAAAACAAGATCCGTTGTCAAAGTAAATTTAGTCTGAATGGTGTATGTAGATCTGTGAGGAGAAATAACTCTTTTTTTGCAGTTGCAGTTGTAGTTCGGTAGGGAATTCAACCACCAAGGAAGATTCTACAGAGGAAAGCACTGGCAAAACCACCTCGCTTTCCTGGGAAGCCCTTGCTGGGGTCACTATACATTGATTGTAGCTTGATGCCATTTTACACACCCACCCCACCCCCAGTTCCTGCACAGCTCCTTAGCTTCTGGCTGGACTCTCCTTCTGAAACTCTTATTTTGAAGTACTGCCACTTCAAAGTCTTTTGCCAGGGGTCCAGAAAAGTTAAAATGCCCCCTCCCCGCTGATTTTGAGTGTCTCTGTCTTTAATGACGGACACTTCCCCATGTTCGTGTAGGATTGTTGTGTATGGTTAATCTACATGGCAGAAGGGCATTGCTGGTTTGTGACAGCATGCAACACATTAGGGGATGTGCAACTGAATGCTGGTACGTGGATGTTGCTGGGTCCTTTGATAGTGCCATCTGAGTGGACATGGGAACTGAGTTTGAGTTGGAACCAGGGGTTTGTCTCAAGGTCCAATCTATGTGTTTGTATCTTCTTTGGCTGGCTGTTTTTAATTGTGTGTGTATGCCTGTAAGTCATGGCTGACTTCTGGTGACCCCTAATGGGGCTGGAAGGCAAGGACGTTCATAGAGGTGGCTTGCTGCTTGCCTCCATGTCCTGGCCCTGGTATTCCGAGGAGCTCTCCCATCCAAAAACTTGCCAAGGTCAGCGGTGCTTGACTTCTGAGATCTGACAAGATCAGGCGTGCCTGGGCTACCCAGGTCAGGGCATTCTTTGGGTGGTTCATTGTTGCTGTTGAACAGTTGCTTTGGCCTGGGGGGAGGCTGTCTGAAAACAAGACCTCACTTACTCCCTCCATCTGACCTCTGAGAAGAAGGATCTTCTGAAATAATTTGTAGAAGTTGTTTAGCTGTGACATGGAGATGACAACCAGTGTGTAATTTCCCCCCTCCCCCACTGGGCTTGTCTTGTAGATGAAATGTTCCTTATTGGCAAACAGTCTTTGGTTAGCTTAACAGATTTAAGCATATTTCTTGTTTGCATGTTAAATTATTTTTATTCATACATACTGCATGCATTTGAGATATCGCTAAACTTCATAGAGGGAACTGGAGTGCAAAAATACAGTTTTTGTAAGCAATAGAGGGTGAAGGTAGTCTAATGTTTTAAACCAAATCTCAGTGCAAAAACAGAAGGTCTGCTTTGTGTAGTTTACTGGAATTGCCTGGGAAATTGCAAAGGTGAATACCAAACATTATATCTAGTGATTGGTCAGCAGGGGTGTGGGTTGGTTCAGATCTTTCCTGCAGTCCCATTAGGGATGCTAACCCTTTAATTGGGGCTTGGAGGTCTCCTAGAATTACAGCTCATCTCCAAACTGCAGCAACCAATGGCCCTGGAGCAAGTGGTGACATCAGAGAGAGGACTTTTTGGAATCACGTCCCTGCTGAGCTCACTCTCTTCCCAGATTCCATCCTCTCTGGACAGTGCTCCATAATCTCCAGGAATTTTCTAAGCCAGAGTTGGCAGCCTAAGTCCTCTGCCTCAGCAGTCAATTCTAAACTTGGCAAAGCTGATTTCCAGGTCACAGCATCTGCATGGAGTAACAGCCTTTTGAGTTTGTGGACTAAAGAGGGAGGCGAACCTATTCTTCTTGCATTAAGGGAGCTGTGTTAATGGAAGAGAGAGGAAGGACTGATTTTGTCACCTTTCCTCTTCTAGTGCTGCCAACTGAGTAGGGTTGCCTGGTCTGTGCTGGAAAATACCTGGAGACTTTGGGGGGGGGGAATCTGGGGGAGGGCAAGGTTCAGGTAGGGGAGGGGCCTTAGCAGGGTACAATGCCATACAGCCCACTCTTAAAAGCAGCCATTTTCTCCAGTTGTAAAAGTGGGAGATCTCCAGGCTCTACCTGGAGGCTGGCAACCCTACTACTGTCTCATGCTTATTACCCCATGCAGGTCACATGACCCTGGAAATCAACCTTCCCCAGGATCAAAGGGATTGCTGGGTGAAAAGGAGAGTGGGAAAGATCCACAATCCTGAGCACATCACTTCATCTACCTGTAGGAGATTACGAACCTTCCGACTCCAATAAGGTCTTCTTGAGATTATGTTTCCCTTTGTTTTGTATGGATGACAATCAGTTCCCAAGAAGCACAATTCATTTACTAGTCTTACTGATAACTTTTCAAATAACTTGCCACTGTAAGTTTATTAGCCTCATATCACTGTCCTTGCTTTTAAATGTCAGTCAGTCCATTTAAAAATAGCAGTTGCACAGTTCCAGTATTGCAAGGATGGGCAAGGTATTTCAGCATGGGCTACATCTATGCAGTAATATTTAGATTAAACTAAATTCAGATGTACTCCAAAGAAATAGATGAAAGTAAATTATCTGTCACTGCCACAGAAACCATTTAAACAGTTGATCATATATATTCATAACAGACAAAAGTGCATTATATTTAATTACATTCTGGAGCAAAGCAAATGTCCAAACAAATATTGTCAAACAAATATTATCAGACTTACAAACAAATATCATCATGGAGCAATGCAAACATACAAAGAAACGCCTTTTTTTTTTAGCAGGAATGCAGTACTGGCTGGCTTGGTGCCAGGGGGTGTGGCCTGATATGCTAATGAATTCCTGCTGGGCTTTTTCTACACAAAAACCCTAAGTTAAACAATGGTGACATCAAGGGGCATGGTCTAATATGCAAATGAGTTCCTGCTGGGCTTTTTCTACCAAAAAAGCCCTGCAAATAAATATTATCAAGGATGTCTGTTGAAAATCAGATGTAGAAGTTTTGGAGTATAATTGAACAAAAAGTCATTGGGTAGTATCAGCGAGTTACAGTACTCCTTGAAGATAATCAAGTCAACGAGTTACAGTACTCCTTGAAGATAAATAAAGGCCCTTGATTGGTATGAAAAAACATAAGGGACAATTGAATGGGAATTAGAAGGTCTGGCAGACAGAAAATAGCTTAGCATTAGCAGCTAATGCTGATTAGAGTGATATCTTTTCAGTAACACATTTCCAAAGTGTGACCCCCTGACTGTATTAAAATACTAACAGACACTATCTGTTTTAATAAGTGTATACATAATGAAACATTGTTGAAAGTTTCACATGATTACAAAGTATAGTAATTAGTATTGCCTGAGGTAGCATGTAGGAGAGAATATTAAATATCACAATTGACTGAGTGAATGTACTGATTTTGCATACCTGGTGACTAGTTACTTCCTGGAAATTCCAAAAATCTCCATTTTCTTCACTGACTGCCTTAAGCAGTCTAATTATTAAAGAACTATCAACTATCAAAGCTGCTAGTGACTGAAAATTCCAAAATGCCTTTACAGTGCCTATTAAGAGTGATAATCGTGCAGACTGTTGTTTCAATTTGCCTCTGGCAATTTAAATTCTGTATTGAATATGGATACAGCACAATCAGCATTTACATACAAATACAGAAAAGTCACCTGGATTTTTTTTTTTTTAAAGTCTCAAGTCTATTAGACTGATGGAGCTTTTGGCTCCAGACTGTACTTGGAGGTTGATTTAAAAAAAAACCCACCTGTCTCAGCTAATGCAGATATGCTTGTACAAGATGTACTTTACAATCTACATGAAGATTTATTCTATAGAAGTACAAAATGCCATTACGGAGAACTGGGGGAAGCTGAACACTCTTGTTGCTTTCCTGTCAGGGAAACATAATAGGAATGACATTATATAATCTATTGAGCTAATTTGTATGTCAGACCTCCGCTTTTCTTACCAGAGAAATTCTCAGTAGATTGAAATTAGTTTTGTCTCTTTTGAATGCTTGGCATCTATTCAAGATGCAAAATAGGATGAGTTATAACTTGAAAAAGAAGGCACATCCTGGTGCCAGAATCTGCCAGAAGTGCTTATAGTTGTTATCTATATAATTCTTAAAAATATTTCTTGTTCTCCTTGTAAGTGTTGAGTTAATGATTCCCATCAAAAGATTTGTTCAATGTATCTCTTCATTTGAGGGTGGGTTTTTTTTTGTAATGCTTAGCCATCGACAGACATGGTTTGGTTTTCCCTCTTTGTTTTGTTAAAGTGCCTTTCTCTTTGAACAGCCTGTCATAAGAACAGGAGTCTTGCTACCACAAATAATGCAACAGGGCACACTGCTTATCTAACCTGAATCCCTTCCTGAGAGATGCTGGCGCAGGGGTCCTTATTTCCTCTTCTTCTTCATTAATATTGTGCAGTATCAACTTAGTGAGGAACAAAACTGCACTCCTTTTTGGGTTGTGGAGGATAAAATAGATGTGTCCTGAGTGACCAAGACATGATCAGAAGAAACTGATGGGGTTTAACTCCATCTGATTATGTGGTTGTTCATCAACCCTTCTCCAGAGGTGTATATGGGGGGCGGGGGCAGGGCGGGGTTGGCTATCATCTTCTGTGAGTCTTTTCCTTATCTTCTGTGGGTCTTTTCCTTTTCACAAATTAAAGGTGTGAACTGTTGCCAGATTTGATTGTCTGTTCCTTATGTTAGGTCCTAGGGATAGAGAAGGCATGTGGTGAACAGAAGGCTGTCCTGCCCCTGAAGGGGGGAATAGCCACTCACTTGAGTCTGTGGGAGTGTGATGACATTCAGTCATCTTTGTGAAGGCTGGAGGGAAACTCAGCAGTGGAGTTTTGCCTCAGGGAGAGAGCAGTGAGGGAGCTCAGGTCTGGATCATGAAAAGAGCAAGCAAGGTAAAGGGTAGCTCTGCTTCTCCGTAGTGTGGCAGAGTAGATCGGCTCTACTTCTTGCAGAGAACAGAGGACCCAATTGTCAGGTGTGTCTCTGGCAATGAGCAGACCTTTCAGTCTGACTCTTGGGAAAGGGCAGGCTGCTATGGGTGGCATCCTCTGTGCATGTGTTAGGGTGCAACCTAGTGTTTTACTGGTGAAAGCCTGTTTATGCTGGAAAGTATTAAAGAAAACTGAAACTACTCTCTATATTACTGTGCCTCAGCCAGGTTTCTCTTTTGTCTACCTGGAGACCTGTGCTGCTGGTCTGTTGTAAAAAATCAATCTTCATTGTTAATATATAGTTCCTCCCTTTATCACTTCCATATTCTGCTTATGCACCACAAAACTTTGGGCCCTTGTTGGCTCCTAAGTGTGAGTCTTTAAATTATTAGGAACTGATTAGGTGTGACCCTTGTTTGGAGTATTTTTGCTAATTTGATTTTAAAAATATGTCCTGATTTTATAGTTGGGAAGGTAGAAATGTCCAGTACATCATCTGGTCCACTTGTAGATCATTTTAACCCAGTTATCATAAGGGATGTCAGTGGGTTCTTGGAATCCATGAGGGCCCTCACTGGTGCTCTGGATCCAATCATATATGCAGAGCCAGCGTGTGGGAGTAGGCAGGGTAGGCAGCTGCCTGGGGGTGCTGCTGGGCGCCCCCTCTCTCCCCTGATGAACTGGGCCCGAGGTTTGCATACTGTGCTCCTCGTGAGGAGCGTGGCACACAAGCATCAATGCAAGATGCCTGAGCGAGGCCAGGGCTTGCGTACCTTGTCCCCTGGCCTGCTTGATGATGTCACTCTAGGAGACCCATTTTGAAACCCTATGTTGTTGTGGAAGCTAACTGGGTGATTTTTGATTAGTTACATACTTTCAGCCTAACGTACCTCACAGGGTACTGTGGGTAAAAAGGAGGGGAGGAGAATAATGTAAGCTGCTTTGGTCTGCACTGTTGTCTGGGAGAAAGCTGGGGGGGAAATAAATGAAATAAATAAATAGTAAATGTAGCTGAAAATGGGAGGCAGGTAAAAGGTTTGTGAATGGCTGGGAAGGAGAGAATGAGGCAGGGAAAGAGGAGATGATATGGTGTTTGCTTGCAGGAGGGAAAAAGGAAATTATGTGTGGAGGGGGATAATAATAATAATAATAATAAAATTTTATTTATATCCCGCCCTCCCCGCCTAAGCAGGCTCAGGGCGGCTAACAACATCCATAAAATTATACAATACAGTAGCTATACAAAACTTTAAAATCAACATTATCTAAAAACCATTCTAATGTACATTTAACATACCTTGACAGTAACAGTGGTGTTCCTGGCGCTATTCTGTCAGTTTACATGATAGCGAAGATCCCTGAGGCAAAATCATTTTGGCAGATCCATTTATTCAGCGATCATTAATCAACAATCTGCAAAGGCCAACCTAATACAGGATACAGTAGGGCTGTCAAGTTCTCGCTGGGAATGGGGGATCCCCCACTTTGGCAGGCCCCAACCTGCTGGCAGTGAGGAAGTTGCAGAGGATCCCCGCCCCCAAAGACTCCCATCGCCGCACAGTGTGTGCAGCGCCCAGAAGTGACGTATTGCACTAGGCACATCATGCTGGGATACTCTAGGAATTAACAGAAACTCTTATGGTTTCATGTGGGGATGCTCTAGCAATTTTGGAGGAAACTCTATGGTCCAGCAGCCACAGGGGATTTGGCAACCCTAGGATACAGGGGTAAGTGAGGTGCCACCCCGTAAGTCCTTGAGAGTTCCTACCATCCATGTTGACTTGGCCAAGTGGCCAGCACCAAACAGCTGGGCCACAGTTTGCACAGGTACAGGCTGCTGAGTGGGGAGCTTAAGACAGAAGGGTAGATAAAGATAGGTTGACTGCTGAGTGGAAAAGAGATAGAGCTGCCAACTCCAGGTTGGGAAATTCCAGGATATTTGGAAAGTGGAGCCTGGGGAGAGTAGGGTTGGCAATCCCCAAGTGGGGGCAGGGGATCCTCCAGTTTGGAGGCCCTCCCCCTGCTTCAGGGTCATCAGAAAAGGAAGGGGGAGAGAAATGTCTGCAGGGCACTCCATTATTTCCATTATTCAGTCAATTCTGATTTTTCAAGAATATTTCTTTCATTTTTAAAGATACCAAGCTGAAAGCTTCACCATTTCTGCAAGCTTTTTATGAAAGTGGGTAACCAATAGCCTCCAGCACTAGCCTTGGAGAAAACTCTCAAAGAATTCTCCTGCACATTCTAACCTATATTGCCACAATTGAACATAGCTGCTAGTGATTTAAAATGACACCCAATTAATATAACAACGGCTGGGAATCCCAATCATCCCCCAACTATATAATATAGTTTCATTTCACATACAATTTATTCATAAAGTCATCTCATAAAAAAACAAGTTAAGTCCAAGGCATCTTTAAAAATATTCTTGAAAAATCAGAATTGACTGCACGTGGAATGCTTTTGGCATTGGCATTGGCACTTTAATTTACCTGCGGAGGTGGGCAAATGGTCTACAAGCGCTTTAAGTCGGAAATTGACATGATGAACGGGAAATAACTTTGGAACTTTATTCTTCGCACATTGGACTTTTGAATTTGTGACTTGTATATTGTGAAGTGATATGTACTTTGTGAAATGTGTTTTTGAATAATCAGTTTATATTTATAAACTTACCTTTAATATTTATTCGTTAATTTTTCACAGTTCTTTTGGTCTTTCACAACCTCCAGGTGGGGCCTGCAGATCTCCCACTTTTGCAACTGATCTCCAGCTGGCAGAGATCAGCTCCCCTGGAGAAAATGGCTGCTTGGAGGCTCTGTAGCATTGTACCATGCTGAGGCCCCTCCCCTCCCCAAACACTGCCCTCTCCTGGATCCACCCTCAAAGTCTCCAGGTATTTTCCAACACAGACCTGGCAACTCCAGGTAATCCTCACAACAGCCCTGTGATTTAGCCCATTATTATTTCCTTGACACCAATTGGGAGCTGAGGCCAAGAAAGTTGTTGCTTGCCTTGTGGTTTCATGGCTAAAGCTGAGCTGGGGATTTTCTTACTCTTCATGGCAGCCTTATGCAGCATCAGTTTTCTGTCCCAAGCATGCCCACTTGCAATACATGGTTGTTAATATACAGCTTCTGTTCTGATATTGTTTGTATGACAATGGCAAAATGTGATATTGGGTAGGCAGCAGGAACAGCTTTTATGGTAGAAGAGGTTAGCCGTGCATAGTGGCCGCATCCTATTTATTTTTAGTTATTCAAACACTCAGAACTTCAAGTTCTAGCCTGCAGTGTGTAAACTTACTAAAATCATCAATAATGTAGATGGAATTCAGTTTGTATGGTATAGGATGAACTGCTGTGGTGTTGGCACTTATGAGGCAAGTCTGGTAAATGTGTACGGTCCAGAAAACAGATAAACAGAATAGAGATTTTAAAGTTGTGTTTACACAGTCATTAAAATTATATAACTTGGCACATTGGGTTTTTTTGCACCTTGATTTGTTCCCATAAAGTAGAAATTATAGGCATTTTCAATCTCTTAAATTTGCTTTTTGATAAAGAATTCAGATTAAAAACCAGCTCCATTGGGAATAGTCCATTTTAAATCCAAGTGCTTCAGTTTATTTGGGTGCTCAATCCAGGTTATAAAATGTGGCTATTAGAATATAACACGTGTATTTGACATTTTGGCAGGCCAATGAGAAGTCTTACTTTTACCACCCATCTGCAGTGACAAAATTACTTCCTAGTTTCTTTAACATTATGGTTCTTATTCGCGTTTACCAAGGTTGGTTGGTTCAAAATAAGCCAGATAAAACAACCAGTTTTCACATTTGTTGATAAACACAAGGAATTTCAAATTATATTTGATAGGTTAATTTCTGTGGTTTCCATCAAGAGTTTACTTTTGCCAAGACGCAAGAAATGCACAGCATTATTAAGAGTCTGAAAACCAGTTCATCACCAGATCTTTCTCATTTTCTTGGTAAACTTTAGCATTTACTGTTATCTATGGAATAAATTAGTGTGTGATAATTTATTGTTTCCTGTTGGCCTGCCAAAAGGTCCACAGTTTTCTGTAAATGTGAGCATTTATTACATTTTGGTCATTTCTGTTAGCATGTGCATAAGCTATTTCCCTAGTCCATCAAGGGCAAAACCACATTTCAGTCAGGCTTCATAAATCTGGATTCATTCATTGACAAGAGGCTGTTTTCATATACAGATTCCATGGCTGGATCCTGGTGTCTATTAACTGATCTACATATGAGCTTCCTTTCCTGGGAGCAGGCATAGCAGATGCAGTGGAGATGAGGCTACTGTCTTGACAACACTGATCACCTGTGTGGTGATATAACCCTTTCCCCTTACTTAGAGGGATTAAGTCTAATAGTGCCAGCCATTAGTTCAACTGAATAGGCAGGGCAGTGGTCCTTAACTTGGTGCCCATGGATGCCGTGGCACCTTATTATGTGTTTCCTGGTGTCCACTTCTTTCTTAGATAAGTAACTTTGTCCTGTCCGCTTTCTTCTTCCCCAGAGAATCTCTTTCCTAAAGCTAAGAACCAATCCTGACTTCACCTTTATTGGAACACAAGGTGCTTCAGAAGAGCCCAGGAGGTATTTCCTCTGTGTCTGCAAGGAACAACCATTTGAAAATGGCTGCCTCCATCATAGATGCTCCCAGCATTTTGCAACTGGTCCCAGCCAACCCCCGGAAGTCTAACACCTATTCTCAACATTCCAGAAATGTTAATGGTTCAACAAGGTTGAGCACCTAGGGTTGCCCAGTTGGACCTCCTCCCCAGAAGGGGACTTGAGGGGGGTGTTCTCGGAGGGGGCAGGGCATCCCAATGCAATTACATGATGTTGGGGATGCAGTCCTGCCCCCAACAGTGATCATCCCCCTCCGTCTCCTTCTGCTAGATTTAAATGGCCCTACAATGGATCCGGTGAGCACATGGCCCACTGATCAGCTGGAGGGCCCTTTAAATCTGGCAAGAGGGGAGGGAGAGGGGCAGCTGCTGGCTGCAGACCTGAACACCAGATAGCAATTTGCTGCTTGGAATATGGGTGAGTACAGCCCCACTTGCAAAAAGCGCTTAAAGGGTCATCCCTTTAAATACTTTTTTGGGGGAGGCAGATTTCAATGAAAGATTACATATTTTTGTTAGGAGATCCACAAGTTCAACTTTGAGTTCTTTCAGAACTCTTGGATGTATGCCATCCGGACCTGGTGACTTATTAGTTTTTAATTCGTCAATCAGTTGTAGGACCTCCTCTCGTCACCTCAATCTGACTCAGGTCTTTCAACGCCCCTTCCAAAATTAGTGGTTCTCATCTTCCACAGTGAAGATGGAGGCAAAAAATGCATTCAGCTTCTCAGCCATTTCCCTCTCCTCCTTCAGTAATCCTTTGACCCCTTGGTCATCCAAGGGCCCCACTGCCTCTCTGGCTGGTTTCCTGCTTCTAACATATTTGAAGAAAATGTTATTGTTCGTCTTTATGTTTTTTGCAGTATGCTTCTCATAGTCCCTTTTTGCCTGCCTGAACACAGTCTTGCATTTGATTTGCCACAGCCTGTGTTCCCTTTTATTAATCTCACTTGGACTAGCTTTCCACCGCTTAAAGAAGCCCTTCTTACCTTTTACAGCTTCCATTACTTTGTTTGTTAACCATGCAGTCCTTTTCTTATACCTGTTCGTGCCTTTCCTAACTTGTGGTATATATTTTATCTGAGCTTCTAAGATTGTAGTTTTAAATAGCCTCCAAGCTTCCGCAAGGGTTTGGATTGTATTTACCTTTCCTTTCAGTTTCCTCTTCCTCTCCCTAGGCAGTGGCCTACCTGGTAGTGTCAACCCTACTCCTGTCAGATTTAAAGGGCCCGTCAGCTGTTCATCAGGCCAGGTGCTCCTGCAGTCATCTGTATGGTTCTTTAAATCTGGCAGGAGAGGAGGGAGAGCAGTGGCCACGGTTGGGAGCAGGGCTTTCTTCACTGCGCAGCTGACCTGGGGTGGGAAGGAACCCCAAAATTGGGGGAAACCCCACCCAGACCGGGAAGCTGGCAGCCCTATGAACAAGAGGTTCAGAGATATAAGAATTGTATAGGGTAGCCACGTAGTCCTGATTTTAAAATTATGTATTTACAAGTGGGGGCCATGAAACTTGTGTGGCTGGATTCCCAACCCCTCTCATTGCTGAGCCTTTGTGAGCCTAATTTGTTACTACGTGCAAACCTCACCCTGAGAACTCAAGGTAAACTTGGCTGGGAAGTTGTTCAGGGGTTCCAGAAGTAGGAGCCAGGAATAACAACTCAGTGGATGAGCGGTGGCCTCTGACACCATGTTTGGAGGAACTCTCCACAGCATTGCCAGATGGGAAAATAGTCCCATTCATCTTCCTCAAGTACATGGGTGGGAGTCAAGAAAAGTCCTGATGGTTCTATTGGTACCAATGGGCACCATGTTGGGGTGCTAGTAGATTTATACCTAAAATAATCATACATCTCAGAACAATGCACTATCAAAAACATTAAAAAGGCATTTGTCCAATTGTTGTTGAATGTTTCACACTTAAGATTTAATAAACTATTTTAAAAAAACTGAATAATCCTGCTTTCCAAATCTTAAGCATGTAAGCACTCGCATGGTGTGAAAGTTCTGATCTCCGAAGCAAGTAATGACAAAATTGCTAAGTTTATCTTTGTTCCCGTGAATTGTGTTTTTCATTAAGGCACTGCACTTCCTGAAATAAAATCTGTTACAGAGATATTTGATACTATATTTGCCAAATTAGTCGCAGAATGCAATGTGATCTTAGCTTTTTATTTACGTCTGTAAGATGCTAAAACAAAGCTCTTTTTGTGTTAAAGTTGTGGACCTGTAATGTAATGGTCTTTCTTAGTGGAGAATGTTGAATGAAATAGACTTATGAAACTGTCTTAAAGAAATATTTTTAGTTGACAGGGTAAAAATAAAATATCTGCTCTTTAAATTTCTATATAAGTCTTTCTTAAAATGCACAAAAAGGGGTGTGTGAAGACAGAAAACAGGTTTTGTTTCAAAGCAAATGATCTTTGTCAGGAGCTAGTGCACAGATCTGTGGTGAATGCTGCTTTTTGTGCATGGAACTGTCTGTCATATCTATTATAGTGAACAGGGGAGTGCTTTCTTTTGGAGCCTCAAGGTGGTCTCCACTCATCTGAAAATGAGTTTTTCTGTATTCAAGGAAGAAGGCAGTTAAGGCTGCCCGAATAAAAACATGTGTGTTTCCTTTGAAAAGTGAACCTCAAGAGGCTGATTCATAACTGCCTAATAAGGCTGAGTTCAGATGTCACAGTTAAACCTTAATTAAGAACTGCAGTTACAGGAAAGGGAAACAGAACTCAAAACTAATTGGAGTTAGTAGAAGTTTTCCATCTTCAGTCTCCTGGGCTGGCCTCTGGACCTCAGTAACAGCTGGGTCTCTTACCTCCCCCAAGCTGCTTACAGCATCGTTCCCCTCTCTTCCATTGTACTATTGCAACTATTACCCTGTGAGGTAGGTGGACTGAGAGAGAGTGGTGGCAGGCCCAATGTCACCCAGCAAGATTCCATGGCAGGGTGGGAATTTGAATTTGGGCCCCTCAGATCCTGTTTTGACATTGTAAGGAGGAGGGGAGAAGGAAAAAGGAGGGAGGGAGGGAGAGCGGCAGGGAGCATGACAATTAGGTTTGCTCGTGGTACCTGATTTAAATCTAAGAGGTTTATACAGGTTGTTGCTGTCTGTTACCTTTCTCCTTTGCTCTGCAATATTCCATTGGTTTTGTTTGGTCAACAGATGCAGCCAAAAAGAAATTAGGTTCCTGACTGTTGTTTGATTTCCATAGCCCCTCCTCACCTTTCATTGTACAACATTGTCCATATATTGCAAAGTATAGAAAGCAACTCTTAGGTATGTTTTCTCCAGCGTGTATTGAAACCAGTACTTTGTACTTTATTTGTCAGCGCTTTTTTTTTTTAGTAGGACCGCACAGGAACGCAGTTCTAGCTGGCTTGGCATCAGGGGGTGTAGCCTAATATGCAAATAAGTTCCTGATGGGCTTTTTCTACAACAAAGCCTTGTGTGAAACAATTGTGATGTATGGGGGTGTGGCCTAATAGGCAAATTATTCCTGCTGGGCTTTTAATTAAAAAAAGCCCTATTTAGAATTTACCTGTTGTGAATCTTAATTAATTGCTTGCTGGGAGGCGCTAAATAAACTAATTTTTGTCTGGCCTTTTTTTCTGTCCCACTTTAAGTGGAAAAAGAAATTATGTAAATGAGAGCAATATTATTTACATTTGAGGGGCACCTTGTAAGATTATCTGATGCCTGGAATCCAAAAAATGTTAAGAGTGCTGTATAAGTATTTGAACAAACTGAAACTACTACAGACAATAAAAGCTTCTCAGATTCTTTTTAAAGGGCACAACAGGAACAAAGTGTTAACCAGGCTAGGCAAGGCCTGAGTGGACATAATTCTTCCAAACCTTTTCTGTCAGCAAGACAGATCATTCATGCATTTGAGCTGTTTCCGCAAAGAACTGCAAAACCTCCATCCTGCTCTCAGTTCATGTGACTTTCCTGAGCCTGAAAGACTTTTCCTGTGATTAACTCTAGTATTTTCACCAATAAATGATCTCTGAGGTGAAGACTAGGCTGGTCGTTAGCCTGCTGGGGGTGGGAGATCTCCCACCTCCAGCTCCTGTTGCCTGCTGGTGCTCAGGATGCCAGCGGGAGGGGCAATGGTTTTATGTCACTTCCACAAAAAAACTGGAATTGATGTCACATTGCTCTAGGAATCACCAGAGACTCCTTGGTCCCCCCCCCAAGTTATATAATGCTATCACCCAGTTGTGCCCCACCATGCCCCTAGACTCCTGCCAGTTGCCAGCTTCTGCTGGCAGTTCTGCTGATCAAAGCCAATATTTGTAGCTTCATCAGTTAAGCTCCTATCAGTATCTTTCTTCATATAAAACTTTTTAATGTTTATGCTGTATGTGAAAATATCCCCCCCCCCCACCATTGTGATCCTGCCCCTCCCCTGGGCATAGTTCTGCGTCTGCAGGTGAATCACTGTGTGGTGGAGAGGATCAGCCTGTATGCAGGAGAATCACGCTGTGGTGATTCTGTTGAACCCTTACAGCCCTGCTTTTGCCAGTCCTCAGCCAGGTTCTGTGCTGCTATGCAAGGTCCACAGCAAGATGCTTGGTGATCAGGTGATTCTGTGAGGTTGCCTGTACCCTGCAGTGGGATTTCCACTTTCAGTCACCTTCTTAGTCAGGCTATGAACTCCCTCTGGCCTGGAGGGGAGGGGGTTAAACCACCCAGTGCCTCCTTTCTTTGGGTTGTTTCTTGCTTTCCAGTTTGAGAAGAGCTTTTTTTTCTGGGAGAATGTGGCGGAATGAATTTCCAGAACCTCTTATTAAAAATGTTTAAAAGTTCATGAGGGACAACTGTATGTTTCTCCTTCATTTCCCTCTTGAAAATTCTGGCACCTCTTTTTCCACTTTAACCCATTCATTTATGTGGGAGTGACTCTTTTATAGATTCCTCCTGCTTTGCCCCCCCCCCCCACTTAGTCCACATCCCTCCCACCATTGCCCTCATAGAGTTGGCTGCCAGGTTGAGTTGGGGGAGGCCTCCATCCCTCAATGTTTTCCCTTCCATGGCTTTCCAAGCCCCCATTTGTGCTGACAGCTCACAGTCTTTGTAATGTGTTATAATGAAACTGTGCCGTGACTGAAGATGAACATGGATTTATACCAGTGTTTTGCACATAATACATGTATAAACCTGAGAATCTGCTAGTGGCTTAATACATCTCTGTTGATCTAATTACAGTTTTTGTAATTCAGGAGATTTGTACATTCACTCTGCTGCTCAAATATTATGGAAAGGAAACCTTATTTGCTAAAAAGCAAGTCTCTCTTATAAATGTGCTTCTCTGTTTTCACTGCTGTTTCACCAAGATAATATTTTCTCTTTCCAAATTCCAAAACACATATGTGTATGCGTTCCTGCGGACAGTGGGGTGGGAAAAATACAGAGGTTGAAATGCTCTCAGTGCTTTGGATTAAAGGGCATTATCTGTGAAAGACCTTGTATAACTTGATATTTTTACTGACATACTAAATCTCGAGTCCTCCACTGCCTTCTTCTGATGAGTTAGTGGATTTAATAGCATTCTTGTGACCCATCATGGCCTTTTTGAATCAGCTTGAAAGCACTTTAAGGAGCAACAACAGGAAAAAAGTTTGGAGATGTAAACTGTTAACAAATAATCATGATGTTGCTTAAATTAGGGATCGATGCTGGATTCAGTTTAAATGCCCAAGAAATGGTAATGTGATTTATGTAAGACCATTAACTTGTATTGTGCTTTACATTATGACAAAACAGCCATTTTCTCCAAGTGAACTGATCCCTGTCCCAGGAAGGTGCTTTGGAAGGTGGAGTCTATGCCATTCCCTAAACCCTGCCCTTTTCAGGCTTTGCCCCCAACATCTCCAGGTATTTTCCAACCCAGTACAGGTATCCATATCCACACAGGTGAGTCTTACTGCTGGGCCCAGGGATGTGTCCTGCCCTGTCAGATGGGTTGTTGCCACGTAGCCCATCACACCCTACAGCATTTACCCTCCAAGTTGGGTGGAGCAGAGTGGGACAGAGCAGGAGGGTACAGCCATGGTAGCCTCAGCAACAATGCAGCTTTGAGCTTGGCAGTCTGCCTCAGGTAGTGGTACGGCACTAGTTTTTAGCGTTTTATTGGCTCAACTGTAGGTGAGGCTGGGCAAGGCAGCAGTGACTATCTGGGCCCAGGTGACTTAAATCAGGGTATGTCTGTGGAGAACAAGGGTAGACTAAGACACAGGTAACAGAAAGAGAGCAGAGCTTAACACAAGAACCAGTCGCGGTGCTGGGGCTATAAATGGTTAGGAAGAGGAAAGGGTTGGATGCTGGCTGGAAGGACAAAACACAGGAGCAGAAAGGAAAGGCAAGCCAGCCAGGAGGAAAAAGGGAAAGAAGCAATAACAGCCAGAGAAGAACTACCCGGGGTGGGGGGCACGTGTTCCTAGGCAAAGAGGCAGACTGCTGTATTGTGGCTCTTCTCCTTTATAATATATTGCTGTTCTTGACTAGGCCCAGGACTTTTTCTGTCCTGGCGCCAACTTGGTGAAACTCTCTGCCAGATGACATCCAGGCCCTGCAGGACCTTATGCAATTCTGCAGGGCTTGTGAGGCAGAGATGATCCTCCAGGCTTTTGATTAAGGACAGCAGCGGCTGGCACCTTTCTTTCCTTTTTTGTCTACCCCCCTTCAGAAATTTTACTCTCTCCCCCTATGTTGTGATAGTTTGGAAAAAGAACTTAACTAGTGGTACGGCACTAGTTTTTAGCGTTTTATTGGCTCAACTTATTGAAATGTTGGAATTTTATTGATTTTGCATTGTTTTATCTGTTGTACATCACCTGGAGCCTGGCCTTCGCTGGCCAGGATGGGAAATTAAAATAATAATAATAATAATAATAATAATAATAATAATAATAATAATAATAATAATAATAATAATAATAATATGTACTTTAAGAGCACTTTTGTTAATACTTTCTATGACCCACAATAGCATAAATTTCTTCTGAGGAATAATCCCATTTGGTCTGAAAAGCAGAAGTGGGGACTCTCCGGCTGGACCCTGATTCTTTATAACCTGATGAGCCCTGGAGACTTCTCTATTGACATGTAAATTGTGCTGCCCTATTATGGCACTGGGCACAGTTCTGTTTAGTCCAGCTGTCCTTGTGTTGTGTGTCATTTGTTGCTTAGTCTCTAAGGCTGGACGATGTTTTGCAAACACATGGCTGTTAAGATTTGCTGCTTCCTGGAGTGTGGCAACACATCTCATGTGAGTACAGTGTTGTAAAAACTTTGGTAGTTGTGAGTTGTACAAATAAAATGCAAAGAGTTCTGGCTAGAAGCATCTAGGAAGACAGTGTTTGCATTCAAATATTTGAAATATGTTACCATTTAAGCCTCAGGAAGAACCGTTAAAAGCCTTAGACAGTAATTGAAGGTTCTTTCCTCTTCAAACAATGAGCCATATTATCTTCTTCAATGGGGAAGTCTGTGTGGCTTTGCAAGAGGATAACTGCCGAAAGAGCCTATCCTTGTATCTGGGGGTTCTTTCCTTTGAATAAAACCATTCAATTATTATGGATTAACAAAAAGCTTTGCTTTGTTATTAAATAATTACGCTAGGTGACTGCGAATTTGTTTTTTAATACCAGCTCATCTGTTCCTTTTTTTTAAAAACAATATGATTGCTAGAAAATTGCTGCTTCTAAAATTTGCTTTTGGAAAATACGTAACACTGAACAGAGAAAGCCAAAATTAAAAAAAAAAAAAAGTACCTGCAACATTATGACCTCATCTAGATTTATTGAGAATCTGTAAACATCTTTAAAAAAAAACCCCAAAAAAACCTTTCTACATTATTTTTGTAATGAACCACGTCAAAGTTTATGCATGCTTAGCTCTTTATTGGCTGGACAAAGAGGACCGATGTTGTCTTTAGTAAGAGTAGAAAGAGAGTGAGTTATCTAAAGGGCAGTAGAGGTAAAATATTCAGTGTTTCCCTCCATGTGATTACTATTTTTTGGCTTATGAGATTTCTATAATTTAAAAAAAACACAGAAGAGATGAAAGGCTAACAAACCTAATGAACAAAGTTTGTTAGATTTTCTGAACAGATCTGCAAGCAGCAAGAAAGTATGGAAAGCTTATTTGATGCTTTTCTAACTTAAAAAATACGAATTTTTGACTGTTCATTTTGATGTTGTGAAGTATAGTAACTTAACAGATGATGAGAATGAGAAAAATGATGCAGTTTCCTCCAGGACTTATTTCAAGTTGAAAAATCAATGAAGCAGAAGGTTGCAGAAAAGATGTTCCAAATGGTAAAAGCAGTACCAGAGCAACACAGTACACAGACAGTCTTGCTTTTCAAAAAAGCGAGTAGTGACTGAACAAATAGGATTTTTTTTTGTACATCAGCCTGGAGCAAATGCATCAGGTACTAAAAACCAGAAAGATAAATAGTGGTCCTGATCTAGAAAAGGGGATTATGGAGCTGCTGAGACTTCTTTGTATGTTATCCTTCTGTTTGTGGGTAGGTGCCACTTGCTTTGTTCTGGGGAGTACCAAAGAGAGAATTTACACTTCACAATTTAAACTCTGGTAAAAGAGTTTAAATGGTGAAAAGTTCAAATGTGCTGGCGTCAATAGTGAGTGGTGCTTACACATATATGGCTGGGTTTCCTTGCATTAGCCATGAAATCAGGATAGGGAGAGAATCGAGAACAGCTGTATAGCTCCCATTGTGCTCATTGTGCAGACAAGAAGGATTTGACCTTTGTTCTTCCCCACAGATCAAATTAATCTGCAGTTATTCTCTGAAGACAGAGGTATTCACAACAGTGTTTATTCGTTTTAGATTAATTATCATGGAATGGAAATTGGCAGGGCTGTCTTTGTAGAAAAAGCCCAGCAGGAACTAATTTGCATATTATGCCACACCTCCTGATGTCACCATTGTTCCACAGCAGGAACTAATTTGCATCTTAGGCTACACCCCCGATGCCAAGTGTTCCTGCTCAAAAAAGCTCTGGAAATTGGAATACCAAATCCAAGATGTTTTCAAATCACTAGCCCAGATCCGACTATACCCTTAAACGACAGTGATGGTACATAATTTGAATAAGGTTGCACAGTTTGTGGCCCAGTATTCTGAACATGCAGTAAAAGTCAATAAGCCTCCTGTTTTGGTTGCCTTCTGGGACTGCAAAACCAGGACCGTTGTCAAGGATCTGGCAGCCAATAATCCATGACTGGTGAGCTATATTCAGTTTGGTGATCAGGTCATATGTTGTGCACATCCTCCATTAAAATGTCCCATGGCTTCTGTTCAATGTGCCAGAGATTTTGAAAAGAACTAGGATTTGGTATTCATTCACCTTTTTTCTATAGGGAGAGAGAATGGGAATGAATGTTTAGCTGTTTCTGTCACTTCCTCCTTCTGGGACACAGCAGGAGAGGGAGCTAAAGTATAGTCCCTACCATTCCTTCTCCAGTTTTGTCAATGCAGATATTTTCTGTAGTCCTGGTGTTTGTGCCTCTCCTTCTCATGTCTCCATTCCTTCATAGCAATTGGTTTTTGTCAGGAGACAAACATGCTATACTTACTTTATCTTGAAAAATAACAAATGTGCATCATGAGCCAAAGCACATTAAGTTCTCTTAGTAAGCAAGGTTTGCATACTTTGCACTAAAGAAATCAAGGGAAGGTGTATAAAGCATGCAAATTTGATAAATTATGCTTCTTTGACCAGTAAAGTACAAATTATTTGTTGCATAGTGTTTTTGTATAATTCTTCTGTTAGTTGTCAGGTGGAAATAGGGAACTATTGCCCTTGACAAATGGAAATCTTATCTAGCACCCTATGAATTCCATAGATTTTACCAAGCACTTTCATAAAAACAACAGCAATTTTCTAGCTCTTATTATTGCAGACAGATGCTTGAAACACATGCTTGTCCTTTAAAGCTGTAGATGGCTTGGGACTGGGACTTAGGGTTGCCAGCCTCCAGGTGGGACCTGGAGATATCCTGCTTTTACAACTGATCTCCATCTGGTAGAGATTAGCTTCCCTGGAGAAAATGGCTGCTTTGGAGGGTAGACTCTATGGCATTGTACCATGCTGAGGCTCCTCCCCTCCCCAAACCCTGCCCTCTCTTGGATCCACCCCCAAAGTCTCCAGGTATTTTCTAACACAGATCTGGTAACCTGAGACTTGGGTATCTGAAAAAAAAAACCAGTCTTCTCCCAGACATTCCTGCCCATGAATTAAGATTACAGGGAGAGGCCCTCCTGACTGTCCCACCAATTAAAGATGCTCATTTGGTGAGTACATGAGGGCCTTTTCCATAGCTTCCCCACAATTATGGCACAGCCTCCCCAGGGAAACGCACCTGGTCCCCTCATTGTTGATCTGCAGGAGGGAGATGAAGACTTTCATTTAGGACTGCATTTGATAACTTTTGTTATTGGCACAACTATTATTGGTTTTATAACTGTTTGTTTTAATTGTGTTTTTATAATGTTTTGTTTATATTGTAAGAAGCCACTTGGAATTTTTCAAGGGAGAAAGGTGGCTAATACATGTAGCTAAATAAATAAATAAAGTTAACATGTGTGCTAGTTCTGCTTTCTGTGCTTTTTCTTGGCATGCTTATAATCAAAGCACATGTATAATCACCTCACTGTAAGTGAAAGTTGCCTATTTGGGTGGAAAGATGGCAAAGTAATGTTTAAAATAAACAAGTGAAAGATTTTATATAGCATAGGTCATACTATTCTGCAGCTGTAGTTGCAAGTTTCTGAATTATAATTTAATCTCCTGAATATATATTTTGGAAGGTATGTTTTCTGCATAAAGTGTCTTTTATACTTGAAGATGTTTTTCATTTCACTAGATTTAATTCAGAAGTTCTTGTCCATGGCATTAATATGGATAATCAAACAGGACTGTCCATGCAGAAGAGAGCAATGAGGATGAGTGCAAGAGGGAAGGCTGAGGGACTTGAGAATGATCAGCCTGGAGAAAAGGAGGACGAGAGGGGCGTGATTGCTCTCTTTAAGTATTTAAAAGACTGTCACTTAGAGCAGTTGTCCCCAACCTTTTTTGCCCCACGGCCCAGTCCCAGGGCCAGCCCACCAACCGCAGCCCCAGAGCTGGCAGGTTGAGGGCACCCCCTTCCCCCCCCCGCAGTACCTCCTCCTCCCCTGTTTCCACCTCCCTCCTTCACCCCCCTCCCCCCCACGCAGCCTTGCAGTCTCCTCCCCCCCCTTTTCTTCTCCCTCCTTCCCCCCCTGTGCAGCCTCACCACCTCTTAAAGCTGCAACTTCACTCCTACTGCTTCAGACCAACACGGCTGCCCACTTGGATCTATCCTCCTCCCCCCGTTTTCCTCTCCCTGTTTTCTCCTCCCTCCTTCGCCCCCCCATGCAGCCTCGCAGCCTCCCCCCCATTTTTACCATTCTAAGGCTGGGGAAGGGGCTGTGAAGCTCCTCCCAGGCCAAACCCCCCCCTCCAGGAAGGAGGCAAGGGCAGCTTCCCTTGCCGCTGCTGCAGTGATTTTCCTGGCTGATCAGCTGATCGGCAGGGGGGGGCAGCCTGGGAGGCACTTCACCTCCCCTTCCTCAGCCTTAAAATGGTGAAATGGGGGGAAGGAGGCGCTGTGGGGGGGCAAGGCTGCGGGGCAGGGCCTGTGAGGCTGCACGGCCCATTGCAAACAGGCCGTGGCCCCTGACTTATTTATTTATTTTTCGCATTTATATCCCGCCCTCCCCGCCGAAGCAGGCTCAGGGCGGCTAACAATAACATTAAATCCACAATAGAACAATAAAACCATAAAGCAATAAAAACAATTACAGTAAGATCAATTAAAATTAACACTTGCTCTTTAAATATTAAACAAATTTTTAAAACAGTTTTGGTGCTAAGTTCCATACCATGATGTTAAGCAGCTCTGTACTTTAGTTGAAGGCCATTCGAAAAAGTGTTGTTTTACAAGCCTTGTGGAATTGGGCAAGGTCCCTCAAGGCTCTAACATCATCAGGGATGGTAGGGATAGGACTTGCAATTATATACTGATACTGGCTAGATATTAGGAATTTTTCTTTTTTACAATAAGGGTAGTTCAGCAGTGGAATCAGTTTCCTCAGGAGGTGGTGAGTTTCCCCTCACTGTCAGTCTTCAAGCAGCAGCTGGATGAACACTTGTCAGGGATGCTTTTAGGCTGATCCTGCATTAGATTAGATGGCCTGTATGGCCACTTCCAACTCTATGACTCCCCTTTGTATGTCTTGTTTTCAGACAATTTTAAATCCTTTCCTATTGTGAACTGTTAGATAAGGGGAATTGCATTGTTAGCTAATGGGAACTGAGGTTTAATGAAGCTTTGATATGCCTTTCCAAGTTTTGGTGGGCCCTGGGTAGCATGTGTGTGTGGCTCCCTGTCTGCCTTCTGCTGCTGCACCCCCTCCCTTGCCTCTCTCCCTAGATGTTTTGCATGCCCTTCCACCCATACATTTGCCCCCACCCTCTCACTCACTTCCTATTCCCGACTAACACATATGAACATATGAAGCTCCCTTATACTGAATGGACCCTCGGTCCATCAAAGTCAATATTGTCTACTCAGACTGGCAGTGGCTTTCCAGGGTCTCAAGCTGAGGTTTTTCATGCCTACTTGCCTGGACTCTTTTTAGTTGGAGATGCCGGGGATTGACCCTGGGACCTTCTGCTTACTCACATGTCCATCATTGATGGTGTCCAGGAGCACTGCTGCCGGGGGTTTCACCACTCTGCATCACTAGATGCCCTTCCTTGGCAGAGTTGGGCCGTGTGTATGGCAGGAAGTGTGGATGGCAAGAGGGTTCACAAGCAAACTAGTGGGCAGCAGAGGAAATGAGCAGCAAGCATCACTGGAAGCTTTGGACATTAGCAGCTGCCTCGCCTCAGGGTATACTGAGGTGCTTTAAACATTTTTGTATCATCATAGTAGTTAAATCTGCTTCTCACTGTTCCAAATATTTTGCATATAACAGTAATATCCTATTTTATATTCATGCTTGTAAAATCTATCAGACTGCTTTTTCTGGACTGACCATCTGAATGCTCAAACCAGGGATGGGGAACCTTTTTTCTGCCAAGGGCCATATGGATATTTATAACATCATTGGTGTGCCATAAAAAATTATCAAAAAACAGTGTTCCGCCAAGGGAGAATGATTCAGGCCAGCAAAATTAATGCAAATAATTGTTTTTCCATTTGAAGTCATGTGAGGAGAGCCTAATCTGGTGCACACACACCCGGCCCACCACCCTATACAAATGCATAGGTCCAGGACTTTTTTGTAGAAAAAGCCCAGCAGGAGCTCAGTAGCATATTAGACCACATCCCCTAATCTGGTGCACACACACCCGGCCCACCACCCTATGCAAATGCATAGGTCCAGGACTTTTTTGTAGAAAAAGCCCAGCAGGAACTCGGTAGCATATTAGACCACATCCCCTAATATTAGCATATTAGGTCACACACTCATTAGCATATTAGGCCATACCATCTGGGATAATCAAGTGCAAACTGAACTGTGACAGTAACTTTTCCAGGCCCTGCAGCAATTCTGGCTGGCCAGCCAGGCCCCAGGGAGGTACATCTGGGCCCTGTGATCCCTGCCTGGCCCTGGGGAGGCTGCTGCACAGCGCAGCTGGACCCCACAATCCTCACTGGCCAGCCAGGCCCCAGAGAGGCTGCCACATGGCTTGGTTCGGCCCAGCAATCCCCAAGGGCCACACCAAGTGACCTCGAGGCCCTCGGGACGGAGGTTCCCCACCCCTGCTCTAAGCATTCTTGGAAGAAGTAGAAAGTCTTTCTTTCCCCTCATGCCATAATTATTATAAAATGTATGGACAACAGGGTGGTTAAATTTAGTTAAATTTAGCCTGGTAATGAAGTAATTCTGCTTGATCAGCAGTTATTTCCTAGGCACTGAGATGCTGACATGCTCGTGTTCAACCAGCCCTCATATATCAGGGAAGAGAGATGAATCCTTTTCATGGTAGAATTTTGGATATGAAAGTTTTGAGACCCCCACATCCCCTTTCTTTTTTTTAAGAAGCTACTTAAGGAATACAGTCAGAGTAGTTAAAACATTGTTGAAAGGATACTTTCATTTTCTAAACATTTCTGAAGCATCATATCAATTGACATGACTTTCACATACACAGCAGTAACTGAATCATTATAGTTCCTGAGAAGAATTTTCACTCCTTTTTTGGAGGGGTGGGGAAGGCACCATAGTCTCTTGCAGTACTGGCTGTTTTTACACTGGTAGTTTGCAACTCTCTATCACCACATTGGAAACTCACCTTTTACATTACCTAACATTCTCACAGCTGTTTTGCATCGTTGCTGCCCGAAGCATCTATTTGTTTCAGTGAGATGAGTTTCCAAGCTGCTGCTGCAACGTTTTTCTCCACACTAGTTTTGATCTGGTCTTTTCTCCACAGGCGTTTCAAACTTGTATTGTAGAGGTTTTCATGCATTTTAGAAGACTCCTCCAAAAGCCACCACAGGGTGCAATAATTTGCATGAGAACTGACAGCACTTGAAATTTTTGCATATCATCGCTTGCCTCATCTAGTAATTTAAATTTGTATTGTTTTTGCGGTGTTGACACAATTTCCAAGCAATCCTATACATTTAACTGATTTGTTGAGGCTGGGTGAGTGGGCGTCAACATGGCAGATGAGGTTCAATGTGTCCAAGTGCAAAGTAATGCACATTGGGGCCAAAAATCCCAGCTACAAATACAAGTTGATGGGGTGTGAACTGGCAAAGACTGACCAAGAGAGAGATCTTGGGGTCGTGGTAGATAACTCACTGAAAATGTCAAGACAGTGTGCGATTGCAATAAAAAAGGCAAACGCCATGCTGGGAATTATTGGGAAGGGAATAGAAAACAAATCAGCCCGTATCAGAATGCCCCTGTATAAATCGATGGTGCGGTCTCATTTGGAGTACTGTGTGCAATTCTGGTCACCGCACCTCAAAAAGGATATTATAGCATTGGAAAAAGTGCAGAAAAGGGCAACTAGAATGATTAAAGGTTTGGAACACTTTCCCTATGAAGAAAGGTTAAAATGCTTGGGGCTCTTTAGCTTGGAGAAACGTCAACTGCGGAGTGACATGATAGAGGTTTACAAGGTTATGCATGGGATGGAGAAAGTAGAGAAAGAAGTCCTTTTCTCCCTTTCTCATAATACAAGAACTCGTGGGCATTCAATGATATTGCTGAGCAGTCGGGTTAAAACGGATAAAAGGAGGTACTTCTTCACCCAAAGGGTGATTAACATGTGGAATTCACTGCCACAGGTGGTGGTGGCGCCTACAAGCATAGCCAGCTTCAAGAGGGGGTTAGATAAATGACTTCGGGGGTAGGAAAATGCCGAGCTGAGCTGCTTCTCATAAAGGGAGCAGGCTGGAACTTCTGTTCGGGGTAGTGGAAGGCAAATTAATGCCTACTGTCTACTTTTCTCAGTCAGAGATTAGTTCAAGATATGCACAAAAAACTTTGAGGAGATTTACCTTTGCTAAAAGGGAGTCCCAGGGGGGGCTCCTTTGAGGGGTCTCCGGAGAAGAGTTGCATTTTCATCATCTGCAGAAGTTTCCAGAGTCATTTATTTGACATAAGCTCGACAGAATCCTAACCTTCTTGGACATTACTAAACATCTAACGCTACACAAGACCGGTGTGGATAAGGATAACTTGCTGAAAAGGTACAGATTACTATCTTTCATTCCGGGACTATTTAAAGTTAAACAGAATAAATTCAAAAGGTGGGAAATGGAAATCTAGAAAGCTTGGAAGAAGAAGGGATGAAGAGGTGAAATTTGGACTTTTTAAATTTAAAGGACAGTGCTAATTTTTTTTAAATTTAAAGGACAGTGTTTGGTCTACTTGCGGTTTTTGAAAAAAAAGCACCATTGTCACAGACCTGCAACATACACAGCCAACACAGGAAGTACTTCAAGTAACGTGAAATTTCTCTACCAGCGAAAACGGGATTTGGTGGCAAGTAAAGCAGGAAGCATTAGATGAAAAGCCTACTCTAGGACTATAATACCATAGAAAAACATCGGCGGCTATTGCAAGGAGGTCAAAATTAAAATAATATTTTTAAGGTGTTCGGGACATTAATAATTGTTGGAAACAATTGAGGTGGTGATGAAAAGATAAATACTATTGGACACTATTGGTAATAATAGATTTTAGAAGCTTTTAAAGGAAAAAAGAAATTTTTTTAAAGGGAAGTAGAAAGCCGTGACCACCATTTTGAAAGAATTAAAAACTTTAAAAATTAATATCTCAGCCTAGGCGGCTCTGAGGACGGCAAAATTAGGCTTGTTGGGAAAAGCAAGCTCTAAACTTTTGAATCTGATAGTCAAATTTTAAATTGGTTAGAGTAAAATTTTCAGTGTTTTTAAATGTCAGAGCATAAGCAAACCGTACAAGGGCTACTTCTCTGGAGAAAATGCAGGAACAATTAGAGGCAATGGAGGTTAGAATGAAGAAAGGTATGAAAGAGATGATAACTGCCTCTAAGAAAAAAATTATAGAAGAGATTTAAAAAGATATTGAGGATCTCAGAAATGAGACTGAGGAAACATCTAAGAAAGTGCAGGAGGTAGAAGGGAGAATGAAAGTACATGATTCCAGCTTGTTGAAAATACAAGAAAAAGTGGCAATCCATGACTGCAAATTGGTGGAGACTCAGATTTATTTATTTTATTTATTATTTATTACTTTACATTTATATCCCGCCCTCTCCGCGAGCGGACTCAGGGCGGCTCACATCATAAAAACAATCAATTCAATAAAACATATAAAACCATAATTTACTTATCAATTTAAAACTATTAGCACTGTCTCAGTCCAATCTAGGTGGTATTGCCTTCTGCCTATGCTCGCCAGCATTCTGTGGGATGTCCGGTGGCAGCCCATTTTCAATCCACCACAAAAGCCTGTTTAAACAGTTTGGTCTTACAGGTCCTGCGGAACGCCGACAAATCCCGCAGGGCCCTTATAGCTTCTGGGAGGGTGTTCCAGCGTTCTGGTGCTGCCACCAAGAAAGCCCTAGATCTTGTTATGCATAGCTTGGCTTCTTTTGGGCCAGGGGCAGACAGCAGATTTTTTGTCCCTGATTGCAGTGCTCTCTGGGGAATATATGGGGAAAGGCGGTCCCGTAGATAGGCAGGTCCCTGACCATATAGGGCTTTAAAGGTTAATACCAACACCTTGAAGCGAACTCGGAACACAACAGGCAACCAGTGCAGCTCTCTCAGCACTGGCTGAATGTGCTCCCGTCGTGGTAGCCCCATTAACAGCCGTGCTGCAGCGTTCTGCACTAGTTGTAGTCTCCGGGTTAGCGTCAGGGGTAGCCGCATGTAGGTGACCGTAGCATGGATTACCGTCGCTAAGTCGTTGCGCTCCAGGTAAGGGGCCAGCTGCAGCGCTTGCCGAAGATGGAAAAAGGCGGCTCTAACAGTGGCTGCCACCTGAGCCTCCATTGTAAGGGAGGACTCAAGGAGCACGCCTAAGCTCTTGACCTTGGGGACCGGTATTAGTGGCACCCCGTCAAGGGCCGGCAGCTGGATCTCTCTCCCCGGACCGCCCCGACCCAGGTAGAGAACCTCCGTCTTCGTCGGATTCAACTTCAGCCGACTCAGTCTGAGCCAAGAGGCCACGGCTTGTAATGCCAGGTCTAGATTTTCCAGAGTACAGTCAGACTGGCCACCCATCAATAGGTAGAGCTGGGTGTCATCCGCATATTGATGGCAACCCAGTCCATACCTCCTGACAATCTGGGCAAGGGGGCGCATATAGATATTAAATAGCATCGGGGATAGGACCGCTCCCTGCGGCACCCCACAACTAAGAGAGTGCCTCTGGGATGCTTCCTCCCCTATCACCACCCTTTGTCCCCGATCTTGGAGAAAGGAAATCAGCCACTGCAAGGCAGATCCCTGAATCCCCACTTCGGTAAGGCGGCTAGTCAGTAGCTGATGGTCAACCGTATCAAAAGCGGCTGACAGGTCTAATAACAACAGCACTGCAGAGCCGCCCTGATCCAGATGTCGCATAAGATCGTCCATGAGAGCGACCAGAACTGTCTCCGTCCCGTGACCTGGCCTGAATGGATCCAGTGCGGAAGTGTCCTCCAGAAATTCCTGCAGCTGAGTCGCCACCGCCCGCTCTATGACCTTACCCAGAAAGGGAAGGTTTGACACTGGCCGATAGTTTGGCAATGTGGCCGGGTCTGCTGATGGTTTTTTTAAGAGGGGACGGACCACTGCCTCTTTAAGAGGTGTGGGAAAGATCCCTTCAATCAGGGACCTGTTGATAATGTCCTGTAGTGGTTCAAGTAGCCATGTTTGGCTAGCTTTTATAAGCCAAGACGGGCACGGATCTAACCTACAGGTCGTAGGGCGTACAGCTGCAAGGATCTTGTCGACTTCCTCCAGACTGAGTGGACTGAAGGAGTCCAGAATTGAACCAGAAGACGTGCTCGGTGCCCCAAGTTCATCTCTCTCGGCTTGGCTTCGCGAACGAAGATTTAAGAAGGGTGCAATAGTCCACGTCTACTGCAGGCTCGCTGGTGGCTGACAAGACCAATGCGGGACAGGCAGGTCCGGCCACAGTGGCTGCAGGGAAAAGTCTGATTTAGGGTTGGTGCTGTAGCAGTGCGATTCTTCCTCAATCTCCTTTTGTCCTCAAGACCAGCTAAGCGTGCGTTCTCAAAAGAAGAGACAGCCTGGTGGATGGTGTGCCTCCATGCTTTGCGATCTGAGGCTAGGTCAGAGCACTGGTGATGGTTGATGCGACAGGTGCCAAGGGATTTCTTCAAGGAGTCCTTGTACCTCTTCTTTGGTGCCCCTCTATTTCGATGGCCGGTGGAGAGTTCGCCATACAGGGCAATCTTGGGAAGGCGGTGGTTTTCCATCCTAGAAATCTGCCCTGCCCAGCGCAGCTGCATCTTCAACAGCAGTGCCTCGATGCTGGTAACCTCCGCCCGCTTGAGAACTTCAGTGTTGGTCACAAAGTCACTCCAGTGGATGTTGAGGATGGTGCGAAGGCAGCGCTGATGAAAGCGCTCAAGGAGTCGCAGGTGATGACGGTATAAAACCCACGATTCGGAGCCGTAGATGAGGGTTGTCATCACAACTGCTTTGTAAACACTGACCTTTTTTCAGATGCTTGTTGCTCCACACTCTTTTGTGCAGTCGGCCAAATGCACGGTTTGCCTTTGCCAGCCTGTTGTCGATCTCCTTGTCGATCTTAGCATCTGAGGAGATGATGCACCCCAGGTAGCTGAACTGCTGGACTGTCTTCAGAACTGATTCACCCACAGTGATGCAGGGAGGGTGATAATCTTCCTGGGGTGCAGGCTGGTGGAGAACTTCTGTCTTCTTCAGACTAACTTCTAGGCCGAATAGCTTGGCAGCCTCTGCAAAGCAGGACGTCATATGCTGCAGAGCTGATACCGAGTGGGAGACGAGTGCAGCATCATCAGCAAACAGTAGCTCTCGGATGAGTTTTTCCATTGTCTTGGAGTGGGCCTTTAATCGCCTCAGGTTGAACAGGCTGCCATCGGTGCGATAGCGGATGTAGACACCATTGTCATCATCTAGATCTACTGCGGCTCTTTGAAGCATCATGCTAAAGAAGATCGTAAAGAGAGTTGGCGCGAGCACGCAGCCTTGCTTTACACCTGTGCCTATTGGGAAGGTCTCCGAGAGGTCGTTGCAGTGTCTGACTTGGCCTCGTTGGTCTTTGTGTAGCTGGATGATCATGCTGAGGAACCTTGGGGGACATCCTAAACGTTCCAAGATTTGCCACAGGCCTTTCCTGCTAACGGTATCGAAAGCCTTGGTAAGGTCGACAAAAGTCACATACAGAGCCTTGTTTTGTTCCCTGCATTTCTCTTGGAGCTGCCTAAGAACAAATACCATGTCGGTGGTGCTCCTGTTAGCTCTGAAGCTGCACTGGCTCTCTGGGAGGAGTTCTTCTGCAATGGCGGGCACCAGTCTGTTCAGGAGTATTCTGGCAAGGATTTTGCCTGCGATGGAGAGCAGGGTTATCCCCCGGTAGTTGGAGCAGTCTGACTTTTCCCCTTTGTTCTTGTATAGGGTGACGATGATTGCATCGTGAAAGTCCTGTGGTAATTTGCCTTGTTCCCAGCAGGTGACAAGTACTTTGTGAAGTGAGCTATGTAGTACTGTGCCCCCATGCTTCCAGATCTCTGGTGGAATTCCATCAACTCCTGCTGCCTTGCCACTTTTCAGTTGCTTGATGGCTTTAACAGTCTCTTCTAGAGTGGGGATCTCATCCAACTCTGTTTTCACTGGTTGAAGTGGGGTGAGGTGAATTGCTGAATCTTGAACTATGCGGTTGGCACTGAAGAGAACCTGAAAATACTCCGACCACCGGTTCAATATGGATGCCTTGTCTGTGAGGAGCACTTGGCCGTCTGCACTACGCAAGGGACTCTGAATCTGATATGATGGACCATATACTGCCTTCAGGGCTTCGTAGAACCCTCTTAAATCACCAGTGTCTGCACACAGCTGGGTTCTCTCTGCAAGCTTGGTCCACCACTCGTTCTGAATGTCTCGAAGCTTGCACTGGAGGTTGCTACATACAGCGCGAAAGGTTGCTTTTTTCGCAGGACAGGAGGGCTGAGCAAGATGTGCTTGGTAGGCAGATCTCTTTTTCGCCAGTAAATCTTGGATCTCTTGATTGTTCTCATCAAACCAGTCCTTGTTCTTCCTTGTGGAGAACCCGAGGACTTCTTCAGAGATCTGCAGGATGGTAGTTTTTGGGTGTTCCCAGAGTGCTTCTGGAGAAGGGTCTGTGGGGCAACTGGGGTCCTCATTTCTTGACTGGAGTTTTGCCTGGAAGGCAGCTTTAACTTCGGCTGACTGGAGACTGCCAACCTGAAACTTCCTCCGAGAGATACCTCCTCTCCTGGGTGTGGGTTTAAAGTGAAGACGGAGATTGCAGCGTACAAGATGATGATCCGTATGACATTCTGCACTGGGCATTACTTGGGTGTGTAAGACATCTCGAAGGTCTCTCTGGCGCACCAGAATGTAGTCGATAAGGTGCCAGTGCTTGGACCGTGGGTGCATCCAGGTTGTCTTCAGACTGTTCTTCTGCTGGAAGATAGTGTTGGTGATGGTGAGCTGGTGCTCCATGCAGAATTCTAGCAGGAGGCGCCCGTTGTCATTGCAGTTGCCAATGCCGTGTTTGCCAAGTACTCCTTTCCAGGCTTCCGAGTCTTTACCTACTCTGGCATTGAAGTCGCCAAGGATGATCACCTTGTCCTCTGTAGGGGTCTTCCGTACGAGGTTGTGTAGATCAGCATAGAACTTGTTCTTTTCTGCAGGATCTGCTTGAAGGGTTGGGGCATACACACTGAAGAGTGTGGCATGCTGCTTGTTTTGAAGTGGGAGGCGCATGGACATGATGCGATCTGAGTGACCTGTTGGCAGGTTTTCGAGTTTGGAGGCAATGGAGTTCCTGACCATGAAGCCAACGCCAGAAAGGTGGCTTTCAGCCTTTGACTTACCTGACCAGTAGAGGGTATAGCCAGCACCGTGTTCTTGAAGACTACCTTCCTCAGGGAAACAGACCTCACTGAGAGCTGCTATGTCGATATTCAACCTGAGAAGTTCGTGGGCAACTAGAGCAGAGCGTCGTTCAGGGCGACCACTGTCTACTGTGTCAAGCATGGTTCTGATGTTCCAACACGCAAGCTTTAGTCTTTGCACACTTTGTGAGGCAGGTGCATGCCTTTTCTTTGTTGTTATTTTTTGACCGCAAGTAAGGATGCCCGTTGACCGCGGCTAGCCAACTGGGGTGGAGGAGACGAGCTTTGTTTAGGCCACCTTTTCTAGGCCCTTCTCCGTGTGGAGCAAGCAGTGCTGTCCCTAGATAAGGCTGCTTGGTCGTTCAGGGTGCTGCCGAAAAATGCTTTCGTCTCCGGTTTAGCATCAGGCGACCAATACCCTGAACCGCCTGCATGCAGGATCGGGACTGCGGCTTCCAGTGGCACCTTCCACCTGCCGTTTCGCCCCTTGCCCATCGCTGCAGGACTTGATGCGTTGTGGGTTGTGTATGTGGATATGCCCTTCAGGCCTGCGCAGAGGAATTTTTTAGGTGAAGCGCAGTGTGCGCGGTACTGGCTCCACCCTTTCACCTGGGGGTCATCTGCCATGGCCCAGTAAGCCGGGACGCCGGCAGCGAGTCCTCCAGGTGGTAGGTGTTACATTAACGAGCTCTATCTGCCCGGGTTTGATGTTAGAGTTTTCCTTCTCTTAGGCTGGCAAGGTTGGTGGGCCCAGCCTGCCCATCCGGTTATACCGCCGGACAATTCGGTCGCACCATGACGTAGCAAACTCTGTGAAAAACGGGGGGGACCAGCGAGAAGGTGTTGCTACGGATGCAGTAATGCAGGAGAGGCCATTGCAGTGACCATCTGCCAGGCATAGCCAGACAGTGACCACGCGGCATTCACTACACCGGGAGAGGAGAGGCTATGTATTGCACATACACTTTCCCGGGGGGGGGGGTAGGATACCCAGAGGGAGCCCACCCCCCCACCCTGCCAAGTTAATCTACTGTATTAATTATGGCGGGTAGGTCGTGTCGGAGTGACGAGACCTTATCTGCGAAATAGCTCGCAAAAGCCTCACAGCCTATTTCCAATTCTCTATTATTTTGTTTGCCCTGCGGCAATTCTGTCAATGACCGAATTATACTAAACAATTGTGCTGGGCGCGAGGTCGCAGATGCGATTCTGGATGCAAAGTGTTCCTTCTTTGCAGTCCGAATAGCCATCTCATAGGCCCTCATAAATGACCTATATGATGTTCTCGTAGCTTCGTCACGAGCATGGCGCCATTGTCTCTCTAGTCGTCTTAATTGTCGTTTCATCGATCGCAGCTCCGGGGTATACCACGGAGCGGATCATGATCGAGGATGAAGAGGACGTCTGGGAGCGATTTCGTCGATGGCCTTGGAGAGCCGGTTGTTCCAGGTCTCCACTAGTTCATCCAACGAGTCGCCGTTGGGTCCAAGGGTCCTGCATAGCCATCTGAAGCCGCAGTGGGTCCATCTGACTACGCGGGCAAGCCAAAATCTGCTCACCGCCTAAACGGGGCAGGGGTGGCATGTCCACACGGGCCTTCAGGACGTGGTGGTCAGACCATGGCACTGCCTCAGCAGATATCTGACCCACTGTTACTCCCGCTGCAAAGATCAGGTCTAGTGTGTGCCCAGCCTGGTGCGTGGGTTCTGTTACATATTGGGAAAGTCCCAGTGCTGCCATGGAAAGCACTAGGTCCGTCGCCCGAGTGGAAGCTGCGTCCTCGGCATGGACGTTGAAGTCACCCAAGACTATAAGTCGAGGGTGCTCCAATGCCCAGCCTGTTACAGCCTCCATCAAGGACGGCAGGGCACTGGCTGGTGCGTTAGGTGGACGGTACACCAGCCAGATTGCCAAACTTTCCCCAACGTCCCACTCCAGGCGTCTGAGAGGAGTACCTGAAAAGGAAGAAAGTGACTTGAAAGAATATATAATAAAAATAATTGCAGAATTTTTGGAGGAAGATCCCGAAGAGACTAAAAATATGTATGTCTATATGTATAGAGTAAATTCATTCTATGCAAAAAATAATAATCTACCAAGAGATGTGGTCATAAGATGACAAAGGAAATGGTGGGAAAGATCATGAACAAAAATTTTGAAAAGACATTGATAGTAGGAGGTAGTAGAGTAAGAATCATGAAGGAGTTACCAAGGCAAGTGATAAATGATAGAAGAACATACAAAAAACTGACAGAGAAATTACGGGAAAATCAAATGAGGTATAGATGGATAATACCTGAAGGTTTGAGCTTTGAACTTCAGAGAAAAAGAATTACAATTACATATGAACAGGAACTGCGTAGATTTTATGAAGAACATAAAGAATTGTATCATGATGGATTACAAATTATTATCTTGGAATGTAAATGGACTAAATTCACCACAAAAAAGAAGAGCAACATTTCATTGGATTAAAAAGCAAAATTGTAATATAGTTTGTTTACAAGAAGTACATAAAAAACAGAAGGATTATACATTTTTATGGAATAAATAATTGGGATTAGAATTTTATTCCCTGGCTGAGCAGAAGAAAGAGGGAGTGATTTTTTATGTTAAACTGGAATTGGATCCGAAATTAGTACTTAAAGATAAAAATGGATGATTTGTAGCAGTAGAAATAAATTTGAATGCGAAAAAAACATTGTTATTGGGATTGTATGCTCCAAACGGAGTGAAGGATGTATTTTTTAAGGATGTTACACAATAACTTGATGAATTGACATATGATCAAGTTTTGATAATGGGGGACTTTAATGGAACAATTCAGAATGCATTGGATAGATCTGGACAAAAAAATAATAATAAAGAAGGAAAATTGCCAAAATCTTTTTTTGAATTGATTAAACAAGAAAATCTGGAAGATATATGGAGGAAATTTAATCCTGAAGTACGGGACTATACCTTTTTTTCAGCAAGACATAATTCTTTTTCTAGAATTGACATGTTGTGGGGCACTAAAGATTTGGGCCTTATAACAAAGAAAATTGATATTTTACCTAAAATAGGAGCTGATCATAACCCAATAATGTGGATTACAAATTCATTGAAAAAATCAAGAAGATGGAGATTAAATGAAGATTTACTACAGAATAAAGAAATAGTGACATCTCTAGAAAACGAAACCAAAGCTTTCTTCCAAATAAACGACAGAGAAGATATTGAATTTCAGATGGTGTGGGATGCCTATAAAGCAGTAATGAGAGGAATATTGATAACATTGAACAATAAGGATAAGAAGAAAAAATATAAACAGATGTTGGATATTCAAAATGAAATAAAGAAAAAAGAAGGTGAATTAAGGAAAAGGCCAGGGAAAAAGAAAATTATGAGGGAGATTACAATATTGCAAACACAAATGAGACATTTCTTAAATAAAGAACTGGAATGGAATTTGAAAAAATTACAACAAAAGTCTTTTGAGGGAGCAAATAAATGTGAAAAGTACCTGGCCTGGCAATTGAAAAAAAAGAGAGAAAGTAAAACTATTAGTAAGATTGTGGCTGATGGAAGAGAGATGGTGGACCAAGAAGGAATAAAAAGATATATTTTTTAAATATTATGCTAAACTGTTTAAGGGTGTTAAAATAAATAAAGAAAAGATGGAACTGTATTTACAAAATATTAAAATAGCACCCTTAACAAAAAATATGAAAAAAGTTTTGAATGCGCCAATTGAAAGAATAGAGATTGAAGCTGCGATCAATGCAATGAAAATGGCTGAATGCAATGGGCTGAAACTGAACCCAAGCGAAGACAGAGGTCCTTTGTCTAGGGCGCGGTGGTCCGGAGGGAGGGATCTCCCTTTCAGCTTTTGACGGTGCGTCACTGATACCAGTGCGCAGGGTCAGGAGCTTGGGAGTGCTACTGGAGTCTTCCTTGACAATGGAGGCCCAGATAGCAGCCACTGCCAAATCTGCCTTTTTCCACCTTAGGCGGGCAATGCAGTTGGCTCCCTTCCTGGAGCGCAATGACCTGGCAACAGTGATCCATGCAACGGTCACCTCGAGGCTAGATTACTGTAATGCCCTCTACATGGGGCTGCCCCTGTGCCGAACCCGGAAACTGCAGCTAGTGCAGAATGCAGCAGCCAGACTGCTATTGGGCCTACCTCGGTGGGAACATGTGCGGGCTGGGCTGCGGGAGCTGCATTGGCTGCCAGTTGTTTACCGAGTTCATTACAAGGTGCTGGTTATTACCTTTAAAGCCCTATATGGCCGAGGACCTGTTTACCTTAGGGACCGCCTCTCTCCATATGTTCCCCAGAGAGCACTGCGATCCAGCTCACAAAACCTTCTGGAAGTACCTGGGCCAAAGGAGGCCAAACTAAAAATAACTAGAGAACAGGCCTTCTCTATAAAAGCACCCCAATGGTGGAACCAGCTGCCGGAAGAGGTGTGGGCCCTACGGGACATTAGCCAATTCCGTAGGGCATGCAAAACCGCCCTCTTCCGGCTACCCTTCCAAGATGGAACCTGAAATAAACACCACGCCATCACTAACATCAATATAACTGAGATAGCAATGAGATGAGATTATTTTAGATTGATTTTAGACTTTTTATATTATGCAAAAACTTAATGGTAAATTTAAATGGTATAGAAATGTATAATTGTTTTATTGTTCAACATGGCTTTTGCCACACCCTGTAAGCCGCCCTGAGCCTGCCCTGGCGGGGAGGGCGGGGTATAAATAAAATTTTATTATTATTATTATTATTAAAATTGGAAAGGCACCTGGGCCAGATGGATATACAGCTAAGTTCTTTAAAACCTTTAAAGAGGAATTAATACCGAAACTCCAAAAATTGACGAACATGATAAGATTAAAAGGTAAAATACCAAATACATGGAAGGAAGCAGTGATTTCGTTAATTCCAAAAGTAGATAGAGATGTCACGAATGTAAAAAATTATAGACCGATTTCATTATTGAATAATGACTATAAAATATACATAAGAATACTGGCAGAATGACTTAAGCAATATTTGATAAACTTTATAAAGGAAGATCAAGTGGGGTTTCTCCCCAAAAGACAGATAAGAGACAATATCAGGACTGTTGTAAATATTGTAGAATATTATGAAAGACATCCAGAAAAGGAAGTAGCATTATTCTTTGTGGATGCAGAGAAAGCATTTGATAATCTAAACTGGGACTTTATGTTTGCAGTTATGGAGAAAATGGAGTTGGGAGAAGACTTTATAAGGATGATAAAAACAACATATACTGAACAACGTGCAAGGCTATGTATAAATGCAGACCTTACAGAAGATATGATAATTAGTAAAGGTACAAGACAAGGGTGTCCGCTCTCTCCATTATTGTTTATAATGACACTTGAAATTTCGCTGATGCAAATTCAAGAAGACAAAGAAATAGAAGGATTAAAAATAAAAGGATTTACTTATAAATATAGAGCATTTGCAGATGATATAATGTTTATAAATGAAAATCCCACTCAAGTAACACCCTTGCTGTTAGCTAAAATACAAGAATATGGAGAACTGGTGGAATTTTATATAAATAAAGAAAAATCAAAAAAATTATGTAAGAATATGCAAGTAAGTAAACAAAAGGAGTTACAAAAGCTAACGGGTTGTGAAGTTACCTCGAAGGTAAAATATTTGAGTGTGGAGATAACAATGAAGTATATTGATTTGTTTAGAAATAATTATGAGAAGCTATGGTGTAAAATGGATGAAGACATGATAAAATGGAATAAACTTAATTTGTCATTGCTGGGAAGAATAGCTGCAATTAAAATGAACATTTTACCAAGAATAATGTATTTATTTCAAACTATTCTGATTGTGATGGACAGCAAACAGATGGCAGAGGAAGATCTCAGAATTTGTGTGGGCTGGGAAGAAACCAAGGATCAAAATGAAAATTTTAACAGATGCAAAAGAAAGAGGAGGATTCCAATTACCAGATTTAAAACTATATCATGAAGCAGTCTGCTTAGTGTGGATAAAAGAATGGATGATGCTACTAAACAGAAAACTTTTGGCATTGGAAGGTCATGGAAATAAATTCGGCTGGCACACTTATATGTACTATGGAAAAAAAAGATGGATGGTTTTTTCTTTCACCATTATATAAGAAATAATTTGTTGAATACGTGGATGAAATATAAGAAATATGGTGATGAGAGAAAACCGTTATGGATAGTGCCAGCAGAAGTGATAAAAATAACGGCTGAAGTGGGTGAAGAAAAGTGGTTGTCATATAATCAGCTATTAAAACAAGGCGGCAAAATAGAGCTGAAAACTGCGAAAGAGTTGAATAATAAATGGTTTCAAATGCAACAAATAAAGAGTTTGGTGGGAAAAGACATTAAAACTGAAGGAATACGAAAAGAACAAACAGAAATGGAAATAGTTCTGCTTGGAGATAATGAAAAATTAATTTCAAAACTGTATAAACTGCTTTTGACATGGTCGACAGAAGATGAAGTAGTGAAATCTCAAATGATTAAGTGGGCAATAAATGTAAATAAAGAAATACAGATGGAAACTTGGGAATATCTTTGGAAGAATTCTATAAAGCTTTCAACATGTCATAGTATTAAAGAGAACTGTTTTAAAATGATGTATAGATGGTATATAACTCCTAAAAAGTTGGCAAAGATGCCAGATAGATGTTGGAAGTGTAAAAAACATAAAGGTTCTTTTTACCATATGTGGTGGACTTGTGAAAGAGCAAAAAAGTATTGGCAGATAATTCAACAAGAAATATCTAGGATCTTGGGATATGAAATCAAGAAAGTTGCAGAGACTTTTCTGTTGGGATTATATATGGAAAAATTTCCAAAAGAAGATAGAACTATAATTTGGTACTTGCACTCAGCTGCTAGGACATGTATGCGCAGTTGTGGAAGCAAGAAAGAATACCAGAGAAATGGGATTGGATTATAAAAGTTATAACATGGAGTGAAATGGACAAATTGACAAGAATGTTAAGAGACTATGATCTAGAGACTTTTAAGTTGGAGTGGAAGAAGCTTAGAAGTTATATAGAAAAATAGTGGAAAATAAAAGGACATTGGACAATTTTTGATAATGATTAAGTCTTAAAAGAAAGAAAAATAGAATTTTTTGTTTTATTAGTTAAGGGTACCTTTAAATATTAGTATTTTAAGTATACAACACTGGTGGGGGTCAAGTAATGGGGGGAGGAGGGGTTAGAAAAGAAATATATGGGATAGATAAAAAGAAGTAATTAATAATGCAAGAATTGATTGTTACCATATGTTAATATAATAAAATTGTTTTAAATAAAGAGGGGGTTAGATTAAAATATGGAGCAGAAGTGCATCAGTGGCTATTAGCCACAGTGTGTGTGTATAATTTTTTTGGCCACTGTGTGACACACAGAGTGTTGGGCTGGATGGGCCATTGGCCTGATACAACATGGCTTCTCTTATGTTCTTATGTTAACTAAGTATTGGTATTCCGTCTGCCTTCTGATCAGAGACACCCCCCCCCCCCAAAAAAAATTGAAACGCTTAAATGTAAAAGGAAAATAATTAAAGCGGAACAATGACAGGCGATTTGAAGACTCTAAAACTCTGGATCAAACTGAATGTAAAAACACCCAACGTCAGGACAATGTATTACAGTCACGAATTATGAGGATTTGTAATGAGCTGGGATCACAGGACCAATTAGGGGTTCTGTTGTTTTATTCCCCATCCTGCTGCCCAACAGTTTTCCTTCCTCAGTTTGTCTTCGGTGGGTACTGGAAACTCCCAGGGTTGTTGTTGATGTTTTTAAATCTTACAGGATTTTGGTTTTCTCTCTTCAATCCTTGCTGCCAGAACACATCAAGATGTCATGGTTGTAATGACAATTCGAGGACTGTCTCAATATTTGGCTGCATGTACACATCCAGTTATAGCTTGGATTTGGCGCTGGTGTTCTGTGCAAAATGGCAAGGGTGCCCAAGAGATGAATTCATAGGACATTTGTCGACCCAGTGGAATTTAGACATATTTCCCCTGCCGCAGTGGGGATCCTATTGAAATACTCTGCTCCCGGAGAAGAGTGACTGTCAGAGTTTTCCTGAGAACTCTTGTGGGTTTTCTTGCTGGTATTACTAGTAGTCATTTGCCGTTTTCCAAGCAAGGACAGGCTTGCGTATTTTCCCTGTTACTGCTGCAGCTACCAATAGAGCACAGTGACAATGAGGCTTCCACATAGTTGGTTTTCTCTTAGTTTCCTTGCCCCAGTCTCCCAGCAGGGGCTGTCCTAGGACTGCCCACTCTGGCTTGGGAAATTCCAGGAGACTGAGGGTGGTGCCTGAGCAGGGCAGAGGAGAGGGAGCTTTGTGGGAATATCATGCCAAAGAGTCAACCTTCTGAAGCTGCCATTTCTTCAAGGGAAGGAACGGTAAAAACAAGACTGGTTCTCTGCAGTGAAAATGGACTCTGAAGTGATTTAGAATCACAGAGTTGGAAGGGACCTCTATGGTCATCTAGTCCAATCCCCTGCACAATGCAGGAAACTCACAAACTGTAATGTACTGGGATCGGCGCAGTAAGAGACCAGAGTCGGAGAGTGATTTCAGCAAGCTTTACTTCAGGAACACACACACACACTGAGCTCTGTTCAAACTTCCCGCTCCTTTATACAATTCTTTCCCCCTTCTGATTGGTCCTTAACTATCTACATGGATTGGCTATTTACAGGGCCCTAAGGGCCTATCAGGGTACAGTATGAGCCTGGATGTTGATTGGCTACTTATGTTTCAATCCTTCCCCTGATTGGGCACGCTTAGGCCTTCTCTGGAACCCTGGTGTGGAGTTCAAGCTCTGGCTTGTTCGGCTTCCCTCCAAAAGTAACAGTTCCCTCCAAAAGTAACAGTTCTCCCATTTGAGCCTAGGACACAACACAAACACTTCCCCCTGAATTCACAGGATCTTCATTGCTGTCAGATGGCCATCTAGCCTCTGTTTAAAAGCCTCCAAGGAAGGAGAGCCCACCACCTCCCGAGGAAGCCTGGGGAACTGCTGTATTGATTTTGGAGCAGTGACAGCTCCCTCCTCCATCTCTGGTCAGCCTAGAATGTCACCATTGTTGGGATGACTGTTATAGGGTATGATGGGAATTTAAGCACTTCTTGAACTGTGCTCCCCCTTTCATTTTTACAGCTGCCTCCCACTGGAAAAAAACTGCTTTTTCCCAGATGGCAGCCAGAAGAAACAGCCAGCTTGGAGGGGGTGGGTGAGGTGGGCAGGAAAAGCTGGTTGCCAAATGAGAGGTGGAAAGACCAAAACAAAACACAGATAGGCAAAGTAAACTCTCTGCCTTGCTGCATAAGGGCAGGGGGGGGATCTACGGGGGGAGGGGGGGGACAGAGGGGGGTGCTTGTCCCGAGCGCCACTGGAGGGGGGGGCAAATTGGGTATGGAGTCCATTCTATTCTGTGGGCCCATAAGAAGGCGACATTTTTTAATTTTGCCCTCCCCTCAAAAACCATGTAGATCTGGTCCTGTGCATAGAGAATAGCCAGCAAATCAGTCCTCCTCAACACATGGACAGTAAAACTGTCCATGACTTTCAGGGAGAGGGAGAGACCGTTTTGTTATGCAACAAGGAGCTTCATCTCCTCCTTGCAGGTTGGGAATGTTGGAAATGCTAGTATCAGCCACCATTTGTCTTCTACCAGCCACCCCCAACAGCCAAGACCTAGCATCTGGGATGGGGGTTTCCTTTGTTTCTTGCTTGTTCTCTGTTTTAGCCCATGAGCCCCTCCCCCCCCAAGTCTGTCCCTTTGGAACTGCATGTTTCTTGGAACTGTTCATTAAAAAAACCAAACATGCAATTGTCTTTTGTTAAGTTATTTCCTGGACAGTAAGCATAAAGACCACACTGCCATCTGGCAACTCTATAGGGCTGTCCTCAAAATTGTTTAAACTGGAATAGCCCAGGCAAGCCCAATCTTGTCAGGTGTCAGAAGCTAAGCAGGGTTGACTCTGGCAAGTATTTGGATGGGAGACCTCCTTGGAATAGCAGAAGTCAGGAGGAATAGAGACAGGCTTTATTCAGTCACCTCTCTGAATATTCTTTATGCCCCCAGTAGGGGTCAGTCACCAGAAGTTTCCATGATTTCCAGGTGCACACACTCACACATGCACATGCACACGTATAAATACAAAAAAAAGTTTGGAAGCTTTACCTTGTTAAAAATACTGCAATGAGTGTTTTTACCAGAACATGTCATAATAAACCTGTTTTTACTACTACATTTGCTTCTGGACCTGGTTCAAAGTGCTGGCTTTGAACTTTAAAGCCAAAATGTCCACAGTACTGAAAAGACAATCTTCTCCCATATCAATTAACTTGAGTAGGCTTGCCAGCCTTCTGTCTCCGGCTCCTGTTGCCTGCTGCTGTGGCCAACAGGAAGAAATAGTGTTTTTTTTGCCATTGATGATGCCTTGATGTTAGTACTGAGGGGGAAACAGAAGAGACATCTATTTTTTCTAGGAATCACTGGCAGCTCTATAGTAAAACTGATGGTGAAATCATAGTTTTACTATAGTTTTACTCTAGTTTTACTAGAGAGGATTGATGTCCCTTCCTAGTTTTTCTTGGAAGTAATTTTGCTTCCTCTTTTTTCCTCAGAAGTGATATGCTGTTGGTTACAGCGTCCCCCCGTGCCCCACGGTTGCCCCTGCCACTTGGTTGCTAGGCCACACCTTGCATTCCTAAACCTGAGCCCTGAAATTAGGCTACCTTTTGTCTGGGCACTCTTGACTCATGGGTGAGCCTTTTCAGCTGTGACACCTGGTTATAGATCTCCCTTTCCCAGGAGCTGAGGTTGTGCCATCTCTTCCATCCTTCTAGAGAAAATTGAAAACTGCTCTGCATGTCCATTGGGCCTATGGCATGATGTCATTTCCAAGGAGAACCAAGAAGTAATATCACATCTCTCTAGGAATCTTTGGAAACTGTGTGGTAAAACAATTAATTTTGCACTAGACCTTTAATCCTGGTTTAGCCCTGTCCCCAAACTGGCATTCTACACTAGAATCATAGAATCAGATAAACCAACTCTATGATTCTATTATTTTAGTGTAGAATGTCAGCTTAGAGATAGGGCTAAACCAGAATTAAAGGTCTCATGCAAAATTGGGCTAAGAGTTCCTGATGATTTCTGGAGAGGACTGGATTTTCCCTGGAAGTGACATCATGCTGTTGCTGATTGCCTCCCCCCAACCTCTGTCCCATTCTTGTCTCCTATTCCAATTTTATGTATTTCTGTTGTTAAATTAATGAGTAAAAACATAATTTCTTGACCATTTAGAAAATCCTTGTTTTGATACCTGAAGTAATTCCCTGCAATTAGCAATAATGCATTGCAGTCCTAAACAACATTAAATCCTTGTAAATAAATTTGTCAGTGATTTTAAAAGAATGTACGGTAAATCTGTTTGAGATTGGACTGTTAGTTTTTACTTTAAGCATGACAAAGGCAGCTGAATATGCTATATCAATAAGGAATGGTGTGAATTCTTAACTAGGGAACATTACATAATTTCAAGTAAGTTGAGGTAATAACAGTAGGCATGTTACACCCTTTTATTGCTACTGAAATGGTTAGCTACTATTTTCTGTTTATCTGGTAAAAAGAGCAAGAGTCCAGTAGCACCCTAAAGTCTAACAAAACTTGTGGCAAGGTATGAGCTTTTGTGAGTCACTGCTCACTTCTTCAGTGTTTATCTGGGTACTGAAAATAGGTTAAAACCATTTGTTTTCGTCATCTATATTTCATTGCTTAAGAAAGACAGATGGCTAGAAATGTCTTTAAGGGATGAAAGGAAAAGAAAGGATAATTGTTCCTCTTGAGGATTAATATTTCAGTTATGGCTTGATCATTAACCATTTGAAAAGTGAAATACAGCAATCTGCGAGTTGTTTGGTTGTAAGTAAACTGAAGCTGTGTTTTCTACTCCATAATTTCACACAAGCAGTTTGTGGGGTCTTGTACTTAAGGTCACTGCTCTGCTGTTCCAATTGTAGTTGCATAAACAATAAATACATTTCTTTATTGCTGTTGTTTGCCTTAAACTCCCCCACTGCTGTGCAGTGATAAAGCCAATAACATTGTCTGTTGCATAGATTAATTAACATCTGTCAGTTGATATGAATTTTTTTTTTTTAGCAAATGTTTTGGGGAAAGTATATACTGGTCATTAGTCAGTTCCTAGGATCAATACTTCTAAATACCAAATTCTGGGGGACTAAAACAGGAAGAGCTGATCTTCCTGGCCTACTTTTAAGATGGTTATCAGAGGCATGCTGCTGACTACTGTGAGGAACAAAATGTTGGTCTAAGATAGGGTTGCCAAGTCCAATCCAAGAATATCTGAGGACTTTGGGAGTGGAGCCAGGAGACTTTGGGGGTGGAGCCAGGAGAAAGGCTGTGACAAGCATCATTGAACTCCAAAGGGAGTTATGGCCATCACATTTAAAGGGACAGCACACCTTTTAAATGCCTTCCCTGCATTGGAAACAATGAAGGATAGGGGCACCCCGCGATCCAATCTTTTTAAAACTTGGAGGGTCTTTTGAGGAGAGGCACTGGATGCTATGCTGTAAATTTGATGTGGCTACCTCAAAAAAACAGCCCCTCCCCCAGAGCCCTAGATACCCACAGATCAATTCTCCATTATTCCCTTTGGGAATTGGTCTCCACAGGGAATAATGAGTGCCCAGCAGAAACTTCCGTCCCCCCATCCCCGCTTTCTGATGAACCTGAAGTGGGTGGAGGGCCTCCAAACCGGGGAATCCCCTGATCCCATCTGGGGATTGGCAACCCTAGTCTAAAATGGATGTTTTGCCTTTTGGCCTGAGAGCCAGTTTTTTTTAGTGGTTAAGTGTATGGACTCTTATCTGGGATAACTGGGTTTGATTCCCCACTCCTCCACTTGCACCTACTGAAATAGCCTTGGGTCAGCCATAGCTCTGGCAGAAGTTGTCCTTGAAAGGGCAGCTGCTGTGAGAGTCCTCTCAGCCCCACCACCTCACAGGGTGTCTGTTGTGGGGAAGGAAGTTAAAAGAGATTGAGAACCACTCTGAGTGGAGGGTGGAATATAAATCCAATGTCGTCTTCTAAGCCAGAATGACTTACTTTATGCTGTGATACACATTTATCCCTGTAATATCCCATTTCAGAGTGATAGTTTCCTTATCATGATCTCACCAGAAGATCTAGCACAGCTTACCAAATAGATCTAGGCTTTGATGACACAGCCACTAGTAAGATATTTTGCAAATATCACTCTTCTTCTGCATCGAATCCTATTAAGGAATCTGTGTGTATTACTCTAACTCTTTTCTTCCACTCTGAAAGACACTAGCTCATTTGCATAGTGGAAGCATGCAGCTGTATCCCTGAGACGCTTAGTGTGTATTTCTTGCTGAAAGTGTTTCAATTTGGGGAGTGGGGGTCTCTGATCAGAGGGCAGGCAGAATACCAGTGCTTAGTTAAATGCATACGATTGCTTGGAAATCATGTCAACACTGCAAAAACAATACAAATTTAAATTACAAGATGAGGCAAGCAATGAACGTAAAAATTTCAAGTGCTGTCAGTTTTCATGCAAATTAATGCACCTTGTGGTGAATTTTGGAGGAGTCTTTTAAAACGCATGAAAACTTCTACAATACAAGTTTGAAATGCCTGTAGAGAAATGACCGGATCAGAATTAGTTTTGAGAAAAACGTTGCAGCAGCAGCACCAGAACTCATCTCACCGAAACAAATGTAGATGCTTCGGGCAGCAACGATGCAAAACAGCTGTGAGAACGTTAAATAATGTAAAAGGTGAGTTTCCAATGCAGTGATAGAGAGTCACAAACTGTCAGTGTAAAAACACCCTTAAGCTTACTTCAGAAGCTGGATCACAGGAGACTTGGTTCAACTCATTCCATGGATACTTACATAATTCTTAAAGAAATGATGTTTTGTAATCTTTAAGAATGTTGTATGTTTAATGTGAACAATTCATAAATGATTTTGAGAAACTTCTTTTTTGAAATAAGGTAATATCTGGATTATTATCAGATGTTTGCTATGTATATGTTATGTTTCTAAGATATGTTTGTTCCTGTCCTAGTACAGGATTCTTTGGCAAAATCTTATGTAACATTTAATTGAGGTGTTATTATTGTTACAAATGTTTATACAATTTCATATAATTTGGGTCCTGTGTTTTTGTTCTTTAGTAGGTATTTTTGTGACCTCTCAGTTTCTGGGATATATGAATCCTCATACAAGCAGCACTAGCTCTAGGGATGCCAGCCTCCAGGTAGGACCTGGGTGTCCCCTGGAATTACAGCTCATCTCCACACAGATCAGTTCCTCTGGGGAAAATGAATGCTTTGGAGGGTACTCTCAATGGCATTGTATCCCACTGAGATCCCTGTCCTCCTGGAGATCACAGCCAGATTTTCAGGAGTTTCCCAACCTGAAGCTGGCAATCGAACCTCTCTCCCCAATACACACACACCAGTGGCCAGGGGAACCTGGCAACCAGGGCTTTTTTTTGAGCAGGAATGCAGTTCCGGCTGGCTTGGTGTCAGATGGTGTAGCTTAATATGCAAATGAGTTCCTCCTGGGCTTTTTCTACAGAAAAGCTCTGTATGAAACAATGGTGATGTCATGGAGTGTGGCTTAATATGCAAATGTATTCCTGCTGGCAACCCTAACTAGCTCTTTTAGTAGGAGCAGGAAGGGCCCCACATGGAATTGATGAAATAATGTAAGAACTGTCCCTTCACCCAAAACAATGTTTGTTCAGCAGCTTCATCCGATGCTAGGATATCTTGTCTCAATTGTTTAGGGGGAAATTTGATTCTAATGTGGTTTAGATCAGGGGTGTTGATCTCATTTGTTGCGTGCACTGGATCTGACATAAATGGGACTTTGTGGGGCTGAGCCATGCGTGTTATAAAATGTAATGCCAGGTAGTGGAGATATAAACTTTATAAAGGACACAGGCAAAGACAATTAAAGATATTATTTTTAACTTAAAATACAAAAATGCTTAAAACATTTAGCATTCTTGCAATATTTTATTTAACAGTTTCTGATAACTGACAATGCTTGCTCTGAGGAGCCTCAGCCAATAGAAGGAAGAGAGGCTTGGCTCAGTAACTCTGCTGTGCAGTTGAGAAAGCCTGGCAAAGCAAGCTTTCCCTCCTCCCTTACTCCCCAAGGGAGGAGCCTCAGCCAATAGAGAAAATAGAGGCTTTGCTCCAGAGCTCTTATGTAATTGAACAAGCCTAGCAAAGCCTGTGATGCAGAAGGAATCAAGAGAGGGAGAAGGAAGCAGATGACAGCCATTTGCTCGTGGTCCTGATAAGACCCCTCCTTGGGCTGCATGTTTGACATCCCTGGTTTAGATCTTAGCTATACTTTGTTCTGCAGTCTAAGAGAATCCTTCCCACTTGCCTTTTCCTTTTTTAATTCATTAATATTTTGTCAGCGTTTTTTTTGCATAAAATTATAAGCATTAATTTCTTTAAAATATTAGTAAAATTTAATACAAATAACCACTTCTACTATAAACCGTTGAAATATGTTTGTTCTTAATATTCCCATAAAATTATAAGGATTTAATAAGATTAATGGCACTTATTTCCTCCTCTTTCCCATTCCCCCTGATGCTTTGTAAGTTTCTCTCCCCACTTCCCAGTATGTGGCTGTGGTAGTCCACAGTGTAAACAGAAACTCATACAGTAGCATCTGCGATTTTTTTGAAAAAAAAAAATCTAATTTATTGTGTTGATTTTAACTTGTATATGCTTTATGATATCTGTTGTACATCGCCCAAAGCCCAGCATGAGCTGGGATAGGGCAATTAACAAATCCAATAAATAATGACACATAACATATGGAGATATTGGCTACTATCTTGTTTACACTGAAATAGTTATTTCTTTTATTTGGATTAGCAGCCTTGCTGCCATTGATTATGGACTTCTATTAAGAATTAAAAGCACAGTCAAAACTACATTTTATTTTTTTGCATTTCTTTAACTTGTGTGCTATGATCAAGAAAAATGGCTGCTGCTGTCAGAGAAAATGGCTGCCATGGAAGCTGAGAAATCTAAATTCCCCCCACCCCCACCAGCCATCTCAGCTTTACTGGGATATTTTCCAAAACTTCAAAGCAAAGCAGATTTCAGAAAAATTTAAGAAAAGTGAGGAAAATCCCAGAAGTGCACAAATGTACCACATTGCTATGGGGAAGGGCAGGGGGGACCCACTTCCAAAGAGCATTGAACTCTGGTCTAGGGTTGGCAGGTCTGTGTTGGGAAATATCTGGATACTTTGGGGGTGAATTCAGGAGAGACTGGGGTTTGAGGAGGGGAGTGTTCTTAGCATGATACAATGCCATAGAGCAAAGCAGCCATTTTCTCCAGGGAAGCTGATCTCTGCCAGCTACAGATCAGTTTAGAAAAAGGAGCTCTCAGGCCCTCTTGGAGGCTGGCAACACTACTGGCCAGATAACCTGTGTGTGGAAGACACCACATTAAAAAGGTGTTTACAGCCTACTCACTGCCACACCTACCCCCCTTCAAATTCTTTTGGACTAAATCAAAGTTTGGAGAAAACAGGACAGTAGTTAGACAGAGGGGGGAGGGAGTCTGATGTCTGGATTAGACAGTTGCTGGAAGATCTCAGACAAAATGTTTTATCTGCACATTTATTGCAGCTGACCCATAGTGAGCAGATTCATATTTAGTGAGGCTTGCCAGTAGTCCGATAACGTAGGGGAGTTTGCGATAGCATCTGAGGATTCTGCTTGGAGATAGGAAAGGTTGCTAAACTAGATACATAAAAGTTGACTGCGTAGATTAACAAAATTACTAAAACCTTTTGCTCAGCATACATTGTGTAATTTGGAAAGGGGCATGAATCAGATATTACTGTATTTAAAAGCCCTTGCATATAGTGTCAGAGGTATAAATTGTTATTGCCAAATATATCTCCACACTGGAGGCAGAACAGCAAACTTGCTTGGGTTGACAAAAACAAGTTTATTTTTTTATTGACCTTCTGTTTTCCGGGTGGGGTTAAAACAGTCTGTGTTTCCCTTATTATGCTAAGTGGTCTGCAGATAGTGTTGGCAGGAATCCAATACCACCTCCTGGCTGGTGGTCTGCACCTGCCCTAGTTGCTTTCTCTCATTTATAAAGAAGGGGGAAATCACTCTAATGAGCAAAACTGCATATATTAGATGGGAAGACTTGATCGAGCAGAAGGGGAAAAAAGCACCCTAGGCCACCAGAGGTGTTTTGGGCCCTATGCTGTTTCATGCGTCTGGTGAAATCTTTTTCATATTGTGTCATTCTTTGAAAGTATAGGCATACAATTTGAGATTAACGCTCTGTGCCCTAGGTAATCGAATAACATATTAACCTCAGCCATGATGTAAACTAAGTGGCTTTCCTTTAGCTACAATGAAAATAGACCCTATATTGTATAGCCAACTTTTCATTCCAGTTTTTATTATTACTGTAATTATGGGACTGAAAAGTAATGAATTGGAATTGTTGTGGGTGGGGGAGGGATTTATGCAGTTTTCCTAAACCATTGCCTAGAGTACAATCCTAGACAGGTCTACTCAGAATCTTACTCAGGGCTATTCAGCTGGCCTTACTCCAAGTAAAGTGTTCCTAGGATTGCATTGCTAGTTTGTACTGGAGGGCAAAAAAATACAGGAAAAAACTGGTGTCAGCACCAGAGGATAACACCGTTGCCTCATAGAGAGAGGTAGCAGATGTAGATACAACTGGCATATTTTACCCACAGTTCTGTTTTTGGAACCCCTGCCCAGTTACATTACAAGGTCCCCTGTTATGGTTTTATCCATACAGCTGTAATATGTGTATAAATGCCATAACCATGTATGTGGACAATTACATGGGTCTTTCCTATAAGCTTTTTACTATAATATTATTAGTCCTTCCCATGTTTTATTTGATTGTTTTCATTTATGAATAGCATTGCCAGATCCCCTGGTGGAGATGAGGGTCCCCTCCTGATGGGCCCTACCTCCCCACTGCTGATCAGCTGGCTGACAGGGGCAGGACTTGCATCAAAAAAAGGAGGAGATCCATCCAACATGCAGTGACATATTTATGTCACTGCCCACATGACCTGGAAGTGAAGTCATCATGTCTGGGCTGTCAGGGCAATGCTTTGGTATTTGGGCAAAAACTCTGTGGTAGAAGCCAAATTTACCATAGAGTTTTTGCCTAAATACCAGAGCATCAACCTGACATTGTGGATGTGATGACATCACTTACAGGTCATGTGGGCAGAAATGTTCCCTCTAGGCTGCAGAGTCTTGTGAGCAAAAATTCTACTTTATGAGCTACTGGCATTAAAGTTGTGAGCTACTTCATAAATTAGTGAGCTCTGGGGTCATCCTTCCTGAGCTAAGACAAAAATGTGTGAGCTAGAAGCTAAAAATCTGTGAGCTAGCTCATGCTAACTCAGTTTAGAGGAAACACTGGTGGGCAGTGATGTAGAGACATAGCTGTATGTTGTATGAGCCTCCCTGCTGCTCCTGGTAAGCCCTGCCCTCCCCTGCCAGTTGCCAGAAGGGAGCTGAAAACCCTATTTATAACCCACCTTTCTCAATGGAATTCAAGGCGGGTTACAGTAGCAGATTACAAAATATGACAACATTTGAATCTATCAGCAAAATTCCTAGTAATACAAAAATAATGCAGTTTATCTGGGACTGTAGAACAGAAGAGGAATAAAACACCAAGAACACTATAAGAAAACATATCTATTTAAGGTAAGACAATTGGTGCAGGAAAAGTTTTATTCCTAATAAAAGTCACCTCTTGATCCGATTCATTGCACTATAGCTCTGCCTCTTCAACGAGATTGCCCTCCTGAACAATTTTGCTTTGCACATTTTGCAAAACCATAGGGGCCTTCCTCATAGCCTTAGGTTGACCATTCCATAATGTGGGAACCTCCCCAGAGAAACAGGCAGTTGCTGATTTTACCTGTTTTCAAGATGGCAGGGGGTTGGACTAGATAGCCCATATGGCCCCTTCCAACTCTATGATTCTATGATTTTTGGTCTTACTGAATTGGATGTGAATAATCATCAATGTAATTGGTGAAGGTGGGTCAACATTAGAATGACTGAAGACCTTAAAACAATCATTTTTAATTTAGTTTAATTCAATTTTTAGATTTATATCCTGCCCTAACCTGCAAGCAAAATTTCCATCAAAATAATAATCATAATCATAATTTTAATCAGGTAACAAAAATGTGTGTGTGTTTTAATGTCTTACAAATAGCTTCATATTATATTGCTTAAATTATATTATTATAGCTCTGCAAACTTTGGAGACAATATGAATAATTAACACAAAACTGCCTTAGAGAAAAATTAACTGTTTCGGCATGCTTATGTTTCTGTTTTTAGAGAAACAGAATTTAATGTCGATATTCGGCCAGCTGATATTGCACAGGAAGTGTTGCTGTTGACAACAGAAGGTCCTTTTTCAAATAAAATCTTTTTCAGTTTGGCAGTGAAACTGGAAAAAAAGCTCATAAATAGAAAGCTATGAAACTTAACTAAAACTTGCTTGACAGCACTGATTGCATATTCCATAATGATGAGTTCTTATATATCAAAAGCAGAGGTTGTTTTTTTTTAAATAAAGGCAGTGGTTTGAAGGGTCTCAATTATTTTATGTGTATATTGATCCATAGGTGCATTTACACTTCCCATTTTATAGAATAAGATGGTATTTTATTGGACCTGGCCAGGTGCTCAATAGGGTGTCATGGTTCTAGCACAGCCATATTAGTAGTGTTCCTTGCTTACCTGTAACCATGTGGCACATCCTGGTTACATAAAAGTGGCTGTCTCCAACTTCCCAGTATATTGGCTCATTTAAACATCCTATTTTTGAAACTCCTCTGGCTGCAGTCTAAATGTTGTCTGTCAATGTTTTGCACTTCTAATCCCTTGTGCCTTGTTCACGCATATTTCCTCCATCTCCTCCCCCCACCCTCCGACTTCTATCCAACCTGTGTTCTATGTTCCAATTAATTTTATATACCCTTTCATCAGGAATGCATTCTAGTCAGCTTTCTACTACCCTCACGTGTGAAAAGAGTAAGAGTCCAGTAGCACCTTAAAGACTAACATCTGTGGTTGGTATGAACTTTGTGTGAGTAACTTCTTCGGATACTCATACCCTACTACAAATTTTGTTAGTCTTTAAGGTCCTCTTAACTCTTTTCTACTGCTACAGACAGACTAACTGTAGCACCTATCTTGATCTATCTCACTTACTGTTGGGTTTTTGCAAGTTCCTTCCCTGAAGTCATGAAATAATCAACTGTTCATTTAATGCATGATGATGTCTTGGCTAGCTTAAGGTTACAGACCAATAGAATAGCCTGCACATATTTGCCATCAGAGCTAGGTAGGGTTGCCAAGTCTAACTCAGAAAATGTCTGGGGACTTTGGGGGTGGAGCCAGGAGACTTTCACATTCCTTAAAATAAATAAGTAAAAATACAGCAGTGCAGTTCCCCTGAATACAGTCTTTATTTCCTCACCCTCAAACAGCTGCAAGTTCTGTGTTCTCTCTAGGACTGCCAACCCCCCAATCCGGGCGGGGAATCTCCCACCTGGGAGGTTCTCAACCCGCTGGCCCACATTGGGCCAGCGTGGGGAACCTTCCTCCATGTCGCTGACGTGATGACGTCACCCGGAAGTGACATCATCAAAATGACAGTGCCCATGCGGGGCCGCTCTAGGCGTTTCCAGGAAAACTCTATGGTTTCCCCAGACGCTCTAGCCATTTGGGAGGCAAAACTCTATGGCACACACGACTGTTACCTGCTGGGGGATGAAGAGGATTTGGCAACCCTAGTTCTCTTGCTCTCTCTCTCTCTCTCTCCCCCCCCCCACACACACAGAGCAGCCCAAAAAAACCCCAGTTTGCAATCCCACACTTCTGTGGTCTCACTGGGACAATTTACGCATGAGTTGCTGAAGTTCCAAGTTCTTCGGACTAACACAGGGAAAACAAAGATTCTAGTTTACCCTTTGCTATGCAAATGACTTCTGAAAAGATTATAAAACAGAGGGTCTGGGCTGCTTTCCTTCCTTACTTACAGTTTCACAAGTCACTGGGAGCAGCCATGTTGTTCTGACAGCTCACCCATTCAGCCTGGCTCCTAGATTTACAGGCATAGACACACTGTCTAAAAAGCAGACCTTTTTAAAGCCTTCTGAAGTTGAAAGGCACATGGTGGCTGTGGAGGCAGGGCTCCCCTCCACCAGCCAGTTGAATGGGAACGGGAAGGAGCCTGCAAAATTGGAAGACCCCCTACTGGGACCTGGGGTTTGGCAAGCCTAGAGCTAGGTGACAAAATGCATAATTAGCCAGTATTGGGATGCAGTTGGGTAATCTGTACATTGGACTGGAGAGTAAGGACTGAGTTTCAATTTATGGTCCTTTGTTCAAGCATCACTAATCATTTTAGAAGTCTCAGAGTAAACATGTAGGTTACAGAGTAGACAGGCAGGATGTTTTTCCTGTATTGTTGTTTGTTATTTTTCAACTCTCAGTAAACCCTCCTTTTAATAGAACATAAAGTTTCTGTTTTTAAAGCTAATACATTTGCATCACTGCATTTTTTATCTCTGCTGCATTTACATATACATAACATTTACTTACCTAGCCACTTAGTAATTTTATTTGCATACTTGCTACCACTAGAACATGGGTGAATTCAGAAGGTTGTATGGTTGGGTATCTTCTCTTGCTTTAAAATCAACCCACTGCCCCAATAGTTTTATCATTCTGTATGGAGCACCTAAAGAAATTAAATACAGAATGAGAGGTTCTCTGCAAGAATTACTACAAAGCCCCAATGAAGGCTTGGGGATTCCCAATCAATTTTACAGTATTACCACTCTGTCCTGATGTGCTGATCTTTCCTACTCTGTTTCTTTTGACCTTTGCCTTTTCATGTGACCTAGGGTAATGATTAGTGTAGTCTTGCCATCTCCTTTTCTGGGATTGACCATTGGATTTCCATGGGATTCTGGCTTCTGCTTGACAATTCGGTATCATTGATTTCTGCTTTTATGGTACCAGCTCTTGGATCTTCCTTTGACCTTATCCTTGGCTCCTTGTTCCCTGTCTCTGTCTAGTAGCTTCCTGCAATCCTGGTCTTGATGCTTGCAGAAAAATAGTACTAGCTTGCTCCTCCCAAAAACAAAGATGGTAAGGTAGAAATGCGGAGTACATGATCATTATTTGGCCACTGAAAAGCAGGGTGAGGGCAGATTGGTTAGGCCATATGACAGAATATGAGCATGTCACCTTTTGTAGCTAATTTAATTTTAATGTTAACAGATACTGTCTTATCCTAGGCTCCTGATAATGTAGACCTGGAAGGCATACAGGCCCTGCTCTGATGCTTTTGTGAATCAAATTGCTTGCATCTGTAATGACGTAGATTCTGCAGTTGGTGCAGGATGCCATTAGAATGCAGTGTGGTCCTAGTTATATGAATGACTTTCAGTTGGTGAGAGCTTATGAAGGAGGGCTGCTTAGAAGTGTCTGTCCCACAACATCTAGATTCGATCCTTAACTTTTGTAGCTGTTGGTATCAGGCCAGACTAGGTTGGTTGAGTGGGACCAGGAGGTAATAAATGCCTCTCTGAGGGAGTGTGCAGTAATAATCACCTTGAAAGAGGCAATCATGAAATTCTTCCTGAAGACAGTATCTCTGGACACCCCTAATACCTAGTTAACAACATTCAGTTCTTGGGCAAAATGCTTGAGCAGCTGGTTGGCTACTCAGCTTCAGGCAGTCTTGGAGGAGAGTGGTTATCTAGACCTGTTTGAGTCAATATTGAGGCTAGGGTTTGGGACAGAAATAGCCTTGGTCACCCTGACTGATGGTCTTCTCCAAGACAGTGGCAGGATGACTGCATCCATGTTGATCCTCTTGGACTCTCCTCAGCATTCAGTGTCATCAATTGTGGTATCCGTCCGTAGAGACTGGCTGTGTTGGGGGGGGGAACCATGATTTAGTGGTTCTGCTCAACCTTATGGCATTTATATGATGGGAACCTGGAGGGTTCCATCTTGTTCTTTATGCTGCTTAACTTCTAAATGAAACTGTTGGGAAAGATCGTTAGGAGATTAGGGAGTAAGGTGCCACCAATATGCAAATTATATCTCTTTCTGCTGTAAATTACATTCTGCTGTGAATTACATTCTCATTCTGTGGAAGTCCTTAACAGGAGCCTGGAGGCAGTAATGCACTCTGTGTGGGACTGCCTTAAAAACAGTCTGGAAGCTTCAGCTTGTCCAAAATCTAGCAGATGGACTATCAGGGATGGGATGAAAAACTATCCTGCCTTGATGCATTGTGATATGCTTTTTTTACTTTGCAACAATGAATGAGTCATTGAGGGATATTGTTGGCTTTAATTTTTTGGAAGGTGATTACATCAATCTCTCATTGATGTGGGTCTACATGACTAATTTGTATTGTCAGTTCAAGTACACTTGTGTGCTTTCATAGCTAAGTCCAATTTGTTTTCATGAGTGACTGAAAAGAATGTTTTCATTTTCAAATCTTGCTGTTTGATCAGGCTGACAGATTTTGGGAGGAAGCTTCCTTTTTTCCCAAAGCTTTGAACTGAATACCTGCTGACACACTTTTACAGTAAGTGCATCACCTCATATACTTCTGAACTATCTTATATGGAAAGTTAATATGCTCTAATTCAGGGATGTCAAACTAATTTGTTGTGAGGGCTGGATCTGACATAAATGAGTCTGTGTTGGGCCAGGTCGTGTGTGTCGTAAAATGTAATGCCAGGTAGCAGAGATACAAACTTCGTAAAGGACTCACACAATGAAAGATTTTTTTTTAAAGAATAAAACATGCTTAAAACATTAGCGCTTGTTGGTCTTAATGGGACTTTCTTTGTATCTCTCCCTTACAATCCAGGAAACCGAGCAAAGGGAGCTCTGGCTCCTATTTCCCCAGGGGATCAGGAGGGGGAGAAGCCTCGGCCAATAGAAGGAAGAGAGACTTGGCTCAGTAGCTCTGTTGTGCGATTGAGCAAGCCTGGCAAAGCAAGGCATTCCTCCTCCCTTCCTCCCCAAGGGTGGAGCCTCAGCTAATGGTGAAAATAGAGGCATTCCCCTATAGTTCCTGTGTGATTGAGCAAGCCTGGCAAAGCCAAGATGTGGTGCAGAAGGAACCAAGAGAGAGGGAGAAGGAAGCAGACAACAGCCAGTTGCTCAGGGGCCTGATAGGAGCCTGCCAGGGGCCTGATTCGGCCCTTGAACCACATGTTTGACACCCCTGCTTCAAATCACTTATCCAAGGCAAGCCAGCCAGTGGCTTGGAGAATGCATTTAAAATTAAAGTTGCTTTCTTTCCACCTCTCTCTCTCATTTATTTTCCTTCCTTCCTTTCTTCCTTCCCTCCCTCCCTCCCTCTTGTGATTCTCAAATACCATGTTTATTCTATGTGGCTCTTGCATTAAGCAAGTTTGACCACCCCTGGTTTATATAGTTAGCTAGGTTGGGGTAATTGAGTTTAGATACTATCATTTATATCCATGAACAATTTATTTTTTTGTGGGGGGAGTGTGTAGTCTGGGTTCTATTTTTTACTTGGATATAAACTCAGAGGGTAGTCTGGTCTCACACAAGACATCAAGACTCTGTTTCCCATGGCAAAGCAAGTGAACCAGTTTTCCAAGGTCTGTGTGGATGATTAAGGCACTGGCAGTAATTTCTGTGGGTTTTGTCTGCCTTCCTTATTTTAGACCCATGAAGAAATTCAGAGCAAAAAGAAATTGTACATGGTATATGAATGTGGCAAAACAGCCTTTCAACACTGGCACTTCGTAGAGGGAATAGCAGATTGCTCTGTTTTTTTGCTCTTTAATTGCTTTTCATGAGACATACTCTCTGTTAAGTGATCTATACAGCTACACACTGTTGAGAGGGTGGACTGAGTCAGTTTTACGATGTGCTTAACAATAATGAGGCTCCAGTTGGAAGACATTCAGGCATGGGGTAATTGATTGGTACCTAAATACGCTGGAGGTTTCATACTGTGAAAGTGAGCAGATCAAAAGGGGAGGAGACACAGCACTTCTGCCCACTAATGAGAATAGCTCCAGAGGGAGAGCAAGCTTGCAAATGAGCATCCTGGAGCAAATGGGAGAAGAAGGATGGCTCCCGGACAGTGCAGAGGCTCACCTCGTGTTTCCCACATTGTTGGAATCTGGGGTTAGGATTATAGTACTTTTTATTTATTGTAGTAATAGCTAAACTCTTGGATGAGCAGTAGGATGTATCAAAAGTCTTATCTTGTCTAGTTCTTGTTTGTTGCGTGTCAAAATCCCAGCAATTCTTTGTGGCTCCTACTTGCTTTTGAGAGGATTTCTGAAGGAGTAATTGCAGTTGTTTTGTTTCGTTTCCAAGATGTGACTGATGGTTTCTCTTCTCCACTCCCCTAATCTACAGATCCAGAAGATGGCATAGCAACGGAGCCAGCCTTCCACCAAACTGGGGTCCCTCTGTGTTCTGCCGTTGGACTGATGTGAAGCTTTTGTTTTGGGCTGAAGGAGCTTGTCCACTGCTTGTCCTGAAAGCCATTCATGAGCCAGCAGGATGTGGTTGCCGTGCTTTCAGAACGCCTTCTCATAGCTGCATATAAAGGGCAAGTGGATAATGTTGTGCAGCTTATCAACAAGGGTGCCAAGGTAGCCGTTACCAAGGTAACAGGGGAAAAACTCCTTACAAATTCACAGAACTAACCTCACTCCCAAATCCTTCTATCTAATAAATGTTCTCCAGGCTTTGAAAATGTAATTGTTCTTAGAAGGGATGTGGATGAGGGGGAGTTGTTTTTTCTTTCTTTCTTTTTTTTTTGCAGCTGTATGTATGTGGCTTAGTTAAGTCGTGATTTTGCCCCCCTCCCCCCTTTACTGCTGTTTTTCTTACTCCAGGAGGAGGAAAACAGCCACAGTTAAAAATTGACAAGAGTTACTTAACAATGAAAGAATCATATTTTTTCCAAGTACACACTTGCATTTTGCATTGGCAAAATAATTATTGTGGAAGGAGAAAATTCAGAAGGGGAGGGAGCTTTTTGGTGTTTGATTAAAAAAAAAACCCAACCCTTACCATGTACACATCAAAAGGGAGAACAGCACCATTTTAGGGAATGTTACTTCAGTAATAAATAGTATATTTTGGGAAGCAGGGCTGCAGATGAAAACTGGATCCTCTTATGGTTAGTGAGATTCTGGGTATTTTTAATAAATACTTTGTAGTGCTGATGTTTTTCAAACCTCAGAGATCAGATGTTTGGGTGTTTTTAAATTTATTTTATTTTTTTAGCCATTAGGGGTAAAACCAGATGAGATGCTGGAAGGTCTGTGATTGGCTTTTCAGTGTGGGGTGCTTTTTTGTTGTTGTTGTAAGTTTTAGCTGTATGGATGGAGGTCTTGACTCACAGAGGGGCCATGACCTGGTTGCGGGTGGGGGGAGCAGGGGTTAATTGTTCCCTCCCTGCATTGGTTTTTCAGGTTGCCCTCCCCATCTGGTACTTGTCTATTGAGGAAACATACAGGAAACCTTCAGCCAACATGAATGTTTCACTGAATGCTGCAAATATTGTCTTTGTGGGGCTTTGCTGGAAAAATAGTAACCCACACTTGTATTCTATATCCAGCCCTCATCCAATCCTTCTGAAGCTGTGATTTCCAAAAAATAAAAATAAAACAAACCTGTAAGCTTTCAAACCAGTAACCTGTAACCTGTAAAAGTTCAAACCAGTATTCCAAGAGACTTCCAAGTTTCAGCCGTATTTTGTTTGAAGAGCAACAACTATCCAACCTGTATTTATTTATTCAGACATTTCTATTCTACCTTGTCTAAATAGAGTGAAAGACTTGAGAACGGTTTGCTTTTCCTGTGGTGATATGGGTTTTAAATCTTTGTGATGTGTGAAGTGGCCAATTCATTGTTAGTGTCAAGTTCTTTTTACTGAGAGTTTGTAGCCTTAACTCAGGCTGCCTCAGTTGAATTAAAATAATTATCATCTGTTATTAATGGTGTGTTTTTGTACTAGGTTGCTGTGGGGTCCAGACATGTTGGGGACATCAGAGATACACTGATTATCTCCAGGGCTTTTTTTGAGTAGGAACGCATAGGAACACAGTTCCAGCTGGCTTTGTGTCAGGGGCGTGGCCTAACATGCAAATGAGTTCCTGTTGGACTTTCTATATTAAAAAGCCCTGTGTGAAACATCAGGGGATGTGGCCTAATATGCAAATAAGTTCCTGCTGGGCTTTTTCTACAAAAAAAGCTCTGATTACCCCTATGATATCAAGCATCATTTACTTAAACAAGATTTTGCTTTTGAACAGAGTATTTTGAAATGTAATTTCTGAATCCGTTGTGCATTGAAACAGAACCCTAAGGATGTCCTCACTTCCTCTTTCCTCCTTATTTCCTCTTTGTGTTTACTCTTAACTTTGCTTTATAGATCCTTAAGTGTGTGGGCAAGCTGGCATATATCTTTTGCACGTAAACTTAAATGTATTAGTTGTACATCTAAAACATGTAATGTTATGATGCATGAATGTGATAAATACATGTATCAGCATTTCAGCTGGTCATAAACTACAGACTGCTAGGGTTGCCAGCCAAGCGCAAACTCAGAAGTGGTGTCAGCATATTAGCACAATGCTCTGGGATTCCACTGAAGCTCCATTATGTCAGTTTTCTCATTGTTTTTCTCCTGCTGCCTTATGGTGTATCATCAGGGGCAGAGGTGGAGGCTGGGGGGCTTATGTCTCCCAATATGCCATAATACATGGAGCAACCAATGATGGCTAAATAGCATTATAGAGATGTTGGGGGTTAAATTGCCCTGTTATCCACACTTTGCATGCAACATGGGACTTACTTATAATTGTTAATCATCCACTGTGAAATTCAAGGTTGAAGCTTTTAACCATTAATGCTTTCTATGGCCTGGGACCCATAGACTTTTAAGGCTCACCACTCTTATTAAAAGCTCACCCATGCTCAGATCTGACCCATTTCACTTGCTTGAAGCATTCTCTTTTGTAGTGGTGTTTCTTAGCATCACAAGATCTATGACCTTTTTTTTTTAAATGTTTTTTACAAAAGTTCTACCTCACCTTGTGCCCTTACATAGGCCACCAAAGTAGTTATCAAATTTAAACTGACATGATAAAGCCTCATTGTAATAGCAACAACAACAAAAACCCAGTACATCATTAAAACCAGAGTTAACGTATGTACCAATATATTTCAGTGACTGCATTTTTTTCTCTGCAGCAATTTGTCCAGTGAGGTCCTGGGATACCCTTTCTTGGGATATTCAGAAAGCTGTGTCAGGCTGTTCTGTTCCCATGTTCTTGTGGACCTAAAACCTTATTGATTTTCAAGTTATGTTCTAGAAACCAGATGATGATTATTTTCGTCCTTATGTTTTACTGGGTGTGGTTATGGAAATGTGGTTAGTTTATTTGCTGTTCTTTATTTGAGGAGAAGGTTATTGTTCATTTGGTAATCACATTCTTTGTTTAGATGTTTAATTATTGTTTATAATTTTTATGCTGTGGTTTTTGTTGTTGTTGAAAGATGCTTTGTACAAAGTGGAGTGTAAGGTATACCTATGAAAAATAAATAGAAATAGTTCCTGATTTTCTTTGTAGGGCAGCCAGATGGAATGGAGACAGTGCTTCTGAAATAGCTGCCTAGAAGAGGGAGTTTTCAGCAGTAGGTTATCATGCATTGATGACACAAAGTACACAGCAGTGTCAATACAGCCTCCTCTTCCTTTGGCCACCTTCCCTCACTGATTTTTCTTTCTTTTTTAAGACAAAGAAACATTTAATAAAAAGATAGTGGTTATGATGCCATTGATAAAACATGTTGCAGGTCAAGCGTGACCCATTCATGGATTCTGACCCACGAGATCAACTCCACAGGCAATCTGCAGCGTGAGGGCAGTGAGTGGGCCAAATGAGTGGGGGTTTGTGACATTCTTGTATCGAACTAGGAGGACTTGCGAGCTTGTCTGTGACAGCAGCCTTGCCTGCCTCTCCCACACTCCACTGCTGTTGTTACTCATCTCAGCAGGGCTGGATTAAACCCTGCGGAGGCCCTGCCAGATTAAACCATGTGGAATCAAAATCTTGGGGGGCCCCGCTCAAGTTAACTCAGAGTTGGAGTGGCTGCCCCGCTGTCTGCAGCCCCCGCTGCAGCCCCCTTTTCAAAAGCCCCTTTGCCAAAGCTGTGGGGGAGAGGCAGAGAGTCGTAACCTTGGCAATCACACCAGCATCTGCCATACCAGGCAAGTGGGGCAAAGAGTGACTCATTTGCTGGTAGGGTTGACAATCCCCAGGTGGGGGCAAGGGATCCCCCGGTTTGGAGACCCTCCCCCCGCTTCAGGGTCAGAAAGCGGGGGGAGGGGAGGGAAATGTCTGCTGGGAACTCTTTTAATCCCTATGGAGATTTATTCCCATAGAAAATCATGGAGAATTGATCCACAAGTATCTGGGGCTCTGGGGGGGCTGTTTTTTGGGGTAGAGGCACCAAATTTTCAGTATAACATCTAGTGCCTCTCCCCAAAATACCCCCCAAGTTTCAAAAGGATTGGACCAGGGGGTCCAATTCTATGAGCCCCAAAAGAAGGTGCCCCTATCCTTCCTTATTTCCAATGGAAGGAAGGAATTGAAAAGGTGTGCCATCCCTTTAAATGTGATGGCCAGAACTCCCTTTGGAGTTCAATTATGCTTGTCACAGCCTTGATCTTGGCTCCACCTCTAATGTCTCCTGGCTCCACCCCCAAAGTCTCCTGGCTCCACCCCCAAAGTCCCCAGATATTTCTTGAATTGGACTTGGCAACCCTAGTTGCAGGCTATGTGTGCAGGCTGGGAAGGCTGCAAGCAGAGGGAAAACCAGGGGAGAAAGCTGGCCCAGGGGCCCTAAAGGCACAGGGGCCCATAGGCCTAATTGTTAATCCATCCCTGTGGCTCAGTAAGCAAGGGCAGAGAGGGGTGCTTTGAATGGAGATAGCTAATGTTTTGGAACTGACTTGTAATGCAGTTGTTGCCAGAAATGTGTGTAACATGTTGCCTCTTGCTCGGTGGTGTGTGTGTGACATATGTTTTGCATTATGGCTGCTGCTGCTACCCAGGACTTTTGGAAGAAAAAGCCCAACAGGAACTCATTTGCATATTAGACCAAGCCCCTGTTGTCACTATTGTTTCACACAGGGCTTTTTTGTAGAAAAAGCCCAGCAGGAACTCATTTGCATTTTAAGCCACACACCCTGATGCCAAGCCAGCCGGAACTGCGTTCCTGTGTGTTCCTGCTAAAAAAAAGCCTTGCGGCTACCACCACCATCCCACACAGATTCTGCTAATACTGTGGGAGTGGTGGCAAGTTAACCACAGAGTTGATGACTGGCTTGCAGGTGTCTTGTCATGTCATATCATCCAACTAATCACCTGCACAAACACGATGGTTGCTGGAGAAAGCTCCCTTAAGTTTCGTGATGGTGATATTCTATGATTCTGTTTCCTTTGGGCCTTCAGCCTTCACTGGGATCTTCAGTGCTAAAACGATACATGACAACACAGTGACATGGTTCATTTTCATAGTGGTTTTATATTTGCAGATTTAATTATATTCTATAGAAAATGGTAAAAAGTGAGTTTTTAATGCTCAGAGAAAGAAACAATTGCATTAAAAAGAAGGTTGGGCAGTGGGATGTGTGATTCTATTTAGATTTTATTTTCTGTGTCATTTAGGGTTCCTTTGTGAAAAGCTTAGATACAGGTAGGTTTGTGAGGTTTGTGGGGGTGGAAGCCTGAATGGCCTCTCTAGTAAACTCACTTTGCTTGGCTTTTTCTGTTTGGATGCTGTACACCTAAGTGGGCCTTTTGACGATATGTAGCTACGTGGGCCACAGGCCATCATCCGCATTTTGTTGTTTATATATAAAACTCGAATTAAAATACTGTTTAAAAGGGGTCATTTTGTAGAAAAATAAGTGATGGAGCTCATCCAGGGATTGTTATGCTGCTGCACCTATATTCAATGGACAAGGTAAGTAAGTGGGGAGGAGGAGGGGGAACCGTCAGAAAGGTTCAGGAGCTGTGCTCCTGTGCGCTCCTGCTGAATTCAAGGTCTGCTGTTTAGTATGACTTTTTTGCCCCCACCCAAGCACCTATATTCTCTGTTCTGCCTATTCCAGAGAGCTACTAAGTTACAATGCCAGCCTCAGCAGAATTACACCCTTCTAATCCTATTGACTTCTACAGACTTAGAAGGTTATGTAACTTTGCTTAGAGCTACTGTCAGTCTATTACAGTTAAAATAACAACAAAATTGTGGTGTCTGAAATATTGATTAGATTTGAGTCCAATAGCACCATAGAGAGCAATAACGTTTTCAGGTTCTAAGTTTCCAAGAGTCAAAGCTCCCTTTGTCAAATATAAATATTAAATACGTATTGATGAACAAGCCTTTGTGAAGTAGATTTCATGCGGTAAGATAGGTGATTCTGCCTCAGTTGTCAGAAATATATACATGTATAGAATAAAAAAATTGTAAACAGTGGGGGCAAAGAGTCATGATGATTCTCTGCAACAAAACTAAAAAGGATAATAAGTACAGTGACCGTTCATATTGATTGCAGTGTTCTTTCACATTATTTTTTATGAAAGAGTATTACACTGTTTTTCTTTTTAGAATTTTTCTGTGGTGCTACACTCTTTTTCTGTTCATATTAGCAGTAATTTTGGATATTGGATATTTGCTTATTCTTTTGCTTAGCAATTGGCCTGTGTGTACTGTAGTAGAAGCCAACTATTTAGAATAAACACATGGAAGGAAACAGAAAAACCAATGGGCCACAGCACAGGCCTTTTTGGATTTATATATTTAATGAACTTGTTGGCACAATCAACTTCTATGTGATGGCGTATATTACACTGGAGAGAACATAGTGAGGGAAATAAATAAGTCCGAATTGGAGATTGATGGGCTGATGTATCCTTAACTGTGGAATGCTGAGAGTAGTTAACTGAGCCCCTGCCATTACACTCCATCTGTCTCTTTTCAAGCATGCTTTCAAGACACATTGCTGCTTGATCCTTGAATCTGTTAAACATCTTATGAGCAGGAATCCAGGCATGTTCGGTGATTCCTGTGTTTCCAGTCATCTTTTTATTACATCACAGTGGCACAGTTGGAACCTGAGTGACTTTCAGCTTTCTGCAAAACAATCACAACGCTCTTTAAATGAATAACTATCAATTTCTCATTGAATACCTCTGCTTGGAAACTCTGCAAATCTGGATCCAAGGGGAAAAGGTCCACATAGCAAATCTGGATTTCCTGTGATTGCTTTTGGAATATATGCTTGGCCCATATTTATTACTTAGAACTTTTGGTTGTGTGACTTATAGTTTATTAAGTATATACATAAAACATACAAGAGAAAACATGTGGTGGCAGCATGAACCTGTGCTGGTCTCCTTAGCAAATTTCCTTCATTCCAGCTAAAAGGCAGTCAAAGAAACTTCTGAGAAAATATTGGTAGGCATTTGTGTACTTTCCCCTAAAACATTAAATCCTTTATAATTCAGGCTTTAAACCTCCAGTTAATACGATCAGTACTCTGTATAGAAAAGGAGAAGAGGAAGAAAATTGCATTTTGGAATTCTTGTTTATTGAAGCAGCTACAAATCAGATCATGTGGCCTTTCATAGGCTAATAATACAGTTGTCTAGGCTTGCCAACATTGAAAAGGTTTCTGTTTTTCTTTTTCTTGACTGGAGCCCAATAAATCTAGCCAGGCTGAAGAAATCTAGCATGTCTGGCATGATTGTTTAGATCAAAAGATACTTCAAGTATGCATAGTCTTGTAAATATCTGCCTGTGCTTGTAGTCATAGAACCAAACTTCTTGTCAACCCTAATGTTGTTGAAATCTATTAAGGCATAAAGGACAGTCTACACACAGTTGATAGCATTGAGGGGTTGTGTGAACTAGTTTTCACACTGTGGCTGCTCAATAAATCCTCCTTTCCCAACAATTGTGCTCCTTTATTTAGGAAAAAAGAGGACACATTCCTATATGCTACAGCTTACGCTAGGATAATTTGGCAAAGGTATCCCATGGAACTTTTTCAAGAAGACAAAACTAATGACTGCTAGGTAATTACAAAACTTTATGGCTGATAGTGAAAAGATTGAAGTTGTTAAAGATTTTCTATTCCTTGGCTCCATCATCAACCAAAAGGGAGACAGCAATCAAGAAATCAGAAGGAGATTTGAGACTGGGGAGGGCAACCATGAAGGAGCTAGAAAATATCCTAAAGTGTAAGGATGTGACACTGGCAACCAAGATCAAGATAATTCCTGCCGTGGTATTCCGAATTACTATGTATGGGTGTGAAAGTTGGACAGTAAAGAAAGTTGATGGAAAGAAAGTTGATTCTTTGAAACATGGTGTCGGAAAGAGAGTTTTACGGATACCGTGGACTCAAAAAACCCAGATAAGTGGGTCCCAGATTAAATCAAGCATGAACTCTTCCTTGAAGCTAAAATGACCAAACTTAGGCTATTGTACTTTGGTCACATTATGAGGAGACAAGAATCACTGGAAAAGAAAATGCTAGGAAAAGCGGCAAGAAAAGAGGAGGGATTGATTCAATAAAGGAAGCTCTAGCTCAGTTTGCAAGACCTGAACAAGGCTGTTCATGATAGGACATTTTGAAATAAATTAAGTCATAAGGCTGCCATAAGTTGGAAACAACTGGATGGCATTTAACAGACACACATAGAAAGTGATTGGTTAAGAACTGTATTTATCGACTGTCAATGAATGGGTTGAAATTAAGTTTCCCTAAAAACAAGCAATGACAAGAAGCATGTGCGTATTTATTTCTGTATCATACGACAAAATATTCTGATAAGATTCTAATAAGAAATTATAAATAAGATTTGTCCTTCCACTAATAATCGAGAGCTTACATATATGTATACAAACACCGACCCACAGGTGTTCTATTCTGGCAAAGACACCCCCCTCCTGCCAGTGTTGCCTGGTGCCACCCAGCTGAGTGGTGGTGGGAAAGTAGTTGGGGGAAGGGGCGTGATCCTCATTACCTCTTTATATCAGTTACTGAGCAGCACAGGTGGGAGGATGATCCTAGAGGCAGTTGATTTGACACTTGATGAAACAGAATGATGGACTTGATGAATCTTTGGTCTGATCCAGCCTGGCTCTTTTTATGTTCTTATATTCTGTGGTTAAACATAAGAGTTTTCTGTGAATGTTAGAGTGTTGCTAGCATTTGGGTTGCACCAGAAATGATATCACTGGCAAGTGTACCCTCCAATGGGTAGTCTCCCACTGCTGGCAACCCTGTCACACACATAGCTGCTTACATATATACAAATATCATTGCATAGGAATATACAAATGGAGAAAACCACTAGGACTTGTAGGGGGCATCTTATTTTCCACCTCCACACTATTTTCTCTTTCTCTCAAAAACCCCATAGCCTCTATTCTTTTCCTCCTTCCTTCTCTCTTACCCCTCACCAAGACTTTTTTTTTTTGTAAACTTTTGGAGGATTGGCTACATCAGGGGTGCGCGGCCTAATGTGCAAAGGAGCTCCTGCTAGAATTCCACCCCTGTTAGACCCAAGAGTTACAGTAGTCCAATCTAGAGGTGACCATTGCATGGATTGCTGTGGCCAGGTCCAAGTAAAATTGCATGGATTACTATGGCCAGGACTGGCAAAAGGTTACCCACTGTGCTTTTGCAGCAGAATGAGGATCTGAACCTGGTCTCCCATATCCTAGTCTGAAACTCTCACCTCTATGCCATACTAGTTTTCATTAGGTGGATGCTGTTGAACAGTTGGAAGCAGCTGGCCTGCTTGAGTCATGGAAGCAATGTGATTGAAAGCCGGGCTTTTTTGTAGCAGGAACTCCTTTGCATATTAAACTACACCCCCCTGATGTAGCCAATCCTCCATCAGCTTACAGGGCTCTTCTTACAGGACCTGCTTTTTGAGGATTGGCTGCATCAGGGAGGTGTAGCCTAATATGCAAAAGAGTTCCTGCTACAAAAAAGCCCTGGTTGAAAGTCACCTGGTGGTTGCTGCAAGGCCTGCCCTGATAAGGCTTCCCTCAAAGACTAAAACAACATTGAAAATGGCCCTGTTCCCTACTCACCTTTTACTGACAAAAATCAAAGCTTGAAGGATGGCAGTACTGATGTGGTGGTTGTCCAGCAATAGTCACTGGAGCATTTGTGTTTTAAAGCTACAGACACTGTTTCTATTATCCTCCCAACGTATGTTTTTTTAAGAATTCTGATGTTTCTTCAAACCTGGGCATTTTTCAGGTTTGTAGAAAGATCTGTCTTGTCTGTTCATATTGCCATTCTCTAGATTTAAGTATTCACTGATATTGACCATGTTGAGAATTACATAAAACAAGCTGGGAACCTGCAAACATAATTCCCCTGTTATCCCTTTCCTCACACTATATTCTCTTTACCTTGTCCTGAAAGTCCCCATGCCCTCAACATTGTCCTGCTTCCTCCTTTCCTTCCTAACCGCCAGCTTCCAAGGGTGCGATCGGATACGCAGTTTGATCAGCTGCTGCTCCTTTCCAGATTTAAAATGCACGATCAGACAACATCTGTCTTTCGTGTCCCAGTCATCAGTGTCCTGTTGTCCCCCCGCCCCCGCCTTTACCATACATTTCTTTGATACCTGTGAAAGTATGGTCCTTTTAGGCTGAGCTGGCTTCAAACTAGATTTCTTGTTGTCTGGTCCCTCTTTTGTACACTCAAACTATCCAGCAGGTCTGACTAGTCTTTTGTTACCCGGCCACCATTTTTTTTTTTACTAGTTAGCAATATGCACATAACTGCATACTTGCACATCACTCTCTCTCTCACACAGGAGGTTCTAACTGTTTTCTTTTTTTAAACTTCCACAGAAAGACACCTGTGTATTTCAGCTTTTTTCTGTGCTTTGCAGCACATTGGGTGGAAAATGAGCCCATCAGGGGAGAGTGGAATATAAATAAAATAAATAAAATAAAAAGGGTTACTTGAAAAGAGATGAGTTTTTGCCAGGGAAGGGAGGGAGGGGGGAGGAGAGCAGTCTGAGGACAATACTTGTAATCCCAACTTTGCTCCAAGCTTTTAAATAAAAATAACAGCAGCATGGAGGACACAGGATGAGGCTTCTCTACCCCCCCCCAAGCTTTGAAATATTTGAAACATTGAATGTTCCCCAGGCTGTACTACATATCCCAGCAGCCTCCTCCAGGAACGTATGAACATATGAAGCTGCCTTATACTGAATCAAACCCTCGGTCCATCAAAGTCAGTATTGTCTACGCAGACTGGCAGCGGCTCTCCAGGGTCTCAAGCTAAGGTTTTTTCACACCTATTTGCCTGGACCCTTTTAGTTGGAGATGCTGGGACCTTCTGCTTACCAAGCAGATGTTCTACCACTGAGCCATCGTCCCTCACAGGAATCCCATTGACACCAGCTGCTGCCATTCTGCAAGAAGTTTGAAGTGCTGTTTCCCATAAGTGCTTATGCACATGCTCAAAAGACAAATGATGGAGGGAAGCCCACTGCCCCATTTCCTGGCCACTGCATCTGATCAATCAAGGATGGGATAAGAGTGCATTGAAGCAGGTTAAGGGGGTTAGTCTGATCAAAACTCTCTGTAACTAATCTCTCCCCCCCCCCGGAACAATTAAAATGAGACCACACTGGATCAAACTGCATGTCTGATCGCAGCCTATGCTTCCCTCGTCTTCAGCTTTATTTCTTATTAATTTCATTTATACTCTTCATTTCTCCCCGTTGGGGCCCTGCACTCACTTATATTGTTATCTCCTCCATTTTATCCTCACAACAAACAACCATGTGAGGTAAGCTACACTGAGACTGCCTGGCTCAAGGTCATCCACAGTACAGTGTGTATTTGAATCAGGGTCTCCTAGATTCTAATCTGACACATTTATCACTACACCATATTGGCTTTCACATAGTGGCTGCTATTGAATAATCGTAAGCTACCAGGTAGTCGCTGCTGAGCATGGGTGAGTCATGGAGGTTGGGTGAGTCATAGAATCATAGATGTGGAAGGGACCTCCAGGGTCATCTAGTCCAACTCCCTGCACAAAACTCACAAACACCTCCCCCTAAATTCACAGGATCTTCATTGCTGTCAGATGGCCCTCTAGCCTCTGCTTAAAAACCTCCAAGGAAGGAGAGCTCACCACCTCCCGAGGAAGCCTGTTCCACTGAGGAATTGCTCTAACTGTCAGGAAGTTCTTCCTTATGTTGAGTCGGAAACTCTTGATTTAATTTCAACCCATTGGTTCTGGTCCTACCTTCTGGGGCCACAGAAAACAATTCCACACCATCCTCGATATGACAGCCCTTCAAGTACTTGAAGATGATGATTTATCATCTCTCAGCCGCCTCCTCTCCAGGCTAAACATCCCCAACTCCTTCAACCTTTCCTCATAGGACTTGGTCTCCAGACCCCTCACTATCTTTTCACCCTCTTCTGGACCCATTCCATCTTATCTATATCCTTCTTAAAATGTGGTGCCCAAAACTGAACACAATACTCTAGGTGAGGCCTTGCCAGAGCAGAGTAAAGCGATACCATCACATCACGTGATCTGGACACTATACTTCTGTTGATAGAACCAGGGCCGGCTCTCCCACTAGGCAAACTAGACAGTTGCCTAGGGCGCCGGGAGGGTGGGGTCACCAAATTGGGCTCCCCACCCCCCTCCCGGTGCCCCAGGCAAGCACCTAGTTTGCCTGCCTTCCCCGCTACCGCCACCCGGCACCACTGCTGCTGCCGCCAGTCCCTCCATTCCCTTCGCCTCCCCCCACAGCTCTGTTCCCCCATGCCTTCCCCTTCCCTGCTGCGGCTCTGCGCCCCCACGCCTTTCTGCCACGCCTCCTCCTTCTCCTCCCTCCCTTCGGACCCTTTCCCACCCACCCCATGCCAATTTCAACGCCGGAAACGGCTCTAGCGCCGTGTTCTGGCTCTCTAAAGCCCCCCTCCCCGGCTGTGGCTGAACACTCAAATCGTGGGTAAAACCGCACCACAGGACCGGGACGCGTTTACCATCTCTCAGGAACAGCGTCCTGAAAGAGTGACCCCCACTGCCGCTGACTCTTTCCCTCCTCACTTCCTGGATGGGAGAGGAGGCAGCGGGGGTTGCCCTTTCAGGACGTTGTTCCTGAGAGATGGTAAGTGCGTCCTGGTCCTGTGGCGCGGTTTTACCCGTGATTTGAGTGTTCGGCCGGGGGGGGGGCGGCTTTAGAGACCCGGAACGCGGCGCTAGAGTCGGTTCTGGCGTTGAAATTGGCACGGAGTGGGTGGAAGAGGGTCCGAAGGGAGGGAGGAGGTGGGGAGGGAGGGGGGCGTGGAGCCGCGGTGGGGAGGGGGGAGGCATGGGGGCGCCAGGCAGCGAGTCTGCCTAGGGCGCCTTGGGGCATCGGGTTGCTTCTGGATACAGCCCAAAATTGCATTTGCCTTTTTAGCCACTGCATCACACTGTTGACTCATGTTCAGCGTATTATCCACTAAGACCCCTAGATCCTTTTTGTACATACTGCTACTAAGACACTTGGTCACACATACTTGAGTCACTTGGTGGTTGCTGCCAGATCCAGCCCTAATGAGTTGTCTCGCTAGGGCAGGGAGTGGGGGAACAGGGGTGACCTGCAAGGCCAGAACAGCCTTGGAGACAGCCCCGCCCCTTTCCCCTATCTTTTATTGACAGAAACTAGACAATTGGCAATATTGTGGAGGTTGCCTGTCAACTCCCACAATGGCCACTGAGAGGGCATCTGTTTTTTAAAACTACAAGCATGCTTCTGTCATTGGGAGGTTACTCCCCAGTCCTTCCCCCCACCCAATTTCAGATTTTTCTGAACATCTGGATTTTTCCTTTAGGTTTGCATTAAGATCTGTCCCAGTGTTCATATCTAAGTGTCCAAGTTTGAGGCCATGTTGAAAATTAGATATTTATTTTTTGCATTTTTTTTGTGTGTGCTGATTCCTGGAAGTCATGTTGACCTCTGGCAACTCCTATTGGGGCATGGAGGATGTTCAGAGAAGTAGCTTGATGCAACCTGCCCCTGCATCCAGCCCCGGTATTCCTTGGAGGTCTCCCATTCAAATACTTGCAAAGGGCAGCCATGCTTAGCTTTGAGATTGGGCTTGGCTGGGCTATCCAGGTCAAGGCAATAATTAGATATATTGACAATACAAACTGATGATACAAACACAGTACCAGGTAAGCAAAAACAATGACTCCGAAAGTATCTCTGGACAAATAATGACTTAATTCTGCTTATTGACTTTTGATCAAAGTACCTTTATGACATAGGCTCTCTCCACTCCTTTTATCTCTTTATTGCTGTCTCACAAGCCCATCCCCAGTTCTTCACTGTTTGTATTCATTCTCTCTTTTCTCATGATCTTCTTGTCAGTTTGGCAGGACATCTTCCTGGTCCTCTGATTAATGGTAATGCATAAATCTCTTTTGGGACCCTAGAGGCAAGCAACACCATGCTGTTTACTTACTCACTCCCTTTTTCCCTGACAAGCTCAACTCCTTAATTTATTATGATGGCTGACTCTGTGCCATTTTTTTCCTGCCTCTGCTCCTGGCCTTCCTTTCTGCTGATGTAATCCTAAGACATCTAACAGGAAAATAAGCTTGTTTCTTTTATGTTCTGTGAATAAGAAGGCCATCAAGTGATAGTGACTGCACTGTTTTAGCACTCATTGGTGGCATGCACAGAAAGTTAATATAGCATAGTGGATTACATAAATGCAGGCTTGGAGGAAGGTGACTTCCAAATGTAAGTTAACTAGGAACCAGGAAGTCTCCAGTTCAGATTTTGCCTTGTATCATCAATTGACTACATGGTTTTGGACAAATAAACTCTCAGCCCCACCCAACCCCTATTTGGATGGTCTTCATGGTGAAGCTACCTACATTGGGTTGGTTTTGTCCTCAGATAAATGTGGAACTGTCTTAGTTTGTGAGCGGCCTTTCTCTGGAAGAGTGTCTTTTGCCAGGGAAGGTTCTTGCTCTAGAAAATCTACACACTCCTCTGAATGGAGTGGTAGAATACAAACCAATGTAGAAGAAGCCATTGATAACATGGCAAAATGTGTTGGGTGAGGGATGCCAGCCTCCAAATATGACCTGGGAATCCCCTGGAATTACACTTTATCAACAGGCTACAGAGATCCTTTTCTGTGAAGAAAATGATGTTTTGGAAGGCGGATGCTGTGGCGCTGAACCCACTGAGGTTCCTTTTCTCTCTAGGCTTCACCCCGAAATCTCCAGGGGTTTCCCAACCTGGATTTGGCACCCCTATCCCCCATCCCCTGCCAGTGGCCAGAGGAGACCTGGCAACCCTTATTGGGTGGCAGTGTTGTCTTCTTGAAGAATCTACATGATAGTTCTCTTTTGACATCACAAGTACAAGCTGCCATATATAACCCTGCAGCAGCTGCTACTTAATACTTTGAGACAAAAAGAAGATTAAGGAAGTTTGCACTGACCAAAAAATGGATTAAGCCTGTCAGGCAGTAGTGGAATGTCCACACAACTTCCAGTTAACTTTTCAGCTGGTTTTCTATGACAGTTCTATAACATGCTAAGAAATGGGTGTCTCTATTTTACTCGTGCTACAAATTGCAACCAGTCAGAAGCCCCAGGCCAAAACTTGTAGGAATGCATAATTATAATCTTCATCTCATATCTCAGAATTACTTATCTGTTCAAGCTTACTGTACATGTACTGTATGTGTTAATGTTATCTAGAGACATGTGTGAACATCTTACTATGCAGTAAGTAAAACAAATCCCAAGTAAAAATAAAGCGAATCCCAAGATCTCATTCAGCTTTCAAATTACATAAATTACAAAACTGGACAAAACTAAATCACTAAATAAAATAGACAGTTAAAGGTATTAAAGAAATTAAAGGGATTAAAGAAACATTCAAGAGCTCTGTGGCGCAGAGTGGTAAAGCTGCAGTACTGCAGTGCTAAGCTCTGCTCACGACCTGAGTTCGATCCCAGTGGAAGCTGGGTTCAGGTAGCCGGCTTGAGGTTGACTCAGCCTTCCATCCTTCCGAGGTCGGTAGATTGACTACCCAGCTTGCTGGGGGAGAGGGTATAGATGACTGGAGAAGGCAATGGCAAACCACCTCGTAAAAAAGTCTGCCGTGAAAATGTCATGATGTGATGTCACCTCAGAGTCAAAAACAACTGGTGCTTGTACAGGGGACTACCTTTACCTTTAACTTCAAAGAAACATTCAGCTATGAACTTTATCAAATACCTTCAAATGTGAAACTATAGTCCAGCATCTAAAAATAAGAGAGGTAGAGTGCACAGAAGAAACTCTGCTTCAGATTATTTAACCTACTGCTATAAATTAGCATCAGAGTAACGACTTAGGTTTGAATCCCCACTTGTGCCCTGGAAGCTCACTGGGTGACCTTGGGCCGCTCATGTTCTCTCAGCCGAACCTACTTCACAGGGTTGATGTAATGGAGGAAGGAGAATGATGCGAGATGCCTGGGGTCCCCACTGGGGAGAAAGGCAAGGTACAAATAAATAAAATAAATCAGTTGATGACCTTAGCATAGACAAAGGATTTACATGAGGAAGTAATTTGTTTGTGTAAATACTAGTGTGATATTTGAGGAGGCTGCACTTGAATACTCCTGTTATTTCAGTCCAGTTTTCTTTCTATGATATTATTCCATTGCTGTCTCATGGGAGGAAAATTTATGTATAGGTAGATAATAATGCCCTGTTAACCTCAAACACTGTTCCACTCATCCTCTTCATGGAGTACTGGAAATTATAATAAATACTTCAGGAATGACCTGTCTATTTTCTTGCTAGATATTTCTTTCAATTGGTTAAAATAATCATGGCCAATAAAATATGGAGTACCAAAAATAGCTGTTACAGGGACAGGCAGCTCTGACTGTGGTCCTCTTGTATAATGGCAGCTGTACCAGTATTTATGCATTGTAACATGTTGATTCCACCATTACTTACTAGTTACAGGCTTCCCATGCACGAAATACACCCATTAATGTTTTGCAAGGACTGGGATATGATGTTGCCATGTAACCCATTCTATGAGTTCAGAATGAGATATCTCCATCTTGATAATGCAATCTGTGTTCCCTTGGCTATGTTACCAGAAAAATGTGGATGGGTGGATGTTTTCATTTATGTCCCTGTTATCCAAATTGGACTGAAAGAAGGGAGTAATTCGCTTTAAAAGGGTTCCAGAAATGAGTAATGCAGGGCCTTGTCCTCTGTATACCAAGGTGGGGGTACTCCACAGTAAAATTATGAAGAAAGAGAGTTAGACTGTTATTGTAAACACAAAGGAATATCTTTATTGTATACAAAATAAACTAAAGGAAGTAAAAATGTAAAGAACCTATATTAAGCACCTGAGAACTAATTCCTTAAGTAATCATGCATGACACACACACACACACCCCAGCAAGAGGGTGCATTTGATAAAAAAGAAAAGGGAGGACACTGAAAAGATTTAGGAAAGAGAATTGCCAATCTCTAGGTGGGAGCAGGGGATCCCCCAGTTTGGAGGCCCTCCCCCCATTTCAAGGTCATCAGAAAGCCAGGAGGGAAATGTATGCTGGACACTCCATTATTCCATATGGAGACCAATTCAAATAGGGTATAATGGAGAATTGATCTGTGGGTATCTGGGATTCTGGGGAAGCTGTTTTTGAGACAGAGGTACCAAATTTTCAGCATAGCATCTGGTGCCTCTTCTCAAAACACCCCCCAAATTTCAAAAAGATTGGACCAGGGGGTCCAATTCTTTGAGCCCCCAAAGAAGGTGCCCCTATCCTTCATTATTTCTAATGGAGGAAAGACATTTAAAAGGTGTGCGGTCCCTTAAATTTGATGGCCAGAACTCCCTTTGGAGTTCAATTATGCTTGTCACAACCTTGCTCCTGGCTCCACCCTCAATGTCTCCTGGTTCCACCCCCAAAGTACCCAGGTATTTCTTGAATTGGAGCTGGCAACCCTAGGGATATACAACCTGAAATCCTGGGCTTGAGGTTTGGAGAGGAGCCTGCTGTGCAGTTCCAGGGATGTTCAGGTAGTAGTGGGAAAACTGGCATACTTTTCTCTGTCCTGGGATGGTCTTTTTATGGGGAAGATTCCCATAGCTGGACACGGGAATCCACTTTCCCAGGAACCTGATTGGTCCAAGATGTGAAGTTGGAATCTCACTGGTTAGTTTAAAATTAACTGCTGTCAAACTTTGGTGGGAAAAAGTGGGGGAAATACCATGATTAGGCTACTGTGAGCCAAATCTGCATTGGCACAAGCCTGAGTGAAGCAACATCATTAACATACTTTAATTAAGATTCAGGTAGATAGTCGCATTGGTCTGAAGCAACAGAACAAAGTTTGAGTCCAGTGGCACCTTTAAGATAATTTTTTAAATTGTTGGTGTAAGTTTTCATGTGCAAGCACATGAAAGCTTATCCAGAATTAAACTTTGTTGATCTTAAAGGTGCCACTGGACTCATACTTTAAGTTGGAGTGAGTCAGAGCTCCATTGACACAAAAGTTTGGGTGAGTCAAGATAGCTCCTGAAAGAAGATGGAGTGTAAATTAATGACTTGAATGCCCTTCTTGATTGAGAAAAAAGAGAGAAAAGTTGAACAAGGGGTTGGTTAATGAAATAGCAACTTCCTTAGGCTGGGCAGCTTTGGGGTATGCCGGGATATCTGTTGAAAAGTCTTTTGTTATTGGGAATGAAGTGAATTTTTATTGTTATTAAGAACCCTGAGCTGAGGAAATTGCATTCAGCTTGGTAACACCAGCACACCCTACCTCTTTCCTGGGCTTTCATGGCTGTATTCATGTTCCTTTATGAGACATCCCAAGCTTCAGATCCCCTGGCATTTAGACTCTAAAAGGGGGTGCTTATTAAAACAACAAAGTCCAAAATAAGAGGGGGATCCCACTGAGCATGGGGGTTTTGGCTGGAGGAAGGGGCAGGGTCCTTACTGTCCCATCTTTTTGCTATTGTGATATTGTTGGGAGAGGAGCATATCTCTGAATGAACGTGGCATCCTCCTGTACCACACTGGGTGAGTCTTGCTGGTGTAGGTAGGGTTGCCAAGTCCCCCACAGCTGTTGAAGGGGGACTTTTTCACATGCACACAGCACGATTGGCACAATGACATCACGCAGAAGTGACATATTGCACTGAGCACGTTGTGCAGATGCCCTTGGAATTTGCAGGAAACTATTGGGGACAATCTAGCAATTTTGGGGGAAAACTCTATGGTACCATAGAGATTCCCTCCAAAATTGCTAGAGTGTCCCTGTGCAAAACCATAGAGTTTCCCTTGAATTCCTAGAGCGTTCCCACATGATGTGCCTGGCATGATATGTCATTTCTGGGTGCCTTACATGCCATGTGGCAACAGGTCTCTTTGGGGGGTGGGGATCCCCCTGGCAGCCTCCTCCCTGTTGGCAGGTTGGGGCCCACCAAACCAGGGGATCCCCCACACCCAGCGGGAATTTGGCAGCCCTAAGTATAGGGGTTACATCTGTGGCATGTTTTGCTGTCCGAACAGTGGTGCTTCACCAGTTTTCTGCTGGCATAACAAAATTTAGTAGTTATCCTATCCCTAACTAGTGTGCTTAATCACACTGTTTGAATTTGGGTTTCCTTTTTAAGGAAAGCATAGCTCTTTACGAAAAGTCTAATAGATTATGGGCCTGCTTACCTAGCATTTTTTCTTAACATTTATTTTGCTACATTGCTAGATAGCTTGCAATTTCATTACACTTTCATAAACATTTTTTATCTGTTATATGAATTTTTAATTTGGTACCATACATTTACCTTTTATTTTATTTTTTTTCTTTGGCAAAAAACCATTCCTTCCCTTTTTATTTTGGTGGAATTCTGCTTTTGGCCACATTGAGGAATAATTCAGCATAGGACCCCAGAATCATTACCACTCCACCACTAGTCTTCTCTGCCAGGGACAAGGAATGGGTAATTCTCCCTCTGTATGCTGTGGTTGGCAGCCATCACTGCCGCTGGAGGCCAGCTGCCCAAGCCCCAGACAGAACCAGGGCAAGTGGCAGCAGGAGTCAGCTATTGTCTTCTTTTCCCTCTCTTTTTTGGGGGGGCAGGGCTCTGGGTTGTTGGGTTTATGCCGTGTGTGAGGCCTGAGGAAGATGCCCCTGTTGCCCACTGGCCAAGACCACCCCTGCTTGAAGAGAGTGCTTTCTTAGAGGAAATAAGTTTGTCAGGCTACAATGATTAAAGGTAGGCTTGTCAGCCCCCAAGTCCCAGTGCAGGATCCCCTGGTTTTGCAGATTCCTCCCTACTGCCAGCTAGCTGGCCAGCAGGGGAAGCCCCACCCCAACAGCCACCATGTAAATCTGTGCAGGTTTAAAAGAAGCCTGCAAACTACCTGTGTTTTGGACTCTGTGTATCCCTTTAAATCTGAACAAGAGGAAAGGTGGGTAGCCAGAGCCACATGAGTCTTCCAGTGAGTGTGTGGAGCATGTGAGAAAGGAAGAGAAGCAAGCATAGTCCCTTTGTTTGTTTGGAGAAAAACTCCACCCCCTAGGCTGTTCTGCTTTCATTTTCCTGTTAACCTGAAGAAGTTGGTTGAAATACAGCATGTGGCTACATTCAGAGTTCCTGTGAGTAAATTGTCCCAGTGAGATCACAAAAGTGTGTGCATGTTAACTGTGTTTATTTTGGCTGCTTTGTGAGAGTGTGTGAATGTGTGTTCACCAGGGCTTTTTTTGTAGAAAAAGCTCAGCAGGAATCATTTGTATATTAGGCCGTACCCCTTGGTGCCAAGCCAGCTAGAACTGCATTCCTGTGCGTTCCTGCTCAAGTAAACTTTTGCTGTTCACTTTCATTTAGTGGAAGTGCAGTTGCTGGGGGATGAGGAAATAAAGACTGTATTCAGAGAACTGCACTGCTGTATTTTTATTTAGTCCCCAGATACTTTCTGAGTTGGACCTGGCAATCCTAATAAAAGGATGTGGCAGCTGAAATTAGGGTTTTCCACTGCATGATGGGAAAAGAATGAAATACTGAAATTGGGATATCTAATAATCTTAGATGGAGGTGTAGGAAGAGGAATATAGGAAGAAAAAGCCACACATGTATAAATGTGTTAGTATGTTCTAATGCTGTTAAACTGTTAATAGCAGTCTATGTGCTAGCCTGGCAACTGGCTTTGAGGTTTTTTCAACAATTTCTTTCTTCTGCTTTACAGCATGGGCGCACAGCTCTCCATCTTGCAGCTCACAAGGGCCATCTTGGTGTTGTCCAGATTTTACTCAAGGCAGGCTGTGATCTGGACCTTCAGGATGATGTGAGTAGCTGCAAACCACCATTCTTACCACCATTCTTACCCTGAGGAAAGTCCCCCCTCCACATTAGTATTCAAAAGACCAGGCAACAAGTTGTCTCCTTCTGAGTCTGCTTCTGTTTAGAACAGATGTTTGCTTTGTTTGTATGCTCCGAAGCTTTATAGGTCAGCATGCAGGACGGGATAGTTAAAGACAATGGCATTGTAGATGAATGCCTTGGGGCTTGTTTTCAAGACCCAGATCTCTTAAAATATATCTGCAAGAGGCAGAAAAGCATGGGGCCAAAGTGAAATCAGCTTATGTATGCAGTGTAGGAAATATATTTTGTATTTTTAAAAAATTGCATGGTGCCCTTTGTTTTAAGAGCCTGAAATTAGACCTTGACTTTTTTACAGGCAAATATGTAATGCAAAATTTAGATCTTTAGAGGGAACTGAAATACCCTCCTCAAAAAACCCTTCCTTACCTTATTGATGATGTTGTTTATACTCATTTCCACTCAGACACACATTCAGGCACCATGATGAATACTATGTGAAACAAAAGTGTTTTCTGGCACAGAGATTTGAGGGATGTTCCTTGTCATTTACTGCCTTGTGATCAGAAGAAGCATTCACTTATAGCCCTGATATTTCCATGCTATTGGCAGTTTTAAAATTTTAAAATCTGTGCAGTATGCAACCTCCCCCCCCCCCCCAAAAAAAAAATCCTATGCAGACGCGTGGGAGATGGCAAGTGAGCGTAAGCAAAAAGATGTCTTTTGTTTAAGATGTGCATTGCAGGCTTAGTCATTTGAATATTTTCCCCCTCTGCTTTAGATAAAATACAAAATTGCAAAATTGCCTTTTCCCCCAGATAAAACTCCTGTGGAGTTTAGTTACCTTTGCTGCTTTAAAAAACTATTTATATGACTTCTCAGATATTTGTAATTCCCTTTTGTGTCAGAGAGAACTTGTTTTCCAGTACTTAGGATCACAGTTTTATTGCCTATTTTCTCTCAGTTAGTTGGCTAATCATAGCCCCTGCTTTCAAATACTACCTTTGTCCTGCTGTTTTTTTCAGGGAGCCATGAAAGCCAGTAATCATTTTAGTTTTGACTTTTACGTTGTAGCAAATACCTACAGTAAGTAGAATAGAATGCAGAAACTTTAAGGTGTTGTGGAGAATTTAAAATTATGACTTCATGTTCTACAGATGTTGATCCTTAAACATATATTGTAAAAGACTATATCATTAGTTGAAGCATGACCTCCAGTGGCCTTGAATGGGATTATTATGAATTTCAGCCTATGGAGACCAGCTCTCTAGAGTATAAAACCCCAAGAAGTAATTCTTTCCTTCTCCCTACTAATCCTGCAAGTCCTTATTGGAGTCCTGATGCCATCTCTGATTGGTCAATGAGTGTTCACACAGCACGTACCTCAGAAATAGACAAAGGAAAAGTGACCCTGGTCAAAGAAGTCAAGGAAGAAAAAGATAAGAAAAAGCAGAGGAGAAAGGCTAGAAAAGACCCTAGAAGATTGCAAAGAGAGAAGGAGGTTAGCACTTTTAACTTTAGCTTCTCTCTGACACAGCTGCATGTAGCATTTTGATTGGCCAACTGGCATGTCAGAGTTACTTTAAAAGTGCATGGTTGCATGTTTTTCAGAAAAAATACCTACTGATGTAATTTTTATATAAAACCCCATTAAATGTCCTCTAAGTACAATATCTATATGAAATGCTTCTTGGGAACAATTTGCACAGTCAAAATCCCATACGGTTCTATCCCAATTTATTTGGATACATTTGAAATAATACTGTTTATATAAACGGGATCTAAACCTCTTCCAGCCCGCGACAGTTTTCTGATGACCTGAGTCATTCACAGATCTTTGTGTAGCTCTATGGACTATGTCCACAGGGGATAACAACCCTGTTATTGTTTACATTATGATGTTTTGGGACAAAAGAGAAATAAGTCAAGAGTTCTCCATCTTCAGAAAAGTGTATTTCAGCATTCCATGGTTGACAATTTCAACATATATTTGATAAGATATTCAATAAGAACAACAAATTAAAATAATATAAACTTCAAATTGTTAGTCAAAATTAATAAAAATTATCACTCATTTGAGGGCTTGAGCAGCCTGGGAGTGTGATCGACTAGAAGAAAAGGCTTGGTTCTTGATAAAAAGTTCTCCCAGACAAAAGGAAGTACATGTGATATGTAAACAAAGAAAACAAAGTTGATTCAGAGGTTATTTCAGGATACCGGCTAATGTATATATATTTCCTTGGTATAAAATACACTGTTTGGCTTTTAAGACTCAGTAATGTGGTTAGGAGGTCCTCATTCCCACTGGCTGGAAGACGGATCTGTCTTCCATGTATACGATGACTGGAGGACTAGTACCCGTATTTTTCGCTCCATAAGACGCACCTGAGCATAAGACGCACCTAGTTTTTAGAGCTGTTTGTGTGAATTTAGAGGCATTTGTGTGAATTTTTTGCAGTATTCGCTCCTTAAGACGCACACCCTTTTCCCTCCACTTTTTTGGGGGGGGGAAAGTGAGTCTTATGGTGCAAAAAATACGGTAATTTATAGCTGTTTTCCCTGTCAGGTTGTTCATCCTGAAAAGATTTCAAAGGCTGGCAAATATACAGATCCTTAATAAGCAAGGTTGCTGGACTGACCTTGTCTGGATATGGCACAGGTACTGCAGTATATACATTAGCAACTAATATTGTCAGTTGAGGTCAGCTGTGAAGATCACTAGTTCCTGAGGAGATGGTTAAGAGCCTTCTCTGCATCGCCAGTCATGCGGGGAGAATAAAATTCCTTCCTAAATCTGGAAAAGTTACTGATCAGCTGTCAGTGACACTAACTCTTCAGCAAAATCCTGTTACTTGAAAATAAGAGAGGAGAAGCTGAGGACCCTTGAGAAATTGTGGTGAGGTTAATAATTGGAAGTCACCTTTCCCCTAAATCCTCCTCCCGCTTTATTCCTTTTAACTAATATTCAATTATTCTTAACGTTCCATGCTCCTGGAATTTATTGGATCTGGTTGGAAGTTCTCCTGGATGTTGGAAGTTCTCCAGATGACAGGGATCAGTTGCCATGGAACATGGGGAAAATGGCTGCTTTGGAGGGTAGAATCTTCTCATCAGGTTGTTTCCAAGTTGTTGGGTTTTTTTCCTTTTAGTTAATTTAAGTCATCGTTTCTGCATACTTGGATGCGTACATACTAGTATATAGAAATGTACCTGACTTAATGGTGGCCAGATGTGACTGCTTTCCTGATTGGCAGGGAAAATATAAGAACATAAGAGCCCTGCTGGTCCATCTAGTCCAGCATCCTGTCTCATATAGTAGCCAATCAGTTACTCTGGAGGGCCAACAACAGAGCATTGAGGCCAAGACTTTTTCCTGGTGCTGGTATTGAAATGTGTATTACCTCTGAATGTGGAGATTCCTTTTAGCCGCCATGGCTAGACTTGTCCTCCATAAATCTATCTTGATTCCCTGTGCATCACTGCATTTTTGGCCACATTTTAATCATTTGTTGGGTAAAGAATATTGCCTTTTGCAGGGCTTTCTTGTAGGAAAAGCTTAGCAGGAACTCATTTGCATATTAGGCCACACACCCTGAAATCACCATTGTTTTGCACAGGGCCTTTTTTTTGTAGAAAAAGCCCAGCAGGAACTCATTTGCATATTAGGCCATACACCCCTGACACCAAGTCAACTGAAATTGTGTTCCTGTGTGTTCCTGCTCAAAAAAAGTCCTGGCCTTTTGTCTGCCCTGAATTTACTGTCCCATCAGCTTCACTGGATGTCCTTGAGTTCTAGCATTTCATTTGATAGAAACAGTGAGTTCTGTGCCTCACTGGCAGAGTTTTGCTAGCTGGACATCTTTTGTTTGGTTGCAGGGAGGGTCAGAGGAGGTGTCCATGCAAGCTGTTCCCTATCAGGATTGGATCTAGGGGAGGGCAGAGGGGGGTGCTTGCCCCAGTCGCCAACAGAGGGGGGGCGCCAAATGGGGTATGGAGTCCATTGTATTCTATGGGACCATAAGATAGAATGGTCCATAAGGGGGCATCATTTTTTAATTTTGCCACCCCTCAAAAAACATATAGATCCAGTCCTGTTCCCTATTCCAGTATGTTCAAAAGTCAAGATAAAAGGGGAGAAGTAGAGCTTGTGTAACCTTGCCCCATAATCTAATGAGCAGTCCTTTGCACCAGATATAAATTTCACCATACACATTCTAAACCTAATCTAGCTCACAGGCAGGGTAGAAATAAATAAATACAATTGTTTAGAAACAATTCAATGATGTCATCTAACATCAGGCTTGAATGTGGAATGTGGAATTATGCTATTTGATACACTAGCAAAGTATAGCATTCCTTCTACTGACAGGACCTTCTTGTTGTGTACTGGCTTGAGGACCTAAATCTACAAAAATTCTGATGAAAAATGAGCCAGAAAGCATCTCCTGCTGCTTTTTGTTTGGGTGATGGCTCAATTGCCTTATCCTGTAACCAGCCAAATTATTGACCTGGCTAGGTCTACAGAATATGTTTGCCAACCTCCAGGTGGGGTTGGAAGTTCTCCAGATGACAGGGATCAGTTCCCAAGGAACATGGAAAAAATGGCTGCTTTGGAGGGTAGAATCAATGGCCACCTATCCCTGTTGAAGTCCCTTCCTTCTTTAAGTCCCACCTTCTCCAGGCTGCACTCCCAAATCTCCAGGAATTTCCTAACCTGGAGATAGCCACCCTGCTGTAGGGAGAGAATTAGCTGTTTTACATAGTTTTCTATGTTCATGTGGGCTGGATATCAGTCTCCTTTTAAAAATGAAGATTTTATATAAAAAATGATCTTTCTGCTTTGTGAGCTGAGATTTACTTTATTAGGAGAGAAAGATTTCACAGAGCAGATGTTGCCACTTTGAAATGCCATCAAGTTTAATAAGGCCTTTACAGTGCAATCCTAAAGAGAGTTACACCTGTCTAAGCCTATTCATTTTAATGGGCTAATCTCTTTAGGATTGCACTGTAAATGAACTGCATTATGTTTTCTTGTTGCTGTCATTCTAACCTCATTAAAATAATGTTACAACAAGTAGGTCTTTTGTTACAAAATAATCAAGTTTTTTTTCTTCTCAAGAGCAGGCAATTGAACACTGTCATTTAGAATTATTTGGATCTGAACTGCAGGAAATAATAGGAATTATTTTTGCTCCAGGCATCTCAGTAATAAATGACCTTTCAGTGTGGTTTTCATGTATACCATCTTTTTTAACTTGGTTATTTCAGAAATGTCTTCCTACAACAAACTGGAAGCTATTCTGCTATTTAGGATTCATGTGCAAATCATGTTATCTGAATGACTATTTCTTTTTTGTGTTAGATGTAGTAACAAGGTATCGTCAGTTAAATTCTCCCTTGGAATTTAGGCCTGTGGTGATGACAGAAGCAAATGAAAACACCCATAAATTTAATGCCTTCTTGCACATCTCAAAATTATATTCATGAAATTATGTACTGTTTTCAAATATGGCTTTAACTGGAATGAAGAGTCTTTTGACATGTCCCAAATAAGATTACTCTGTCAGCAAACCTCTTTTTCCTATCTAGTTATGTTACATTATTGTTCGGGTTTCAAGAATTGTATTTGATACAGAAAAGTGGCATTCTTCGATTTAATTTTTTGTTACAATCACACCTTTCCTAGTAACCTGTTGGTGATGATCTGATACTGCTTCTTTCAGCATGTTTCATTTGTTTCTTTGGGTCAAGCTATATAATACACCTGAAATGCACTGGTCACAGGTGCATGACTGGACTCACAGTCAGATGTACATTGGAGGAACTCACCCTAATTAACACTGATTTGGTCAGTGTTGCAAGGGAATGCTGTGACAAGGAAGAAACTTTGAGTTTTCCTCTCAGCAATGCTTTGGCAGTGGAAAGGGAAGAGTGGGGCTTCCCCCCATTTCTCTGATGCCCTCGGATGGCAAAAAGCCCCCCTACCCTTTCTGCTGCTTCTGGGGTGGGGAAAGACTGTTATGCCCTCATGATCATTTATCAAAGCAAAGGCAAATTGTTTTCTGTCTGAGCTCCAGGTCATATGCCCACATTCACTTGTCTAAGTAGCTTTAGGCTGACATTGTTCTTCTGCTGAAATGCTTCCCTTCTTCCAATAGTGAATGGTAATTTAACAAAAGGTAGAAAGATTAACTCAAAAATGAATCTAAAAGCAAATACTATCTACAAGCCAAAGTAACAATAAAATGCTCCCCAAAAGTAAGCTATATACAACATTTATAATGTCAAGAAATCCAAACATATTTGCATGATTCATAAAATACACATGTATGCAACTGTGTTGGGGGGCCACTAGGGTAAATTGCCCCACGATAGCACCTCAGAAGGCATTTCAGAATTTGCCTTTATAGATGTGCCTCTTTTGTATTCAACCTCACTGATTGTAATAATTAAAAAATATTACAATAAATACATTTAAAAAAAATAAAATCCCTTCCATACTTATCAAATTGATTTAGGATGAAGGCAGATACATGTTCTAAGTCTATTGGAAGTTGAATTATGCACATTCCCGGCCCTGAAATCAAATACCTTGAAACTCAGCAAATGTGGTTCAAGACACTTCCAAGTTACATACAAAGTCGTATCTGTCTTTATCTGAGTCACTTGACTCTTAGCTTCTGCCTGTAACTGAACTCATGTAATGAATTTAAGTACAACAGACCGAATTGCTTCTTTTGAAAAATAATGGGCTTGATCCTGAGTCTTGCCAATGGAGTTAAATCCAGGGAGTTGGACTTCCCTCTGTACCCATTCCTGATGGGAGTCCTCTGAGTTCCCCAAAATTTTCTCATGTAGGCCAAAAGAGCATAAAGTGGGGGTCTGCAGTGGAGTGGGGAATCAGTGCAAATAGTCTTCCCTTCCTTAGCAATGGACGTTGCCATTCTGGCAGCATAAGTGCTGTGGAACCAAACCTTAGGATCTAACACAGCTGTTGCTTCCAAGCAAGGAAGGCATGACCATGAAAGGAAGCAGCATGAGACCTAAGATCATCATCATAATGACATGCATGTATACAGAGCATGAGCACAGTAGTTATGCATGAAAACTGACACATAGGTTTCTTTCTATTTTCCAAATGCAAGTGCTTTCGGTATAGGAAAAGCATGACATCTGAAATGCTTTCAGTGCTGAAGATGTCTATGAATAACTGCACTGATGTAATTTGACAGACTATGACTTTAGTCTGGGTTTGAAAGCCAGGATATTAACTGGGCTGAGGCCAAAAGAGTTTCCCATAAACACCTAGCACTGTGTGTCGCTGTTTAAGGGGAATGTATTGACATGTGCGATGTATGTGCATGTATATTTGTGTCAGTTTGAAATGAAACATAATGGTAAATTTGTTCTCTTTGCAGGGTGATCAGACAGCTTTGCACCGAGCTACTGTTATAGGGAATACTGATGTAATAGTAGCTCTTATCCATGAAGGGTGTGCTTTGGACAGACAAGACAAGGTAAAAAGAAAATGTACAAAATAGTTGACACCCCCCTCCTCTTGGCTGTTGTCTCAAAAATAGGCTGTTTTGGAATGTGTTTGTATAGGAAATGTAAATAGTTTAAAATATTATTTTTAAAGTCACAGACTAACATACTTTATTTATTTCTGTTGATTTATACCCCGCCCCTCCCACAAACTTTGAAACATCTATATATTTGTTTCTCAAGCATGGCCTACATCCGCAGATACCTAAATCCGCAGATTGGAGCCATGCTTACCCAAAACAGATTTTTCTACAAATTTGCATGACCCACCCCCCTCCCAAGTTGCAGAAAAATCCAAAATCTTCAAAAAAATACAAAAGAGGTTTAAAAAAATACACAGGCTCCACCAGAAGGACAGATCTCTGTCATCTGGAATTCAGCTGTAATTCTGGGAGATCTCTAGGCTCCATCTGGTCATAGGGTGACCAGTTCCCAAGGTGGGAGTGGGAGATCCTCCAATTTCACAGACTCCTGACCACCACTGGCCAGCTGGTTGGTGAATGGCTGAGGACAGAAGGAGACAGGGGTTACGAGAAGGTAGGGAGAAAAAAAAACCCTTTTCTCTCAAATTTTTCCTTTTCCCTCCCCAGGCCTTTACATATCTAGTCAGCAGTTCTCTTGTTATTTGTGTAAATTATAGGAATGCCTATGGAGTAACTGCTTTTCTTGTTTCTCTTAAAACCCTAGACTTAAATGCTGACATAGTAAGCACAGCAGGGTTTTTATTTAATAGTTGAAGTGTAGAGTGTCTAATTCAGTCTAAGAGTATGCAGTATTGTTCTTTGTAGAAACTCAGTAACCGGCTGGATTTTTTAAAAATCTTAAAATATGACAAATAACTAATAGACACAGGACTCTAAATTGCTGCTTTTCTGTGTTGTTCTTCAGGATGGGAACACAGCTCTCCATGAAGCCTCTTGGCATGGATTCAGTCAGTCTGCCAAACTGCTTGTTAAAGCAGGAGCTAATGTTCTTGCCAGAAACAAGGTGAGATGTATGTAGAAAGGAAGCTTTCAAGTTCTGCTACATAAAAAAGAATAAATTTTAAAACCACAATCGCTTCTCATGAGTAGTTTCCGGCAGTGACATTTTTTGACAAGTGGCAGTGACATCCATGGCAGGACTTGAATTTTAATTACGTGTGCCTTGATTATTCTATCATGAGGAAATTTCCATATGGGAAATTTGTGTTTTGACAGCTGATTCAGAAAGCGCTCAGGAACACTGAATGCTTCATTAATTATGGTTTAAAAGCACTAGGAGTTCCTCTGGCATCCTTATTAGTATGGAAGGGATTCATTGCAACTGGTGTAGAAAAACCAATTAGGTTAACAAGAAAAATGGTAATAAAATCAATTTTATCAGAATAAAAAAAGCTAAATGAATAGAAAGACATTTGCTACTTCAACTAGGACAAATTATGTTAAAACCTTTTCAGTTTTTTAAAATTATATCTTTTGTATTATAATGTGAGGAAACTTCTAAAAAGAGAACTGGAAGAGAGGGAAAAAAGAAAAGGATTATTATGACTCGGATCCAGTGATCTATTTGTGAAAGAAGGGTGCATTTTTGCCACTCTCCCCTCCATCCATTGTTCCCTTCTGACCCCCAGAAAGATAATTTATGGAGTAATAGAGATCATGAGAAGGTGGAGAAATAGTTATGGGCAGGGGTCATTTCATAGAAGAAGTGGTGCCGGAGCTCATTTGCATAACTCATTTATGTATGCCACACACCCCTGACATCACCGGAAGGTGTACCAAATTATATGACTTTAGCATCTACCTTAAAATGCTTCTTGAATTATAGTAGTCATAATGAAACCTTACTCCTATCTTACTTTTAAAATTGCTTTCTATGTGGCCACAGTGGCATGATGAAGATTTCCATCTCTCTGCTTTATATGTTTTGGTTATTTTCCCATTTTTTGTGGGGGAAAATATTTAAAAGGCTATCAAATCTTAGAGTTCATCAAAATTTTCACAGGAGGTTTGAACAATAGAGCCCAGAAGCAAGGGTTTTCAAGGGGTTTTTTTGTGTGTGTGTGTGTGGGGTGGGAGTAAAAAAGAAAGATCACAATAAAATGTAGAGGTTCCGGAGCTTTGTTCCTGTGAGCTCCTGCCTTAAATGAGGCCTGGTTATGGGGACTGGGAGGGAGAGAAAAGAGGAAGATTAAATTACCTACTTCTTCCTTCTTCGTATGCAGAGGGAGGAGGTGGAGATTTTGTCTCCTTCCCTGTCTTTGCTATAGCCACCTGACCCACATTTTTTTTGTTCATGGGAGTCTGATATCCCAGGAATCATCTATCTAGGGTTACCAGATCTCCTTGTTGCTCCGGTGGGGGTATTTTGGAGGCATTCTAGGGGTGGGCTAGGGTTGCCAAGTTCTCCATGGCTGCGTGCAGGGGACTTTTTCATGTGCATGTGGCAGAATGACGTCACTCAGAAGTGGTATATCATGCTGGGCATGTTGTGCGGGGACACTCTAGGAATTTGTTGGGAATTCTATGGTTTCATATGGGGTACCATAGAGTTCTCCCCCCAAATTGCTAGAGTCCCTGTGCAAAACCAGAGTTTCCAGTGAATTCCTAGAGTGTTCCCGCACTACATGCCTAGTGTGATATGTCACTTACAGGTGCTGCACATGCCAAACGGCAACAGGACTCTTGGGGGGGGGGAATCCCTCCTTCCTGCTGGCAGAAACTTGGCACACCTAGAGTGGGTGGGACATCACATGACACACTAATGTCAGCTGGAAGTGGCATCATTGTGTTGGTGATGCCAGGGTGATGCTCTGGTTTTTGGGCAAAGGAAAGGAAAGGTCCCCTGTGCAAGCACCAGTCATTTCCGACTCTGGGGTGACATTACTTTCACAACGTTTTCACGGCAGTCTTTTTATGGGGTGGTTTGCCGTTGCCTTCCCCAGTCATGTGCAAGCTCTGGGTGCTCATTTTACCAATCTCGGAAGGATGGAAGGCTGAGTCAACCTCAAGCCAGCTACCTGAAAACCCAGCTTCCACCGGGGATTGAACTCAGGTCATGTTGGACTGGACTACTGCAGCTTTTAACACTCTGTGCCACAGGGCTCTTTTTTGGGCAAAACTCTATGGTAAATTCACCCTCGAACCAAAGAGTTTTCCACAAAAACCAGAGCAACCCCTCCCCCGCACAATGTCCCTGTTTAGGGGCAGGGTCAGCTGGCCAACTGGACCATGGTGGGGAGAAGCCCCCAAAACCAGGGGATCCCCTGCTCAGACTTGGGTACTGGCAACCCTACAATCTGTCTGGGGCCTGAAAAGGACTTTGTTGCCACACTTCCCTCTCCTACAACCTACTAGAACCTTCTGTAGACAGATTACTGGTTCCAAGCCGTTTTCTCTTTCAACAGAATTGTTAAGATCCTTCCTGATGAAAAGACATAATAAAAATACATTGGTTAAATTACCAAAGAATGAATTAGTAAAATGCAGACATATCAAACAAGTTTTTTTTTTTTAACTATGCCTATTGTTAAACTCTGCTCTTATTCTGTGTTGCATGCAGTTTTGCCTTTATTTTTTGTTTTTGGGTTTTGAATCAGATTTCCAATAGAATGGATTCTGGTAGGAGGGCCACCTGTCTCATTAGTTTATACATTTGGTCGTACTTTGTGAATTAGCATACAGCAACATTTGTACATTTGTTTAGTAGTTTAAGAGCCCTGTGGCACAGAGTGTTAAAGCCGGCTCGAGGTTGACTCAGCCTTCCATCCTTCCAAGGTCGGTAAAATGAGTACCCGGTTTGCTGGCGGGAAAGTGTAGAGGACTGGGGAAGGCAATGGCAAACCACCCTGTAAAAAGTCTGCCGTGAAAACATTGTGAAAGCAACATCACCCCAGAGTTGGAAACGACTGATGGTTGCACAGGGAACCTTTCCTTTCCTTAGAGGCTTTCAATAGAGCCTTGTGAATAGGATTGCATAAGCAATGGTGTGTGTATATAACCTGGCAGAAAGATTGGTCTTTCTCTGTTTCTTTTCAACCCATAATTTATTTTACATTTAGGATGCATTTTTTCATCGAGATTATAGGACGTATATAATGGGCAGAATCACAGAAGGAATTAATGCAGTTAGGATCCTTTATTCATTCTGTGTCCATCCTAAAGATTATATGTGTTTTTTACCATCTTTTTCCTAAGGCAGGCAATACGCCATTGCACTTGGCTTGCCAAAACAGTCATTCGCAAAGTGTTCGGGTTTTGCTGCTTGGAGGCTCTCGGGCAGATATTAAAAACAATGTGAGTGTTACAAAACTATGGCATCTAGACTGATGAAAATGATGTTAACACAAGTTAGAGTTTTCTGAATGGATAAAGCTAGCAGCAGTTACCAAAAGTAACCAAATTATTGAAGGTGAATCTGAAAGAAGTTTATCTTTGTTTCCTGAGTAGCAACTGTTATATCCATAGAAGATAAATTTCCTGAAAATTGTTAAGAATTATGTTGAATATGTAAATCTCTTTACCCCATTTTTATTAAATGTATCTGTTACTAAATCTGAATAATATAAAAAGTGTGTGTGTATGAAAGTATGTAGGTGTGTATAAAAGGTAGAAAGGCATAAGCATACTTTTGCTATGCTAGATTATGGCATGTGTTTTCATTTATTTAAATGTATTAGTTATTTTTGCAAAAGATCAACAATTGAACAAGATGGAATCATATTATACCAATTCATCATGCTAATTTTGAATTGTCTAAAAACTAGAAGCAAAGCAATGACAAAAAGAGTTATCTCAACTAATCCCTAAATTTGAGTGATTGGGGGCTTTGGCCAAGCTATGTCATAATCAGCAGCGTTATTTTGGGCCAACCATCTGGTTGCAGAAATAGCGTTAGTACCACACTGACTCATGAAATTAATGGACCAGTATCAAGAGACGCTGAATCAGATGGTTAAGTTCTTTTGCATTGCTTAGTCTCTTGAATAAGTTCAGGAACAAATAAATGAACTAACAAACATTTATGAAAAGAAATAATTAGGGCTTGTTGAAGGTTTAAAGTACACTGCATATGTAATGGAACCAGTGCCATTGTCGCAAAACTACATACTGTAAGTTGTCCTAGGGAACCAGAAAAGCTACTGCTAAGCAAAGGATTTCTGAATTGTAGCCTAAAATGTCTCATATGTCTAAGCAAAATACCATTGTAGAGCCACCATATCACAGCAACTAACCTCTAAAATCTATTGTGTTAAGGAAAAAAATCAGAGAGAGCTATGTAAATAAACTATTCATATTGATTGAGGAAGGGTGAGAAATCAGTAGTGACATTCTGTGGCATAAGTCAGAACAGTCCTATGCAGAGTTACTCCAGCATGAACCCATTGCCCTGTTATGATGACCACCATCTTAGTTGATGTAGCAACAACTTTTCTTATTGTAATTGCATTTCCCCCCCTTTTAGGCAGGAGATACCTGTTTGCATGTTGCAGCGCGTTACAATCACTTACCCATCATTAGGGTGCTCCTCAGTGCTTTCTGTTCGGTCCATGAAAAAAATCAGGTCAGTGCATGAACTTCATTATCCATTATGCCCCCCTTTCTATGAGGCTTTCTGATTTCTGTATTTAGAATGGAGGATGGGGCCACTGCATGCTTGTACACGCAGAAGGCTGATAACTGTATCAGTTTATTGGTGTATTACACTGTAGCTGTTGCTCTGGTGTTAACATGGCCTTACAGAAATGCTGTATTTTCAGTTTGTCATTATCAGAGTCCATCATCGCATTTTCATCCCTTACTTTTAGATTTTTTAGAACAGCTTTCAGTGTGCAATGTGAAAGGTGTTCGAGTGATAGTTGAAGTAGAATTAACAATAAATATGTTTTAATCATCCATCTTTATTCTAAAACCAAGTGCCAAATAATCAGGTATCTTCCCTGCTTTGCATACATAGGTAGTACGTATTCAAAGATGTGAAACCACTCAACTTGTGCAGAAATGGCTCAATGCCAAAACTTGTGGCTCCAGTAAATTAAGCTTTTTTTATGCTTCATATTGGTACGCTCATTCCAGTGTCACAAAGCAATGTTGTGCTGCTGTTGTAGGAGAGTTGTGACATTCTATAGTGCAGATAAGGTACAACGTGCAGTTTAGAATCTGAATTCCTTTCTTGATCTATCCTCGTTTAGATGGGTGCTTGTGTGTGAATCTGTCAACTTAGTACTTTCAGACTGTTTGCTTTTCCTTGCAGTAGTGGTCTGGAGAGGATATATGAAACAAACTTGATATGAGAGACACAATACTAAATTACTGGTTTTAAAGGTTAAACTCGGTAACGATAAACATTTGCACAGTAACACAATCAGCCTATCCTCCTGCTTTGATAAAATATTATATTTCACTGAATACCATGAGGAAGACTTGAGGAATGGCTGATATGTTCCATCAGGGTTTTAAAGATGTTCCAAGTAATCTGGTTTAGGCTGCTCTTGGTAATCCTTATCTTTTGAAGTAGCTCATTGGTTATGAACCCAATAGAAATAGATTGCTTGTATATAGCATTCCATCAAACATTGGGCGAGCTGGATTTTTGATGTTCCTACAAAAAAAGTAGCTGTTGCTTCCATTGAATCTATTCTGAATATTTTATTCCATCTGATTCGTACTGCGTAACAGTTAGGAAAGTCATATAGTCTTCCAGATATGATTTCTGTTGGTTATAATGCTGTTCTGGTAGCACAGACAATTATCTTGAATACATTTACTGTCAAATTTTCTTTTCAATTGGTGAAAGAAAGAAAAAAATATGAGCCACTGGATGTTCAAGCTCTTTTTATGTAAGATAGCTGAAGATTTAAGAATGGAGGTGTGTATCCCCATGAAATCTAGAGACAGCATCTGAATTTAGATGTAGGGTTGCCAAGTCCAATTCAAAAAATACCTGGGGACTTTGGGGGCGGAGCCAGGAACAAGGGTGTGACAAGCAGAATTGAACTCCAAGGGAGCTCTGGCCATCACATTTAAAGGGACAGCACACCTTTTTAAATTTCTTTCTTCCATAGGAAATAATGAAGGATAGGGGCACCATTTTTGGGGCTCATAGAATTGGACCCCGTGGCCCAATCGTTTTGAAACTTGGTGGGTATTTTGGGGAGAGGCACTAGATGCTATACGGAAAAGTTGGTGCCTCTACCTCAAAATATAGCCTCCCCAGAGCCCCCAATACCTGCGGATCAATTCCCCATTATTCCCTATGGGAATCATTCTCCATAGGGAATAATAGAGTGCCCAGTAGACATTTCTCTCCCCTCCACACTTTCTAAAGTGGGGGGAGGGCCTCCAAACCAGGGAATCCCCTGCCCCCTCCCTCTCTCTCACACACAAATACTTACTCGGTCTTGTTCCTGCAGAACTTTACTTGATCTGAAAACGAAAGCAAAACAAAGGGAGGGGCCGTTCTCCGTAGCCCTTCCTGTTTCCTGCTCAGCCTTAAAGGAACATATTTTAAAAACGGACCTGCAGGAGCTCTAAAACTACATGGTGACTGTGGGGGGGTGGGGCTTCCCCCGCCGGCCAGCTGGCTGGGGGCGGGGAGAAGCCTGTAAAAACGGGGGATCCCCTGCTGGGACCTGGGGATTGGGAAGCCTATTTAGATGTACATACTGATGTTCCTTCAATTGAAAGCAAATGACCACATTCAGATTTACATTTTGACACATATCCCATTTACACCAGCTGTTCCTGAATGCAATATCCTTGGGACTTTTTGTTAGAAAAGCAGAAAAAGCCACAGAAATAAACAGACAGGGTCCACACATGCATACTGATACTATAGCCACTGAAACTCAGTGGCCACTCAGTGGATACTATAGCCACTGAAGCCACAGACAGGTTAAAACGGATAAAAGGAAGTACTTCTTCACCCAAAGGGTGATTAACATGTGGAATTCACTGCCACAGGAGGTGGTGGCGGCCACAAGTATAGCCACCTTCAAGAGGGGTTTAGATAAAAATATGGAGCAGAGGTCCATCAGTGGCTATTAGCCACAGTGTATGTGTGTATATAACATTTTTTGCCACTGTGTGACACAGAGTGTTGGACTTGATGGGCCGTTGGCCTGATCCAACATGGCTTCTCTTATGTTCTTATGTAACTCAGTGGGGAGAACCTGTCTGCCTAATGTATCCCAAATATGGAAAAATTGACTTGTGCATCTACATTTTCCACTTGCAAGATTTTCTGCATGTGAAAGTCTTAAAGTGCAAGTTGCTTCTTTGTTTTGTGACTTACAGGCCGGTGATACAGCCCTTCATGTAGCTGCTGCACTAAATCATAAAAAAGTGGCCAAACTCTTGTTGGAAGCAGGAGCTGATGGGACAGTTGTTAACAACGTAAGCACTTAACCATTTTTTCCTCACAATTTCTATTTATTTTTACGTAAATTATAGTTGAAAAGTTTGAAATTACGCTTTGACTCCCCCCCACCCAAGCATCTAAGACATTGTACTTACAATATGTACATTAAAGCAAGGGTAGAAGTCTTAAATGCGCAGTAACATTTTAAATGTCTTTTGAAGAGAGTATCTTGTAGTCTTCCCTGTTAACAGGCTGGTCAGACCCCGCTAGAGGTTGCCAGAGAACACAACAACCCTGAGGTTGCCCTTCTGCTCACCAAGGCTCCACAGGTATGCCATGAATATGATTTGTTAGTGTTTGATTCAGAAGCTTTCAAAAACAGAAATACCCTATATTTAAGTTCCTAACACATAGATTATATTGATGATGTGGTATTGTCCTTTGTAGGCTTGTTGATAGCTCAGTTTAACATGCTTCCTTCTTTCTTCAAAGGCAGTTGCACTCTCATATGTATTAGAGTGAATATTTCTTTTTCAGAGGGGAATTTTTATTTATTTTTTTATTGAAGGAATCAGCCTGTATTCATCTAATGTCTTTCGCAGTTTTTATTGCAAGCTGGTTTTAGCACTTTGTTTTCTGTCTTAGATTTTTGCCTTCCCAGTAGGAGAACTTTCCTTTCTGTTACAGGACTGGGGTGACTAGATCATAATGGTGGAAATGTTGCCTTTATGCAGGTTTCACGCTTTAATCGTGGCAGAAGCTTGAGGAAGAAGAGGGAAAGACTCAAAGAAGAAAGGCGAGCTCAGTCAGTGCCAAGAGATGAAGTGGTTCAGAGCAAGGTATAGCCAAGTTTTGCCCAGCTTCACTTAGAAGACAAGGAATGTAGTGGCATTTGAGCAAAACCCTCTTGAAACTGTTTGAATTTGCTGTAGGAAATTCACATTTGAGTCACTGTACAGGAGATACCTGGATGAAAATATTAGAACTGGAGAATATTGTAGTTGGCCATGTTTTGAACATAAGTGATCTGAGAGCAGAGTTTTGAATCCATTTCATCTCTGGTCATGGGTGTTTTATATTGAAACAGGCCAGTGCCTCAGCTGCAGATGATACTCACAGCAGTTACCAGGTCCCTCAAGGGATATGTGACTTGAAAGATGAAGCCCAGCTGCCTTTGTCAGAGCTCAAAGGAACAAAGAATAAAAAGAAGAAACTGAGAGAAAAGGTAATAGTAGAGTGACACATTTTTAACAACAGCCAGTTCTTCCTCTCTTCATCCATCAAGGGTAGGTTTGTCACCTTTGCCTGCTGTTGTTAGCTCCAGTGAAAGACATGAAGTCCCAGTAAACATTCATGGGGAACAGTTCAAGAAAGACTAGGTCCAGGACTGGTTTTATATGCATCAAAGTTAGTATAAACAAGACTGGCTTACAAGACCAGTTGCTCTTATAAATGTCTTAGTTCAGGTTTCAGTCACAGCTTGCCACATTCTGGTTCAAATCGCCATTCAAATTATTTTTTGGGATGAGATGAGTTGCACAGTAGAAGTAAAAAGCCTACATTTTGACTTCATTTGATGCAAATATATCTAGTTATGAAGCATGTGTACTGTCCTCATAGACTTTAAAAATATAAGTAGATCTTCTTATGGACTACAGGTTTCAGCACACTCAGATCCCACATCACCAGCTGACCAGCAGATGCCTCCTGCCCCACAGCAGAACTTGCCCAAACGCAGAAGTAGACACCGTTGTGCATCACCCCCACCACCTCATGAATTCAGAGCCTACCAGTTATATACACTCTACCGTGGAAAGAATGGGAAGATCATGCAGGTAACTGACCAAGTTCCCATTGGACCTTGTCACGACTCGAGCCTCGGGTAGGAGACGGCTGCTGGCGTCCCGGCAGTCAGCCAGCACTCTTGCAGCCGGCTGAGGTTTTCAGGGAGCAGCACAGGCGTTATCTTAAACAGTCCAATTAGTCAAAACCATAAATCAGTCCGAGCCAAGGGATGAGACAGAGAGCATAAACACAGGAATGCCGAGGGTCGGGTAACCAGAGAGAGCAAAGCCGAATGAAGTCAAATTACCAAAGCAAGTCCACAGAGCAGAGTCACAGTCCAGAGTTCCGAGGTCCAAGGTTCAAGCCGGGTCAGAAATATGCGGGTTCTCACAGGAGTCAAGAGGGTGCAGAGCGTGGTCACGTCCCAGGAGGATCGTTCGTTGCCAGCACAGTTTGCCAAAGGGCCAGGATTGCAGATATACTGTGCTGGCTTGTTAACCCATTAGTATGCCAGGCTTAGATCTCTTCTCCCCCGCATGCGTGCTTCACTCCTTCTGTTTCTAATCTCCTGCCGTCTCCTTTCACGGAGCCGGCTAACAGGTGGTGGAGATTCAGGAGGGGATGAGCTGGGGCCCGGCGTGGCCTGATCAGTTCCTGGTGGCTCCTGCTGCCGGCTTGCCTCCTCAGGACTTACGTCCAAGGCTGTTAAAGGCGCCTGCTCTGAGCTAGCAGGTGCTGGGTCAGGGGCAGGCATGACAGACCTCATGGGTGGTTAATGACTCGATGCTTGCACAGGGGACTGTCTTTACTTTTTATAACTGTTTAACCATGATGGCACAAGTTTATATAATGAAGACCTGTCTTCCTCAAAATAATGAAGGACGAGTTATCCATCACTTCCTTGACTGCACTGAAGATCCTTTCCAGTCTTGAGGAAATAAGACTGGAAAGGATCTTCAGTGCAGTCAAGGAAGTGATGGATAACTTAACTTTCATTATTTTGAGGAAGACAGGCCTTCATTATATAAACTTGTGCCATCATGGTTAAACAGTTATCAAAGGTAAAGGTAGTCCCCTGTCCAAGCATGAATGATTAAAAATTAAAAATTGCTAGTACTAATAAAGATAGATTCCTATTAAAACAAAAAGTCTATGTAAACTAAAGATTGCAAATTGTAATTCTGATGTCCCTAAGTCTTCTACTCTACACAAACCCTTTTTATTGGATTTAATTTTATAAAAAATATACATTATTGCATTCATTATAATGGTCATTGTTATATTTATGTTATTATACAAATACCAGCATGTTCTGCTTTTCTTCATATTAGATAAAATTGTAATCTTATTTCTGAGGGGGGGGGCTTGTCTTGGATATTGTATCTTTTTATGTTTTGTCATTATGAAGAATACAGTTTCTTCAAGGAAATTTCTAGCATCTGCTTTGGAACATATTGATATATTTCTAATAGTAAGATATATTTTTGCAGGATAAAGAGAGTCTTTGTTCTAAAGAGCTTATGTTCCCAATGAGTGTTATGAGTAATACTAATACTTTTGTTTTGCATTTCTGTTTAAAAGAATGCTGAGCTAGAGAAGTTTTGATGGTACTGCTTTAATGAGATTTCACAGAGTACAGGTCATAACTGTGAATCCATTAACCTGCCATAAATGTGAAGTAGTCCTGCCTCTAGTTTAAACTCACAGCAGCAGAAATATTTTTGAAATATTGGCTACAGCCTTGACTCTTCAAAGCACTTAACATTTTTGTCACTCTAATTAAAAAGAAATGCAAAGTATGGGTTCTGAGCTCATAGGTTGACCTACTTATTTTCAGATTCTACTGGTGACTGATATATATATATATATGTTGTCATCATCTTGATTATTTTCTTCCTGTATTCCCAAGGGGTTATTGAATGAACAATAGACATTGTGCTATTGTTCCTTTTCTTGTACTCTTAGGCAGCTGAACTTGTGAAGATATATATTTTTCCAGCACAGAGGGGTAGGTGTCACAGTTGTTCATTTCTTCACAGGCCCCAATAAATGGATGCCGTTGTGAGCCACTGATAAATAAAGTAGAGAATCAACTTGCAGCAGCTATGGAAGAAATAAAAGCTGAATTTGTGACCGTGCAGGATAAAATGAATAGCAAACTAGGACAGATGGAAAACAAAACACAGCATCAGGTAAATCAGCATCTCAAAGATAAGGCATTTCTGTAAATGTCTGGAACATTCCACTTGCAGAGTGAGGGCTCATCTGCTTATAGTAACTGTGATATGGAAGCTGCTTGAAACATCTGCAGACATTCTAAGGGGTTGGGAAGGAGTGACATTGCAGTGACAAATTCTCTCTTATACCATGTTCATTTTGTCATACGTATGCAACCTAGAGATGTAGGCATGTAGGCCTTTGCTTGATCAGGAACCCGCCGTGTTCCAGGGCATTCACAAGTGGAAGGGGAAATCCTGCCACCATGATCCTGATGATTCCCCCATATGTTGTCTCTTTAGAATGTGTGAAAAGGGCTAAAGGCCCCATGTGGCTGTTCCATGGATTGCCTACAATGGCACCGTTGGGAGACTTTTTTGGGACAGATGGTTAGTAACTTGAAAACTCTTCATAGCATAGTGCTCCAATATGGAAGCCATTCCATGCCAGCCTCCCCCTGGTGACATAATATGTATCATGGGCCTCTTCTTACTTCTCTAGTTTACATCTTAAATCTGTTCAAGGTTCATTATTGCAGTGTAGGCCTTGGAAAGAAAATAATGCCTTTTAAAGCATAGTCTTCTTTGACCATGGAAGTAAATTGGTTTGTTCACTGTTTAACCCTCTAGCTACAGGGCTTTTTTTTTTTTTTAGCAGGCGAGTACAGGAATGCAGTTCTGGCTGGCTTGGCATCAGGGGATGTGGCCTGATATGCAAATGTGTTGCTACTGGGCTTTTTCTACCAAAAAGCCCTGTGTGAAACAATGGTGATATCAGGGGGTTTGGCCTAGTAGGCAAATGGGTTCCTGCTGGGCTTTTGTACAAAAAAAAAAAGCCCTGACTAGCTATATGCCAGCTGGGAAATGGAATGATTGCAGTACATGAAATTTTTAGAAAGATTCCAACCGCCCCCCCCCATCACAATTGTGTTGTTTAATGAATATCCTGATAGACTGATTCCTGATTAGATCTAGTTTTATCATTAGTAAAGTAAGTTGAAATAAAAGAGCTGGCAACTGGGAATTTTGCTAAGTAAAGAAATGTGATGAGTCAGTTTAAGCATTTGTGTCACTTTTGCTGAACTGTTCTATTACAGCTCCGTGTTTTAGACAAACTGATGGCTGAGAGATTGTCAGCAGAAAGGACAGAGTGCCTTCATCGCCTTCAGCAGCATGCTGAGTTGGAAAGAAGTGAAGGGGAGAAGCGGCAGGTAGGTTAACAAATAAATATTTAGTGTAGTGACTTTAGTGAGGGGTATCTACAGTACCCTAAAGATTCACCCGTTCATTGTAAAATACGTTTGTGAGATAGAGCCCAGTTTGTCAGATGTATGAAGTCTTGACCTCATATATACATGCAGGCTGTGGGGCTAAAAGGTGATGAGATGCAAGATGTTACTTTGTGATATTTCTGTGCAAAAATTGGATCTGTACAAGGTATGCACAAGCTAAGCACAATGACCATTAATGGCAGAAGTAACTGGTAGTGATATACTTTTTGCTGTGGTAATTTCAAGTTCATTTCCATCAGACATTGCCCATAACAGAAAGAAGAAAGTGGAAACACAGATACATCAACAAAATAAGAGGGGAATGGTCTCGTTTTCATGCTAACATAATAAAATTGATAATATTGAGTTTAACAAATGCAACACAGGATTTTCACAATTCTATTTATTCTGTTTTTTTTCTTCTTTATGCCTATTAGCCAATGATGACTGTAGAAATAATGGAGCAGTCTAGTGGAATTTCACTTCTCTGGTGAAGTTTAGCAGAGGGAAATGATGATGTATAATAACAAAATTCTATAAAATCTACAGTTTATCATAAATCTAGATCCTAAAAAACTTCCCAACATAGCTTTTTTGTGGTTCAGTTAGAGTCCAGTGCTCAACAAAACCAATTTCTACAATTAGTTTGGCACATGTTTTCCTGATTTTTTTAGTTCATAGAGTTGTGTGGCCCAAAGACCTTTTCCAAGAGTGATTTCTGCACTACTGTGCATGGACAAAGGCAGAAATATCCAGAAGGTTTCTAAAGAAAGAAGAGCCAATGATTTCTAATGAAAATACGCTGCCCGCCTAATACATTAGTTCAGAATGTACTTGCTGAACAGAACTGATTTTTCTTCCAGACTGCTTTATTTTGATGTTATAGAAGATAAGAGAACCATCTTCTTGAGCCAAAATTGGGGGCATTATTCAGTTTTTCTTCACATTGGAAGAATACTTTTAAAATTGTGACCTAATGTTTTTAGTTAGAAGGGATTTCTAGTTACAGTAAAAAAAAATTGCCTTTGTTTACTACTTTGATTGTCTGACTTTGGTTGCCACTGCTCATCCAGTCATAGCAGTGGCTACTATCACACAGTGTTTGCATAGATTAATCCAATGTCTTCCTTTGGACAGCTATGGAAATGAGAGAAATCTGCTGAAGAGCAGATCCAAGATAACCTGGAATGAGCTGATCATTATTCAAGTATCAGTTACTCATGTGTAGATATATCTGTTTTGGGCATCCCTTTTTCTTGCCTAAGAAGATTTCTTTGCATTATTTGTTTATTGCTTAAAAAAAGCAGAGCCCTTAAAAAGAAAGCCACAAAGTAATTCAAAGAATTCCAGACTGTTCAAATGAATTGCATCTCCTTCCTCTGAACCTTGGTGATCTGGTGCTGCTGGCATAATACTGGTCTTAGTGCATACATAATAGATAATAAAGAATCCACTTTACTTAAAAGCTGTCTCATTTGATTGATTTGCATTAAGAAGTTTATCAACTTCTTGGTCATTACCAACAGGTAATCCAAAGGGAGCCAGTTTGGTGTAGTGATTAAGTGCGTGGACTCTTATCTGAGAGAACCGGGTTCTGCTGGAGTGACATGGGGTCAGTCATAACTCTGTGAGACCTGTTCTGGAAGGAAAGGTTCTGTCAGATTTTTCAGTTCCACCTACCTCACAGGGTGTCTGTTGTGGAGATGGGAAGGGAAAGGAGACTGTAAGCTGCTCTGAGACTCCAAGTGATTCTTCAAATCATTGTTTCTTCCCAGTATCACCAAAAGTCTGGTTCATTGCAACTGGTGCTCTCTCTCCAAACTGCTGTCCAACATACTTTGCTGTTTGTAAGGGAAATAACTCTCTCAGCATCATAATTCTTTATTTAAGCCTTTCAGATCCAAAAGCCAGTTCCATTCTGAGTAGCCATCAGGTGAATTTGAAGATAACCCATTTTCTGTCACAGGGTAGTGGGTAGGTTCTAAAACATCAGTTTCTTTCAATCTTGAGGGAGATGTATATCAGGACATTTCACAAATGCTCTCTGGTAAGAACTTGTGGTTTGAGACCTAAAAATCAAAACTCTTTGTATTAATGAACAGGTGTTCAGAATGAAAACAAAGTCCCAGTTAAGCTGGGAGCAGAAAATTTTCATGGACAGAATAGAGCAGTAATACAACTGTAGTGCCACACATCTCTTTGTTTGGTCCAGTAAGCACTATCTTAAAGGAATTTCAAGTCTTGCTGCAGCAGCACTTACAGTCTGATTGCTGAATCGGCTGTGGCTCAGGAACATGGTAACAAATTACAGTGTTTCTACAGTGTTTCAGGCTAATAGTTGGCATAAATGTTTGGGTTGATTGTGCAAAGGTGCCATTACCGTAGTGGCCTTTTATATTATAAGCAAAATATGCATTAAATTAAGGTAGTAATTCTGAGCAACTGTACTAGGAAGTAAGTCCTATTGAACTTGGTGAGTTTTACTTCCAAATAAATAACTTTAGATGGGGCTGGAAAAACACCTCCCTTGAGCAGTGGGAAATTCAGGAAGACGGCAGTTGCTATACCTTGACATCAATGTGGATTTTTCTTGCAGGTTTCATTGGTGGGGGATTTGAAAGCATGGTGCATGTTAAAAATTCAGAATCTGGAACTGAAGCTTTCTGGAGATTCTAGATCTTCAAGACCAAAATCAATGCAGTCCACATGTGAATCTCTCACTGAAACCCTGGATACGGAAAATCTTCATAGTACAAAGGACTGTAAAACGAGCCAGACTCCACTGCAGTCAGACGATTCACACCAGCATTCTTGCATTGCTCTTCAGAATAGTCTTTCAGAAGATACAAGTAGGAGTCAAGTGCAGACGACAGAACAAAGCTTTGGGAAGCAATATTTTGTCGTTCAACAAGCCAGCACATCAGGTATTTCCTTGTGAGCAATTTTCCAGAGTGTTTGGTGTGCTAGTTGATTGTAGCAAAAATAATACAGGTCCTCTTACACTTGAGAGGCACAGATATTGCTGTTTCCATTATCTTTTGGCATAATCCTTTAGGCCTTCCTTTACTGAAACTAAGCCTACCCCCCACAAATGGAGTGATGTTGAATTTTAAATGTCCCTAAGATTTACAACAAAATGTATGTGTCAGCTCTGGGACTATCCTCAATTAAGGAGACTGGCAACTTATTCAGAAAGATGGATGGATGGATGGATGGATGGATGGATGGATGGATGGATGGATGGCAGGCATCTGAGTTAGTGTCAGAACTGGATCACCTGTGCGGTGACCAGTCTTATATACCTTATCTAGGGCCATTAAGAAGCCCACCTAAACTACAGTGCAAAAGCCCGTGTAAATAATATGAAATGTTTCCCATCAGAGTGTTTCACATAGCAGACAATGAGTAGCTGTGCTGTCTTTGCAGACAGATAACATGACCTTGGCGTACCAGCCTGCAAGGCAGAAATTTTTACTTCTGTGAATTACAAAGTGAAAGTATAGCAAAAGCAAGCAAGCATATTCCTTTCCCTCCTCCTAACATACATGAAACACATATGCTAAAATGGCAAGGGATCTGACACAGCAACAAATTCCACCTGAAGAATTTCCATTTGATAGTAAGTAATATCCCCGTCTCACTCTGCCATCATTTGTTCTTCCACACAGAATGTAATTATTTCAGATTAGTACTTCAGTAACTGGCAGAGGAAGATCTTGATGCACATTGTCTTCAATTATCTACTCTGTAATGTGGCACTGAAAAAAAAGAATTATTAGGGAAACCTCCAGTTCAAATTTCATTTCAGTTCTGAAAACACAGATTGGCTTTAGATAAACCCTTATACAGCATCGTTTTTCTGCCCACCCTCAGAAATAATATGGGAAAAATTCTTGTTTGCTTTATTTGCTTATTGTAATTTCGATGTGCATTCAGACTTCATGAACAAGCTGAAATTTATCCATGATGAGAATGGTTGTAGGGCTCATTCAGTCCCTTCTGACTCCTATTAATCACAGAGCACAGGCCTCTGGGCTCTGGAAATTCTTAATCTAGTTTCAGATTGCTTTGATGTCTGTGTGAGTTTGTTTCTTGCCTAAAAACCAGAATTCTTTATCATTATTAAACCATGGTTTAGTAAGATTGAAACAAACTTCAGTTTAAAATATTTAAAATATTAAAATAAAATATTGGACTTAAGATATCTGGCAAAGCAACAAGTTGCAAAGACACTAAAACATAGTAGTTAAAAGTTGGAGTCCAGTGGCACCTTTAAGGCTAACAAAGTTAAATTCCATGTATAAGCATTCGTGTGCATGTGCTCAGAAGCTTATACCCAGAATTGAACTTTGTTCGTTTTAAAGGTGCCACTGGACTCAACTTTGTCTTATCTCTTCTGACGAACACAGCTACCCACCTGAACATAGTAGTTCATCAACTAGGGTAGCCAACAGGACATCAACATGGGGTAAACTAGCTTTCTGCTAACTTCCAAGTGTGTCTAAGTGTCTAAGCATGGACTAAAATTAAGTCTCCCCCCCCAAAAAATGTTCAAAAATATTTATTTAGTAATCACCAGGGCTTTTCCCCCCTGTCAGAGCCCACAGGAGTGGAGCTCTATCTGGGCTGACCAGGGCTCTGGCTGGCCCAACCTGCCATGTGGCAGCCACATACTCCCAGGCCAGGTGGTCTAATATGCAAATAAGCTCCTGCTGAGCTTTTCTACAAAAAAAGCACTGCTAATCATTCTTTTTGAACTGTCATTTCCTAAGTGTCCCTGCCCCTTAGATCTCTACTTCTGTTGGAGCATGCAGCTGTGAATAAATTGTGATAGTGCTTTCATCATAGTAACTTTCCCTGAGGACAGAAAGATCAGGATATTTTAGTTTGTATGTTTAATGTAACAAGTAAGCCAAATGTAATATCAAAAGTACTATAAAAGGCTGAATGTGAAATTTCAATTTGCAGTTAAAAATATGAGGTAAAATTCCCAATGTGGATTGAGAATCTTTCTGGAGGGGAGGGGATTTTTTAAATGATCAGACAAAACTTCTCCTTCAGTCACAGCTCCTTTGCTTCACCAGGATGAGAAGTTATGTGGAAAAAGAAATCACAAGGAAGAATTTTAAAGTGCAGTGGTGATTTTATATCATATTTTTAACTGTCAAAGGGAATTTTAATATTAAATCTTCAATGGCACCCTTTGGCTTTGACTTTTACTTCTTCCCTGGTGTTGTGTGTATCCTGATCCCTTGTTTAGGGCCAGGGCTGGCCCTGAAACTAGGCAAGCTAGGCAATTGCCTAGGGTGCCAGCCTTCTGGGGTGCCAAATTTGGTGCTGCCCATGTGACCTGGTGACATTATCAGTGCAGGGAGGGAGGCACCAGAAGTTAGCCTTACTTAGGGTGCCAGATAGTCTAGAGCCAGCCCTGCTTAGGGCATTGCATATAAAATGTTCCTACTTAACTTCTCCCTCACCAAATCAGTACTTCAGTTGCCACAAAAAATTTAAAAGAAACTATCATTCAAATTGTCAGGGATTTACTAAAATGATCCTGCTCTTCTAGATATTCTTCAATGCCTTTGGAGCAGGAGATAGCTTTGTGGAGTAACCAGTGCTTCCCAGTACCAGCTGTGCACTAATGTCCTTGAAATTAATAGAATTTTGGAAGGATTATTAGGTACTTATTATAGCCATCTGCCCACTGGATATTCATTTTAACATAGTTAAAGGAAAATGATCTGAATGGGAAACTTAAAAGCAACTAGGATTGTTAAAGTGATTGTTAACTGTGATTAGTGTTTTTTGGTGACGGAGCTTGTATCGTGCAGGTTGTATTAGGGCAGTCCAAATTAGCCCATTCTAGGAAACTTGACTCTTTCTTTCTGGGTAAGGCTAGCTGTGTTGGCCTTATACCCTGATCTCAGCCTGCCATTTGAGAATGCCCGTGTTAGTGTAGATGGGACATTCTGGGCTCGCTCTCACATGTTTTATTTTGGTTTTGAATGATTTGATAATGGAGAGCTGAATTATCAATTTTGTTCCATTATAAAGTACTGCATCTGAGGTGACAAAAGCTCTGGTTCTGATTAGATGCAGGTCTTCACTTGATAGTGCAGTCATTTATGGATCAATTTGCGTCTGTAAAGAAGCCCCTTGTCCTTCCTTAATGAAGGTATCTGCTTTTTCATAGGGTTGTACCTTAACACAATACTAATTGAACTCCCTGTCCCCCTTTTTTAAAGGAACAGAGCACCAGGTAGTGACTGCTGGCCCTACTCCTTCTGCAGCATCTCCTCAAGTTGTGAGGCCTAAGGACAAAGGAGGTTACAGCAGACTGCAACAGGAATTGCCATTGTCTGAGTACTCAGGTTCCAAATTAAGGCATGTTAAAGTTCAAACTGTTTCACAGGCCTCTGCTGAATGTATAAAGCTGGAGTCACAGAGTAGCTACTGTGTGGACAGAGGAACTCAAACAAAGAAATCAGGCAGAAGTGGTCAGTTGAAGCACAGGCCCCACCAACATGTGGCAGCTCACCCTGTGCAGCACCAGCAGCCGCTTGCTATACCTGAAGGAAACCAGCCCAGCCCTCAGCTTGGAAGCACTTCTCAGGCACTGGAAATCACACAGTATTTCTTTGAGGCTGTTTCGTGTCAGATGGAGAAGTGGTATGAAAGGAAGATTGAGGAAGCTCGGAAACAAGCTGACGAGAAAGCCCAGGAAGATAAAGCAGCCCTTAAAGAACACATTAAAAGTTTGGAAGAGGAACTTCATAAGTTAAGGACTAAGGCGCAAAAAGAAAATTAGTCTGTGACCATGAAAGACACATTATATTTTTACAAACAGCAATTAAGCTAATTTTGGAAAGGGACAAGCTGTACCACACTTGTTGGATTCATACCTGTTCAGGTGGTCTGTTCATCCAGTAACTGAAGAGTTATTGCAAAGGAATCTGTATCTCCTTCCTCAGCGTAGCACTTCTGTTGTGGGGATACTTCATTTTTTTCCTAGCTGGAAAAAAAAATCATCCCCAAATACTATACCAGTAGTGATAATCATCCTGTAGAGAATGTAGTTGTATCACCCATCAGTGCCAATGTGGTGATCACTGTAGTGATGAATGACACCAGCCCCTCTTTTTCCCCTCCCCAATTTGTGAAATTGTTTTATACATTAAAAATAGCATTCTCTTGCTATTCCGTTTAAACTATGTATTCTTTTTTTTAAAAAACCAAGGCTACCTCTTATTCCTGTATAGCTGTAAACTGCCATTTTATGAATCCCATGATGTCTTCTATGGGCCACATGTGTGTGTGTATTAAAACTTCCTTTCGTGCACATATCCCTAGCCTGTTGGTTGGGTGATTACATTCATATGAAACTAGACCTAACTATAAATTCCTGAAAACCATGTCCTAAAATAATGATGGTAATTTGATGGTAAAATAATGATGGTAATGTGAGGCTGGATCTGACCTCTGAAGCACTCTTATCGGATCCCTGACATCCCTTTCAAATGTTAATCAAAATATGGAAACCAATTTGCAATAATTTCATGAAACTATCTTTTCATGTTATAAGATAGAGTCATTCCATACATATGTCTTTCTTTGGAATTTGGCTTACCGTATGTTAACATGCATATTTGTACGTCTGAGCGCACATGCTGAATAATTGTGAAGCACGTCTTGTTAGGCTATAGAATCATAGAATTGGAAGGGACCTCTAGGGTCATCTAGTCCAACCCCCTGCACAATGCAGAAAACTCACGAACACCTCCCCCTAAATTCACAGGATCTTCATTGCTGTCAGATGGCCATCTAGCTTCTGTTTAAAAACCTCCAAGGAAGGAGAGCCCACCACCTCCCGAGGAAGCCTGTTCCACTGAGCAATCACTCTTAACCGTCAGGAAGTTCTTCCTGATGTTGAGTTGGAAACTATTTTGATTTAATTTCAACCCACTGGTTCTGGTCCTACCTTCCGGGGCCACAGAAAACAATTCCACACCATCCTCTATATGATAGCCTTTCAAGTACTTGAAGATGGTGATCATATCACCTCTCAGCTGCCTCCTCTCCAGGCTAAATATGCCCAGCTCCTTCAACCTTTCCTCATAGGACTTGGTCTCCAGACCCCTCACCATCTTCATCACCCTCCTCTGGACCCGTTCCGGCTTGTCTATATCCTTCTTAAACTGTGGTGCCCAAAACTGAACACAATACTCCAGGTGAGGTCTTACCAGAGCAGAGTAAAGTGATACTATCACATCACGTGATCTGGACACTATACTTCTGTTGATATAGCCCAAAATTGCATTTGCCTTTTTAGCCACCACATCACACTGTTGACTCATGTTCAGCATATGATCTACTAAGACCCCTAGATCCTTTTTGCACATACTACTGCTAAGACAAGTCTCCCCCATCCTATATCCATGCATTGGATTTTTCCTACCTAAATGCAGAACTTTACATTTATCCCTCTTAAAATTCATTTTATTTATTTTAGCCGTTTTCTAGCCTGTCAAGTTCATCCTGTATCCTGTTTCTGTCTTCTTCTGTGTTTGCAACCCCTCCCTATACCTATTACTAAAAGGTCAGTTAGTGTGGCAGAATATACTTTCAGCATGTAGACCATTTTTGATCAATAAAATGATTATGGAGAATAGAGAAGATAGGCATATCTTCCTGCAAGCCGTCTTCACTGCGTTTGTAATCGTATGACTCATCTTTTAGCATACTCAGGCTTAAAACCTGCATTTTCCCATGTAGTCTGTCTTAATGGACTGAAGAAGGCCAGCTTTAAAAATGTACTGCCATTTAACCTTACCTTTGTTTTTGTTTGTTATTTGTGAAAAAAGCTACTAAATTTTTCTAAATTTTTGAAAGTGTAATTGAATGCAGCAGCATGTAGTATCCCACAAACATTCTGTAAAAATCTGGCGGCTTCAGCTTCAAGTAATATATAATGTTCTTTAGGCAAACACCATCATTGTTTTCCATCAAAGTTAAAATTCCCCAGTCAGCTGAAGTGCCTGTATAAGCATATTAATGTTTATCATTTGCTAGATTTGGAACAGACAGCATAAATTAGATACACGAGTGAGGATGTGGTCTGTTTACACTAAGTTGCTTGACTGAGAAGCCCACATAAATGCACATTCACATCCATGTTAAGAAGAAATTGGATTTATACCCCGCCCTTCACTCGGAGTCTCAGTGTGGCTTAGTCTCCTTTCCATTTTTCTCCCCACAATAGACACCCTGTGAGGTAGGTGCAGTTGAGAGAGCTCTCCCATAACTGCTCTGAGAGAACTTGTGACAGACTCAAGATCACATCTGCAGGTGCATGTGGAAGACCTGGGAATCAAACTTGGCTCTCCCAGATTAGTCTATGCTCCTAACCACTACACAAAACTGAGTTTCTAAATATTCCTAGCTAAATTGGGCCCAAGCTCAGAAGTGGAACCCCAAGAATATATCTTCCACCTCACCCAATGGTATATAAACAACTTGAATCAAACCCGTGAAAAAGAGATATAATTGTATTAGTATACATTAAAGGTCTTTATGAACAGAGTCCCATGTTTTATAATCCAAATAGTCTAAAAAATTTATTCTTCTAGAAACTGGTCTTTAGTTTCCATTGTTTATAAACACTCTGTATACATTTAATTTCAGTTTCAGAAATGTTACAATGCTGCATGTACCAAAGCAATAGCTTTGTTTTGTTGAGGAACCAACAAAAAAATTCTTAGATTTTAGTAACATGTATTTTGTATGTGCTAATAGTAATTGTTTTAATTTTACTTTTTCACCTTTTGTATACAAAAATGTGCTGCAGAATTAGACACCCTCCCAAAGCAATCAAAGCTATTGGTATAGCAATGCTTGTGCTATGGTGTTCTTTACAAATGACAGGGACGTCAGCTGCAACAATGCCCCATCCTATTGTGGGGATCCTCACACAACAGCATGTGCACAGCCCACTGTTATGCACTACAATCTGTCATCAGGCATACAGAACTTGTGTCAAAACCAATGCTATATAATTAGTCCCCATGACCTTCTGGGATGTATGCACACATTTTGCTGTGGGATGGAGGAAATCTGTAAATGCTGAAGGCATATGGATCACCTTCCTTAGTTGCAATGAATGAAGAAGCTCCAGTAGGCAACTTTCTTTGAGCAAGTAACAATGCTCTCAAGGCCAGTACTTTGCCAACCCATACTGTTTGTCTCCTCGTGACACACAAGTAAGGGCAACCTGAACCATTTTTTTGTGCTGCTTTGTAGGGGTAGTGAAACACTTGTAATATCATGCTTGGCAGGAGCTTGGTTTCACTTGGTTGATAGCAATATCACTTTAATTACTAGGGAAAACTTTAGTGTGGGAGGGGCAGAATCCAACTAGTCCCCTCATAGTAGTCTCTGTTGCATTCTAGGAAAATATGATAATCTGAATAATTGTTGGAGGTAAGGATCATCTCAGATTAGCTAGTTCTTCAAATTAATTTTTTTTCTGATTATTTTGAACATTTTCAACAGGAAACGTTTCAACAGGAAACGTAAGGAAAATGGTAGGTGAAAATGTCTTAAGTCCCCCTTCCTCACACTAAGTTCCCCATTGTAACTGAGCCGATGGCTGAAGAAATAAAAATGCTGGGAGTTCAGTTTATGGAACTCTCAAGTGTTACATCTGGTCTGACCCTTAGAAAAATGTGTGCCAGCAGCTAAAGTCAGTTATTTCCTCCTGCCCCATGCTGAACAGATGATTAGCTAGGCAAGCACAAGTAGCTGGACTTTCATTTCCTCCCTAACAGGTGATCATCAATAGCCCCAGGTTTCCACAAACACAAGTTGGAACTCTGAACAACCTTTATTGCTCCCTGTAAAAGAGATCTGCTGAGAGGTGTTTCTAATTGTGATGTCCCCCACTAAATTGTGATAGAACTGCTTAAGAAGCTAAATTAAGATGCAAATAAAGAGCCTGTTTTCAATGAGCATTCTAGCTATGAATAGGCTGGGAAGAAAACCGTGTACTTATGACTGTGGCACAAAATAGTTTTAACTATGTAACAATGAACTGTTGTTTGTTGTCACTGCTTAAAAGGTGTAGTTTCTGCATAACAGTAAAAAACTAACAGTACAAAAAACATCCAGACTTGGTTCTTATGATTATTACAACACTTGCAAATGTTTTATAATAAAACAACCAGGTGGTACTGTAGCAACTATATGTGAGTTTTAAATGCAAGAAGTTGAAACTTGGTCTTCAGTTTTAAATGATGTACAACTCAGTCCTATGCAAATATCTTCAGAAATAGGTCTCACTGATGTCACAGAATACACTTCCAATTAAGCATATGTAGGATTGCAGCCTTATCCCACTATGCTCCCTCCAGGAGGTATTGTGTTAAATGAAATTTGCAATGGAGGAACAAATCTTTAAATTATTGTTAGTAGTTTTCTGCTCCAAATAGTTCAGGAACAGTCAGTGTCAATTTTGTATCTTGAGCTATACTGGAGCATGTCTAGCTGCTCCTAATCAAAATGGGTAACTAATATTGTTTTTGTTCAAATATTATTAATCATACATAGCAGCTTTAAATCTCTCCAATCAAGAAGGACAACTATGCCTTGCTAGGAAAAATACCGACAACATCGAGATTACTGTATACCCTGGAGGTTTTGGGCTAAGCCAGGGTTTCCCAAACTCCCCCCCCCCCCACCCTGTGGCCCAGTTATTTTTACACTTCTCCTTCATGGCCTACTAAAATTCAGGGGTGGAGCCAGGAAACTTTGGAGTGGAGCCGGGAGACAGGAAAGCCTGTCTCTTTCTTCTATAGAGGTCTCCAAGGAAAACAGAGCTCAGGCTTTGCAGCCTGTGTCAGTCTTCAAGCCCAGCTTTTATCTTCACAACACAGAGATGTTGGGGGATGGAAAGAAGGAAAACGGAGCTCAGGCTTTGCAGCCTGTGTCAGTCTTCAAGCCTAGCTTTTCTCTGCACAACAGAGAAACGGGAAAGGAAGGAAGCAGAGCAGAGCTCATGCTTTGCTGAGAGCAGAGCTAGCTTTGGCTTTTCTTGAGGCTCCTGTGGCCCGGTACCAGGTTGCGACCCTGCAAATGGGAAACGCTGGGCTAAGCTATTTCTTCAGCTTCTATATTTCAGCACAATTATCCATTATTAAGCATGAATGTAATTATACAAAAAGCTGCATTAACTGTGTATTCTGCTGTAATTTACACTTTTGGAATTAAATTATTACCTATCAGATGTAATAGGTTTTTTTAATGGAAAACACCTGTACAGTTCTTACTGGATTACTTGTGCCATGTAGCATATATAAATGGAAATGAATTAAACACATGTTTGCATAAACTGTTCAGCATTTTACTCCTGTTGGCTCAATAAACTTTGCAGATGTTCTTCTAAAGCTGGAAAACATCAACAGTAAGAAAGTCTGTTCCCCTAAAGCACTGCAAATCTGCATCTTGTCAATGGTATATAGTCAAGGCTTCCTTCATACATAACCAGTACATGAAGGGGAAAAAATTCATCCCATCATTTGCTTGATATCAGTTTGCATGACAAATACACTCAATGACAGAGTAACGTCTTCAATCTGACAGAGAAAGGTTTTACAAAGTCTTAAGTAGACCTTAGTTAACCCTCTGCTTGATCACATTCTAAGCAATGCTTTTCATAGGCATAATCTGTATTTTTGGGGTAGCAGTCCATTTTTGCATTTTGCTGTGTCTGTCAGGTTTAAACATTATCCCCCCTTGCCAGTCTTTCTTTACAGATTTCTGCCCATTGCAGTTTAATTTTATCAAACTCAGCTTTCCCTACGACAGTCTGTATAAGCATAACTTTTTGATTCTTAGAGAGGTCCCTCCAAATCTGATGTCTTCTAAGGAAGCTACATTGAAAAAATATTATACGCCACAATTAAGGCTAGGATTTTGCCAGTTTTAGAGTTCTTTTAAGTTCTTGAAGCTGTATGTTTCCCTGAGTGATCATCATCCTGATTGCATCCTGTAAAATAAAAAGTATGTTTAGTAGGCACATGCAGGTTACTAAGTATTCACCTATATTCTATAAGGGTATATGTTAACTGGCAGAACACTGAACCTATGAAGTGCACAATATTTACAGTAATGATAATTACGGCTAGCATGCTTTCTACTTGTCATGGCCCCTATAAGGAGATCACAGAAAACTAGGTCTGCTGGGCAGCAGCTCTACATAAAACACAAAGATAATCCACGTCAGATCATCAACAGAGCTACATAGTACAGCTCCTGCATTCAACCAAATAGTCCAAAGGCCTTTACTCAGGCCACTTTGGGACTTTCTGTAAATTAGCAGCATGATAGTACCAACAATTATTTTTAAGCATCATCTGACCAGTTTTAGAAGGCTCAGTGACATTTTATGATACAGTGCAGTTAGTAGTACTTGTTTTATTGTATCAGCTTAGCAGATGTTGTGTATAAGTGACTATTTCTCACCTCTTCTGTAGCATCTTTATTCCTTTTGAATTCTGCCCTTGCCCAGTCTCTCAAGTAATGACGATCAGCTACATGGGGTACCTGATGAATAGCCTGAAGAATTTTTCTGTATAACTGAAGAACTTGCTGCCTTCTTAAGAACTATAAGACATCAAATAACTATCAGCTCTTACCATAGGCTGTATATGCTGTAATACTGATGTAAATATACAGAGGTGTCTTATACCCAGTCCAATGTTGTCTGTTGGTTTGGTATTGTTTGCTTTAACTTACTTTCTTAGTTCTAGGGGCATCTTGCAGCATCTGTGGCTCTATTACTGAGCTATTGCTCCATGTACACTTGTGATAATCTAAATAACCCCTGCAGAAACGTCAAATATTAAGCTCATGAACACACAGTCCACCACACATATGTGTATATTTCTGGCAAAGGCAGCCATTTGTACACATGATAAATGCTGCATACATGAACCACTACAGTTAGGATGCTGGACCAAGAAAGATGATATTGCCGAGACCTGGGTTCAGATGTCCATCCTGAAACTGACTGGGTTACTCTGGGACAAGCAGTCTCTTTCACAAGATAATTTACCTCACAGGACTGTGTGGATAAATTGTGCAGAATATGCACCCCGCCTCATCTTCAGGTAAGAAGGGTAATAATTACACCTTGGCATCCTCACTACAAACTGAAGTGGTTCCTGAGTCCTTCCCAATCAACAACGGGAAGTCAATCAGTGTGGATCTGTCGCCCTTGCCCCCCACCCCGTCAGTGCTTTTACAACCCATGTGGCTGTTAGGGTTGCCAAGTCCAATTCAAGAAATATCTGGGGACTTTGGGGGTGGAGCCAGGAGACATTGGGATGGAGCCAGAAGCAAGAGTGTGACAAGCATAACTGAACTCCAAAGGGAGTCCTAGCTCTCACATTTATAGGGACTGCACACCTTTAAAATGCCTTCCCTCCACTGGAAATATTGAAGGATAGGGGCACCTATTTTAGAGACTCATAGAATTGGACCCCCCCCCCCGGCCCAATATTTTTGAAATTTGAAAGGTATTCTGGGGAGAGGCACCAGATGTTATGCTGAAAATTTGGTGCCTCTACTTCAATAAACAGCACCCCCCCCCCCGCCTCAGATACCCGCAGAGCAATTCTCCATTATACCCTATGGGAATCGGTCTCCATAGGGAATAATGGAGCGCCCAGAAGATATTTCCCTCCCCCCCTTTCCGATGACCCTGAAGCGGGGGGGGGCCTCCAAACCGGGGATCCCCTGCCCCCACCTGGGGATTGGCATCCCCTATGGCTGAACAGACGAAACCTGCGGCGTGATCCCGCTGACTGTCTGCCTGTCGTGCTGCCAAACCTAGCGAGGGCATCGTCAGCCACGGAAAAGGCGGCCCCTCAGCGCCTGTCGCGGCAGTTCATTGGTTTGTCCCACTATCCCTTCAAAGCTAACCCCGCTGGCCTGCAGGTTGCAGTCTCGCCTTCGCCAAAAAGCAGGCAGCGAGCCGCAGACGCCGGTTAGGCAACTTCTTCCGAGGTACAGCAGCGCTACACAGCGCCGGGCGGCAAAAAAGCACAAAAAAGGTCGGCTGTATATGGGCCCGCCCCACCGCTCTACCTGCTTCAGAGTCAGCGTGGTCGGAGGCAGCCGGGACGACGCCATGACAGACCAGCGGTAGGCGACCCGGCTACTTCCTTCTCACTCGTTAGCGGAGGGCGCCTTTCTCTTGGCGGTGGCTCTTCAGCGCCCCACTCGGCCCAAGCGCTTCCAGTGAGGGAAGGAGCGAGAGGGAATAAAGTTACTCTCTTTTGGGGAGGGAGTAAAAACGTATTTAATAAACAGCGGGAAAGGGCACTTCCTCCTCAGAATCCTACTGAGCAGATCTAATAAGCACAGTCGGAAAACGGGCTTTCCCCCTTTCTTCAAAGGAGTCTCCAAATCAAAACGTACATGGCAAGGTGACTAACCGGAGTCACAGGGGGGACAGAGCTTGCCATGGACTCAACAAGCTGCAGCATAAAGTTGTGCTTTATTGATAGGGTTGCTAACCTTAAGGTGGTGGCTAGAGATCTCCCAGTATTACAGGTGATCTCCAGGCGGTAGTGATCAGTTCACCTAGAGAAAATGGCCACTTTGGAAGGTGGACTTTATGGCACTATAACCCATTGAAGTCCTTCCCCTCCCCACATGCTACCCTCTTCAGGCTCCACCCCCCAAATGTCCAGGTACTTTCTAACCCAGAGCTGGCAACCCTATTCATCGATGATTTTCTACTAAAGTACTGCTTTTTTGTTGTCCATCAGGATGGTTGCTAAAGGTTCTTCCAGAAAACATGAACGTTCCCATAGGGGGTTTGGTCACTCTTATAAAAAACAAAAGCCATGTAATATGTTTGGTTGTTGATTTCCTCTTGCACAGTCCCACAGAGGCAGAACAGCTCAGAGAAAGCAACACACAAGTCATATAGAATTATGGTGACAGTGATATGTTCCCAAACTAATGTCAGGAACCATTTCACCAATAGTTCCCTAGATTCCTGACACCATGCAAAGCCAAGAGACAGTGGGCACACTGTGCTAACAAGTTATTTTTAACCCAAAATGCTTTTAGGAAATTTTTAATTTAGGATGTTTTTGTGATGGCTCTCATAGTTCTCTCTGTAGTGACCTTGAATCCAAGTATATTATGCCAGATGAGACTGTTCCTAAGAAAAGGGTACTCAGCCTTCAAAAACATATACTGAGCCAGCCCCACCCCACCCTGGAAGTTTCTCGCAGGCATGGACATAGAAGGTTAAGAGTACATTTCAGTGAAAAGCTATGACAATCACATGACCAAACTCAAGGTAACCACAGTATTTCTAGAAATATCACACTGATTCTGAATGCCAGAAGTATTTTAGTAAAAAACATTACCTTGAGAATACACATCTGGGCTTCCTACCACCACCACAACAGCTGTGCAACTGTTAAAATTAGAGTGCAGATGCTCTTTGACGCCCATACCATTTTCTTCTAAGCAAAAAACTAATTTCAAACATTATTTACAGAACTTCTCTGTAGTTCTTCTCTCTCAGCATCTCCAATTGCAGCTGCAATGAGGGAGGTGGACAGGTAGATGAAACAGCCTCTCTATATTCCTTATAGTATGGAACCTCTTGGGCCAGTGTAAGCACCACTGGCAGAAGAATGAGGAAAGATGATGTTGCCAAATTTCTCACTGTAGTCCCCCATTCCATCTGTTGGGAGAGGAGGAAGATCTACACCCACAAGCCACTTGTGTTTTGTACAATCCCATCCAACCCAATGTTCTTAACACAGAGCAAAAATGCAGTTCTTTTCTGCCCTGATAAAGAATGGACACAATTACAAACAGCAAAACATCTTTATTATTAAACACAAATGATGCATAGTTTTTCCAATGCAAAAAGGGTCAAGGGAAAACATTTAGTATACCAAAATGTTTGTCTAATGTTTGCATTAGACAGAAAGCAAACTTCACAGTGTAAAATGATAATGCAGACACTTTCGTATCATAAAAATACCCTTCTGGCATTATCAAACAACCAGCAACCCACAAACCATTTCAAGTAGTACTTTTTTGGCTGTGTCATCCATCCCCCATAACACTGGGTGCTCACACATGTTAACCTAAAACAGACATGTATTTTCGTTATCGTTAAAAATCTCTATTTGCAGTTTCCTCTCAGAAGCAATGCTAGTTTCTTACTACAATAGAAACCATCTTAAGAATAATTTTTCAAAACGATAAGAAAATTTCGAATAAACCTTAGAATAAATTATTTGGATAGCAATTAAGGGAAAAAATCGGTTTCCACTGTTTCCAGATAATGGCAACAAGTAAATTGACTCATTCCCCCTGTTTATCATGGATTGCATAGTTTCCTGCACTGAGTAGGAAGAATGCTCATTTTCAAGGTGTACTTTCTGGACCATTTAAACAGCAGCTTATTCAGTGATGAATTCAATCTGATCAGGCAAAACTCTACAGGCTGTCTGAGGTAGTTACCAATTCAAACCACTGCCTGAGTGCATCACTGAGAGTCTCTGGAAGAGAATTCACATCTCTGAGGATTATGTAGAAAGGAAAGGGAAATTCTTCCATGTATGACTTTATTTCTGGCAATTCTCCTGGGCCTTTAAATACCGGTACTTTTATATCCAAGATGGAATCCTGAAAATTAAAGTGACACAGTGATTAAAAGCACAAGTACTATATAGTGAGTTGCACAAGTACTATAGTTACCACTATGTTTCTTCATTACTAAAATGACATAGAGATAAAGGAACAACTTTGTTACACTAACTGAGAATAGGAGCATTTATCTGAAGACTGCTAGGGAAGCTTGATGTATCGTCAGTCTGAATTCTGTCCCCCCCCCCCCCTCCACCAAGAATTTCCCATTACTAATGAAGTACTAGTGTAGAGATTAACAGCCCTCCCATGTTCAGTGGATTCAGTTCTTAAATGAGTAGATTGTTATACAGATGTGCAGTTATAAGGATAAAAGTGATCTAAAATCTAAGTCAAGGGAAAGACTATAAGAAAGCAACCTATGATCAGATTATAGTAAAACAAGCAGTAGTATAAAAAATAACCCTCCAAGCTTTATTGTATGGCTAAAATTACCTTGTCCTATCCTCTCCAATGTGTGGATGACAAGTAGCAGCAAAAGGGATACTATTACTAGTATTACAAGTAACATTAAAAGAAAACATAAAAGCATGGAGCTTTGCAGTTTCTGAAACTCAGTACCTGCATGTTCAGTAATACTTAGCAGGGGAAATTAAAAAGCTGAAAACACACCTCAAAATCAGTTGGTACAGTATGCACTCTGGGTGATTTCCCACTATTTTTCTATTGAACTGGACAGTTCTTCAGTTATATAAAATTCTCATGCTACAGCAAGATATGGACCTTTTTATAACAGACCATTTTATCCCTGTGAAAGGAATAACATCCCATATTTCTCTCACTCACCCTTGAATCGGGGTTGTCCAACACTACAAAAATGACAAAGATATTTGCATTCTGAACAGACTGGACAGCTGCTGTGACACGTTCCTTGCCCTCAAGAAAAAGACCTCTTCCATCAGATACTATTAGGAGTAGCTGAGCAGTTTCTGTTCCAGAAGAAATATATTGTTTATTAAAGGGAAAAGATAAACAGCATTTCATCAAAGCTTTGTATTGCTATAATTTGCAATTAAAATATCTGAAAGAAAGCTATGAAAAGTTGTTTTAGATAAGACTGCAGCCCTAGAGAGAAAACACAATTTCTGTTTGCTAAAGTTGGCACAAGTTGAAGTAATATAAAATTGCAGTGACAATCAATACTAATGGATGCTCTAAAAGTAATAGAAGAAAAAAAACCCAAGCTGTCTGGTACTCTGAAGTAATAAATTGAGATCAGAAGTAATTTGGGATCCACATAAAGGTAACATGAATGGAGGCACCAAGTATTTAAAATATGCTTCATTATTTTACTAAGAGCTTAAACCAGAGGGATTCAGTCCACTCAATGTAGCAATAGTTCAGCATCCTTTATAGTGAAAACTACTACTGTGGACATGACAAACACTCACCTGGATTCATGTTCTGAGAAAACTGCTGTGCGGCAGCAAACATATTTGTTGTGGATTCTAAAAACTGCAAGAAAAACAAATACATTATGAATCAAGAACACAAGTTCTAAAAATTATTCTACCAACATTAATGGGACTGCTAGCTGAGGACAGCTGCCTAAGGTTCAGCTACCCCAAACTCTTGTAACTATTCTTTAGCCACAGAATCTGATAAGTTTGAATGGACTTCAACCACATATGCAGCCTCTTAATAAGGCCATATCCAGTTTTTGCCCACAACAGTCTTCAAGGTGAAAAGGGAATGTGAGTTTTGTAGCTTCTGCTCATCTTTAACAAATGCTATTTGAACCAGTTTGTTTCCTAGCTTCGGCACAGTTTTTTTAGAATAGGTTTCTTTTTAGATGATCCCAGTTAAATGAAGGATCACGCTGGCAGCATGATGATGTGATATCATTTACAGAGCCATCATAAGCAGAGTTTCACCCTAGTAAGCCCACTGACTTCAGTGAATTTAGAAGGATGTAACTCTGTTTAGGATTGTGCTGATACTCAGATCTTGTTGGCTATGTTACACAGATCCAACTCAGCAGGATAGCAATGCTTAGAGAAGGTACACATTCCGCTAGTCTTGTAAAGCCTCCTCTTTCAAAAACTCCTGGTATGGAAATGTTTTTCAGGGGGGTGGCAGTCATTTTTTTGCACAACCTACAATGGCATGTTGGATTCTGTAGGGAGAAAAACCTAACTCCTGAGAAATTTGATCCCTTAAGGTATCATTCTCATGATCATGCAGAGGGCTCTCCATCTCTGGTCACTGGCGATAAGCCACCATATGACCCATGACACTAATGTCTACAAAGATAAAATTATTCCCAGATTTTGTGCAGATTATTCTCAGATTTCATAGTTTATATTATTCTGCATAGGCAGGGTGTACCAGGCCAATGCAGGGAGAAGAACTTCAGTGGAGAAAGGTACTCTTGTATGGGTTGCGCCTCTTCCTTGCTCTGTGAGCAGGGCATTTGCAAATCATCTGCAAAGGTTTCTAGTATTCTAAGGAGGCACTAACTTCCCAGTCCTGCCCACTCTGGATGGTCAAGCTTCCACTGCTCTCCACCTCGATTATTAAAAACACAGACAAAAATACCTTTAAGAAATCTCACAAGTGGCAGTGGTGGAAAGTATATGAAATCATCCCAGATGGAACAATTCCCCAAGGCAGCTACCAGAGTTGAGCTATCGCCAAAGGGAGACTTTGGCCACTCCTCAGCCTGCAATCCCAGCAGTAGTTCTTCAACTGCCACTCTCCTTTCCCCTGCCCTGGCATGGATAGGGAGTGGGTAGACAGCCCTCTCCATTCCAAAGTACTGGCAGCGGATGGGTCCATCCATGGAGCTACCTACAGCTCTTCTGAGCCAGCACCTTTCACCCTGTCAACTATTCAAGTCCAGGGGGCCTTTGCAAATACTAGCATTGAAAGGTGCTCCCCTCATCTTCTTTGCTGAAGGAAGGGACTCCTAAGGCAAGTGGGGATGCAGGACAGATAACTTTATTTGCCACTGGAGGGGCTCTCCTTTTTGCTTTCTCCCTAATCTTTCGCAGCAGAGCTTTGCTTACCCAAGCCTCTGTCCCTACATTATGCCTGTGCAGGAAGAGAAAACAAACAAACCAAAAACGTAATGCCACGGACCTATGAAGATTCCTCTTTTTTTCACCCCCCCTTAAAAAAAGAGGGGGCATCCCACAGACTCAGCCATTCCTTGGAAGAGCTTGTTTCCTAATCCATGGATCTCAGAATGACTCACAGGAACAGACATTTTAGCCCTTCTTCTTGGCCAAGTCCATGAGGCTGGCACTCACCCCACCTTTGATATACAGAGCTACACACTGCCCATTCTGAGTCGCTGCACTCCAATTCTGCTTCAGACTACATGGTTTCAGCTTAAGGAACAGAGTGGTAATGGAAATGTATCACTTCCTCTGGCCCAGTCTCTACCAGCTTTCTTCATCAGGAGGACCTACTCCATTTTGGGGAAGACCACTTAGTCTTAAGGGTTTACAGGACTAACCTCTCACCAACTGGCTCCAACACCTCATATTCTGCTGACACTCTTCTCTCCCCTGCCAAAGTACTGGCAGGGCTGGGGAGTGGCCAACTGGCTTTTTCCTGTTCCCAAGCACTGGTGCGGATCGGCCCATCTATGGAACTGCCCACAGCTAAGTTCAAGCTAGTGCCACACATCCCATCAACTCTGCATGTCCAGAAGACCTTGATAAACATCTGACACCCCTGTAGATCCTTCTAGGGTAAGCCTGATTGTCATCTTGTTTCCAAATAGAACATATGAACATATGAAGCTGCCTTATACTGAATCAGACCTTTGGTCCATCAAAGTCAGTATTGTCTTCTCAGACTGGCAGCGGCTCTCCAGGGTCTCAAGCTGAGGTTTTTCACATCTATTTGCCTGGACCCTTTTTTTGGAGATGCCAGGGATTGAACCTGGGACCTTCTGCTTCCCAAGCAGATGCTCCACCACTGAGCCACTGTCCCTCCCCAAGGGGACAAACCCACAGAAGGGTCCTCTACCTTGCCCTCAGAGCATCTATACTTAAGTGACAAGAAATCTCTTTAGGTCTTAGCTTCTGAACTACTCCAGCAGGAGCTCCTTGAGGGCAACAGAGCCTCTGGATTCTTTGGGGATATAGTACCAGATGAGGCCCTGGTGGAAATCAAGGGAAAGGAGAAGCCGATGCCCTCTTCTTCCAAACAAGACAGGAATAGATACAGCAGATTAGATCAAACTTCATTTCAGCAGAGTATCCTTCTGGCAGAAAGCTTCCTGACTATGCTAGTTAGCGTACCACAGCTATTTTAAGTCAGAAAGATCTCCTCAAAATATTCATGTTTACACATGAATAGCATATACACAACCTTTCTGAATTGAAGCCCATTTCTATCCATCACTCCTTCCACTACTGATAGCTGATGCTATGATATGAAGTATCAAAAGATACTAGGACATACCTGTGCTATCTTAGTTTTCTTTTGCTCAAATTTGCAAAGTCGTAATATCCGAGTTCCTGATTGGTCATTAAATTGCTCATGGAATGGATGCAGTAACTGAACCGTTTCTCCAAAGCTGAAATAAAATGAAAAATGCATTTTAAAATTGGGCAGTATATGCAACAAAAAACCCAGTATGGATTATTTTTCAAATAAGCTTAAAAGTATCCTTACCTACACACAGCTATCTGTCCCACTTCTAAGAGGGTCAGCGCATTTCCAATTACTGCCAGGGATTCATAAGCAAGCTATGAAAAACAAGGTTAATTAAGTTACATATCTGAAGCACTTGCAACAGATTTAACCAAATGTACCAGTCTAAAATTGTGTACATTCAGGAAACCTTTCTTTATGTATTATATTTGTTAGATACTACCATAAAACTATCATAAAGAACTAGAAGACAAAATAATATACTCAGCCTGTATGGATTTGCTTGTAGGCATTTTGCCCATGCAAATATCTAAGTCAGAGGTGTCAAATGTGCGGCCTGTGGGCCTGATTTGGTCCCCAGAAGGCTCCTATCACACCTGCAAGCAACTGGCTGTCTGCTTCCTTCTTCCTCTCCTGGTTCCTTTTTGTGTTTCTCCATGCAATTCAGCCAAGCAGAGCGGCATCTGGCTCATTCCCTCTCCCCCCTCCCTTTTCCCCAAAGGAGGAGGAGCCTCCGCCAATGGAGGAGCTTCGTTCTGTAGCTCTTCTGTGTGTTTGAGAGAGCTTGATATAGCTAGAGCTCTCTCAATCAAAGCTTGAGCTGTATCAGGCACAGCAGAGCTGCAGAGCTACAGAGCTAAGCTTCTCCATTGGCTGAGGCTCCTTCTCTCTTGGGAAAGAGGGAATGAGAGGGAGGCTCCTTTGCTTGGTTGCAATTCAGGGGAGAAAACACAAAAACACCTTTAAGACCAACAGTTTTATTTAAGGCAAGAGCTTTTTGTCTTGCTACTCTCTCTGTGTGTTTTTAAGCTTGCTTTTCCAGGGCTCTCCTGGGTGGAACTGGATTTCCTTCCCCTTTTGTACTGTATTCATACCCTTCTGATCCAGTCTCTCTCTTTAGGAAAGCAATGTGGACTACTTAGATGAGGAATAACAGCAAATCACCAGTGAGGTGGATTGGGCCGAGAGTGTATGTCCAGCACATTTCCTTTGTAAACTGGGGATTTTGAACCTATGTTTTCCAGATAGTAGGTTGATACTGACCACTATACATGGCTGTCTCTCTGTTCTTGCACTGCCTCATAGGAGTTGCAGTTATTTTTCTGAGGAAGACTATAGTTTTGTAGATAAGCAGATAGCCTTCAGTCTATTTCATGGTTCCTTCACATGGTCTTGATCAGCACACAAAGCAACATGTACAAAAAGCTCACAATGCCTAGCCATTTCATGTTTTCTCCTGGGTCCTAAATATTGAGCACAAGATTTCTGTAACAAATGTCAATAATTAAAGAGCCGGTTTGCAACTTACAGATACACACCTGAACAGCATACTCAAGATTGCTACAGCACACAGACATTGTGTGCAATAATTCAGAGCAAGAGGTGTTGGTTATCAGAAATTGTTAAACAAAATACTGCAAGTGTGCTACTGTTTTATTTTAAGTTTTAAAAAATCTTTAATTGTGTTTGTCTGTTTCCTTTATAAAGTTTATATCTCTGCCACCTGGGACTACATTTTATGACACAAATGGCCTGGCCTGACAAGATCTCATTTATCAGATCCAGCTCTCATAACAAATGAGTTCGATGTCCCTGATCTAAGTAAAAAACTACTCTGCGCTGCAGGGACAGAATTACCCATATGGCCAGGGCTCAGTGGTCCGTGAAACCTAATCCATACTGCTTGTCCTGGAATAAGATAGCAGCTAGGGGTTCACTAATGAAGTAGGAAGAGAGAGAGGCCTGTATCCAATCAATCTGTGCATGGAAACTGGAGTTTTCTTGAGTTGGACTCTGTTCTTGCAGCCAAAAGATCATTCTCATTGCTGCAGGATTTTCATGGGTTGGGGGGCTGGACTGAGGAAGGATAAGAGGATGAAACTGCTCCTCCTCCCTCTTCTGCAAGTACAACAGGAAAGGGGTCACTTTAATAATTCCATTCCCTTGTCCTTCCTCACTGTAGCACACCAACCTATATCTCTGTAGGGATTCTATGACCCCATGACTGAACTTTCTGGAGGTCAGCAGTAGAAACACAAGAAGTATGGGAAAAGCCCTGTATGTTTTCCATGCATGGATAGTTGGATAAAAGCCAGAGCCAGCAGGCAGAGCAGGAAGTGAGAATAATAAACTATTCTTATTTTGATGTCACACCCACAGCACAGCTGGAAGCGTATGCTGCAACCTTGCTGAAAATAAGCATGTCTGGATATAAAGGGGAGACTTTCTAGGAAGTCTTTGCATACCACTTTGAGTTCCATGGAAGAAAGGCATGATACAAACATAACAACGGATAGGTGATATACCAGACATTCGTATATTTATGAATTCAGAGTCTAAGGAGCTTCATTATTCTTTACCTGTTTAGAGTGGTTATCTATCATGCTAGATGAATCATCAAGGGCCAAACAAATCTGGTACTGTCGTTTACTGGGCTTGGTCCTTCGTAACCATATTTTATCCTTTCGGAACTGGCTGGCAATATAGGGAATTACTTTGCGCATGTTCAGTCTTTTTCCTGTCCTGTAATCGCCTCTGGTAGAAAAAAAATGCAAGGTATTAGAATTATGCATATTTCAGAGGACGTTAGGCAGAATACCTATCATATTTACTTAACTATATAGTTTTCCTGACATTTAGACTAAAATATTGCTGGAGATGACAGTTTTGAAATATCTCCTAAAGTGAAGGAAAAACTGTGTCAAAAACTGGAAAAACTAGCTCTCAGAGCAAGCCAGCTGCCAAACTAACTTGATTTTAGTTTCTCTAATTTATTCTGGCTTTGCTCATCATTGCATGGACAAGGTCAAGGATCTTCTGCCCCAGTCACTAACAATCTTATTCAGCCATGTCTTTGGCATCTTTCAAGCATAAAATCATAAGAGTTTGCTTTTAAAACATGAATACCAAGATTATTAATGCATTATTGTGCCTACACACTCTGTGGTTTTTCCACACTTGTGCAAAATTTGCAGCCCCTAAGTACTTTATACTTCTTTTCTTGGGACTTCTCGACAGAATGCTTGAACTGGACCGGGATATAGAGTTACGTCTCAGTACAGGTACAGACAAAGTCTTTTAAAGCAATGGTTTGGAGATTGGAGCATTACCAGCCCCTACCGTCTTTGGAAAATTATTCTTTTATATGTTTAGCTTGTGTCATAATATCCTGAAATCAAGATGTAAAGCACTAACTCTGAAAATGCTATGCAAACTATATAGGCAGAGTGTAACAGGAAATCCAGATAAAGTTGATGTATCTGTCAAATACTATGAGATAAGAAATGCATCCTGCACAGGACGGTATGAATAAGCAACCTTTGGCTGTGAAGAATGCTTTTGGGAAATCAGGCTTCGAAGAACCAGGGCCGTGATTTAGACAGACCAGACTTACTTCAGCTTGGCTGCCTGAGTTGGCTCCAGTATGAGTCGGAGCTGCTCACAGAGCTGCTGTGAAAGTGCTGCGGTGAGTAGAAGGTATCTTTGCCACATCTCTGCTGCTGCCTTCTCCTGAAATAGTGACACACAAGACAAAGTCCACAACTGTTCCTTAGCTGTTAGCTCTTGGGAGAGGGGGAACACAGCTATGGCGTGGAGTGACAAGTTTATAAAAATGCAACTCTTTAGATGAAATCACTAGGAGTTCCCCCAGAGCTATTTGGGCCCATCCTGGGACTGGAAAGCACCTCTCCATTTGGTGGAAACCCGCAAAATTCCAAATTTAATCTGATATAATGTGAACAACTGTTATGGAGAAAACAGGACATTAGTAGGAAAGCAAGATGCTGTTGCCATTCAGTCAACTGAAGAATACACAGCTGTGGCTAGAGTCAGTCACTGGTAAATCAGAAGAGGGAAATGCCATGGAGGCTGAGCTGACCATCTGAAGAGATCCAGGACCTTCACAGTCAATATGGGCTATATCAGGATTAGCAACACATTCATAACGAGAATTTGCTGCAGCATTCAGGACATTCGCATTATAGGCTGTAAGGAATTCAGTAGCCCCCGTGGCTACTCACTTTTCTCTACCTTAAGGAGTCTCAATGTTGCTTACTATCACATTCCCTTCCCCTCCCTACCAAAGGCATCTTATGAGAGAGGTGGGGCTGAAAGAGTTCAGAGAGAACTGTGACTGGCCCAAGGTCACTCAGCTGGCTGCACATGGTGGACTGGAGAATCAAACCCGATTGCCCTGATTAGAGTCCACCACTCTTAACCACTATACCATGTTGTGTTTTCTATCCCTGTGATATGTTCTGCCTATCTAGAGCCAAGTCACCATTGTCTCCTCATGAAGACAGCACAATCTTCTGGCCCCAGCAATTTATGTATCTTTACTGACACATACTGTGTGTATCATTACATATATTCCTTCTAATCATCATGGAAGACAAGCTGTACAAGTCTGATTGGCTCCAACTAGTTGATGTTTCCCTTTAATTTGTTCTTTGTTCAAGTTCCTTGTGCTACTAGGTCCTGAAAATGATTTGTCCAGCTAAGCAGGCTAGCACCTGGTATACTCAGGCACTGCTGCACTGTCGGAGGGGAGAGCCACTGCTCAGACAATTGTCTTGATCAGTGTAATACATGGAGAATTCTATGCTGCTATGCTCAGCAATAGACATTATTCTTGAGAAATGTCATATTGTAACAGTGGAACCACATCTAGACTGGAGGCCAGCATGCTCAACAGCTGAGCTAGGACCATGAAATCCTTTTTTCACTAAAGTCTCTTGCTCTTGGCCTGAAGACAGGAGGAAGAAGCCAAGTATCTGGAGTGCTGAAAACTGTTTTCAGCTCCCCCCACCCTGGTCAAGCTCTCTAAAAGCAGTAGCATTACATAGATGCTTACGCATGGGGAGGCAAAAAAAGTGTGGGAAGAATGGATGCTGTCTGACAGTATATTCAGTCCTTCTGTTTTAGGGAATTTACACACACATAACCAATCAGAATGGAAAAATGAAGGAGGAATAGTAAAGGGCTGTTACAAAACCGGTATCCTCATAGGTTTATTGAGAGTGATAATGGAACCGTGTTGCCTGCTCCTGAGACAGACTTGGTCCAGGAAACTCTGAGAAAGCTGTGCCCTTGGTACCTGATAGCTGAAAAGCCATGCTTGTGACCAAGAGGAGGTAGTGTCTGAAAGTTAAGACAGCCTCGCTTGGAATCTTTGAAGAATAGTAGGATGCAGCCTAGTTAGAACATATGCAGTTGTCTGATGTTTTTATAAAAATTTCAAACCCTTGTTCTTGCCTTAACATTATGTGATATCATGCAAATAATTTCTTAGGGACCTTTACAATTACAAGGTATCACCAACATGTTGCCCAGAATGATCAAGGTTACAGAAATTTAGCTTACTCTGTGATGATCACTAATATCCAATAGTGGACATTGCTTAAGAAACAAAGGCCATATATGACTTGGGGCCAACATACCTTAAGGACTGCCTTCATCTATATGAACCTACTCATTTACTCCAGGCATCTTCAAAGTCCCTGCTTTGAATGCTCTTGTGACATCTGAAGCTTGATAAGTGGCAACCCAAGGAAGGGTTTTCTCAGTCATGGGGCCAAAGTTTTGGAATTTCCTCCCCAGAGAGATTTATCTGTCTCCCTCTATTGGTGTCTTCTGTTACTGGGTGAAGACTTTTTTGTTTTGTTTTATATACTCCAGTAACGTTTATCTGATTTTATTGAATAATTTTATACATTATTTTAAGGGCTGATTTGACATTAAAACGCTTTCATGTTCTCATGTTCACCACCTTGGGAACTCTAATAAGACAGAAAAATGGCATACAAATTTTTTAAATAAATTTGTTAAGACTTGAATCTTCCATAATGTAACAATGCGTAATCATGATAAAACAATTTACCAACCTCATCAGCGTTTCCAGCCTGCCAAATTTCCAGCTGCTTCTCTAGTTCTTGTCGTAGCTCCTCAGGATTCTTAACAATGTGCTTAAATATAAGATATTAAAGGTTGGAGTTACCAGAATGGAAGTTCCTTTCCCCACCTTCTTACAACAGTAATCAATCTACAACAACATACCTCCAAAAGTACAATTTATTTTCTCTGTTTTAAAATTAGGGAAATCTTTAATCTAAAAGAATGTTACTATTTTTAAACATTCTGTTTATATGAACTTTGAACTTTTATTAGAAAAACATTTTCTCAACAGAACCCATCTATTACATTTGGAAAGCATTACTGTACACTGTAAGAAGCTAGCTGATACACTTTTATCAAACGGAGCCTTGAATGCTATTTCCAGCTTTCATTTGTAGTAAGAATATTCAATGCAAAAAGCATATCCTTCACCTGTGAGCATATCCATAAGGTTGCAATATCTGGTGGTACTTTTACTCCTATAATGCCTTTAGCAGGTGAAATCACAATTATTCCTATTCGTGTAATAACACAATTAACTAGTATTTTACCTGAATTTTGGTATTCATTAAAAATTGATAGGCAGTATGTATAGTGGAGTCTTTGTTTCTATCTGTCCTGACTTCTGACAATGGTTTTTCTGTTCCACGTTCTTTGTCATCCTCAGAACTGAGATCTTTGGCTTCCAACTCTGTCTCTTTAGATCCTGCATTCAAGATATCGTCTTGATTAATATTGCACACATACATCCTATTATATTATCCAGATTTATTTAATTAAAATTTTAGGAACCACAACAGAAATGTTTTGAATGCAATTAAGTACGGTTTTTTTAAGGATAAAGTGCTTAAAATTGGAAGCTGACAATTTACCAGAGTTGGAAACACCAGACATCTTTACTTCTGGATTCAGCTTCTCTGTTTCTACAGTGCTAAGATCCTCAGCATTCTGAGCATCTGCTTCCACAGCTGTATCTTCTGAAACTGGTTCTTTGTCATCTTCACTGAGAGGCATGGCCAATTTTTGTTGTTCTTCATTAGCTACATCTGTTAGGAACATTTAAAAACAATTTAAATCTTAAACTGTGTGGTATCTCCCACACCAGCACAAGGGAAAAATAACACAAAAAATGATTATTAGTACTTTATGGATTGTGTTTTGTAATTGTTAATGAAATTTAAAAAAATTGAGCAAAGAAAAAAGTATCCAAAAACTTACTACACTCTTTAGAGAAAGCAATTCAGACTGCAGAGATCAAATGGTTAGTCTGGGGCAGTGAGACTCAGATTGGGGACTTTATGATTATCTGCTAAGAACAGGGCTTTTTTTGAGCAGGAATGCAGTTCCGGCTGGATTGGTATCAGGGTGTGTGGCCTAATAAGCAAATGAGTTTCTGCCGAGTTTTTTCTACAAAAAACCCCTATGTGAAACAACAGTGATATCGGGGGTGTGTGTATGTGGTCTAATATGCAGATTAGTTTCTGCTGGGCTTTTTCTACAAAAATAGCCCTGGCTAAGGCTGTTAGCCTACACTAATTTTGTATGAGATGAACTTACAGAAATGACTATCTCAATAAACCCATACAGATGACCTGAATTCCTAGGGAGCAGCCAAGTGAAGACGAGGACTTTACCACTCAAAGTGCATGCATGTGCATGGTAGAAACACATGGTTAGTCAAATTCCAGAGATATATCCTAAGACAAGCTCACATTCACAAAAGTGGAAGTTCAAGTCCAGAAGATGGGGGGAGATGGGGGGGTTATCTCATATTAAGCTAGGCTTTGAAGTACTCAGAGGACTTTCTGAGTGCCTCCAGAGCTTTGTGCAATGAAGGCAGAGAAGGTGACAATAACAGAACTAGAGAGGATATAAAATGTGATGTCTTGTAAATGCTGCCATACCATAGGTCTGAGCATCATAGGATTCTGTGCCTTGGTTTATGTGCTCAAAAGCATCAGCTTCTTCTACATTTTGTTCTGGCTGATTTGGATTCTGCTCTGATTTGTTGCTGGACTCCACCATTCTTAATCTCTTATGGACATGTTGACTGTGGTCCCCCATTGAGCGTTCATTGTCAGCTTGTCCAGGTTTTCTCTTAAAACTCTGAAAAATGGGTAAAGTGCAGCCACATAGTTTTGCTAAGTTTCAGTAAAAAAGACTCAAAATTTCAAGACTTCCGCCGTCTGCCATCATTAACCGCAGAAGTAAATTCTCTACTCAGGAGGGTTCCACTGACAGTAGAAACACCTTATTTAAATTTGGAAAACCTAATGTGTTCCCAGATGCACAAGTGGAATGTTTATGCTATTTTAGATAATAACTCCACCAGTTAGTCATCCAGGAGCAAAGGAATCAGCCTTTCAATCAAGGTCCATCTTAAGCGTATTCCAAATGGAGATGTGAAACAGCAGCCCTGTTGTGCAGTGGGGTGGAGTTGGGTGGGGACAGCTTCTAAACAGCTCCTTCTTCATACTGCCCACTGCTGCTCCCATCCGCACCAACCCTGCCCTTCCGCCTTGCAGAACAGCTGAATTAACAATTGCATATCCAGTCACCACCAGGCAACCCCCACCCCACCCCCTTTCTTGCTTCATAGTTGACTTGTGGTAAAAGACACTGCTGCTCAGCCAAAAAAATAACAAGCAAAAAGCTTGTTAAAAGGTTGAAAAGGGAGCAGGGCTCTGCCTCACCCCCAAGATTGGCTGCATGTGGAGCTTCCCCACAGAGGCTCACAGTCACTAGGATATCACTCTATGATGGAGCAAAAGAGGCTTTCCCCAGTCACTGTGACATTTCCCCTTTAAGTTGCAGCAAAGTTCAGACCCCCTACTCTGCCATGAAGCTAGGCAAAATCGGGTTATTTGAGACTCCTAGGGGATGTTAAGCCTCCCACTTGTATTTGTGATTCCCAGGACTGAGGCCAACAATAATTTATTTTACAACTAGTGGATCAACCTAATTCCATTTTGCAAAATTTCAGAAAGCAAAATACAAAAAAAAAAACAAACAAAAAAACCCACCTGTGTCTTTTTCTTGCTTTGTTTCCGAGAAGCCATCTGTGCCATTAACTCAGATTCATGGCCTTCTGACTGATTTGCATCAGCTGCTCCACTTCCATGCTCCTGAAAAAACACAAAAATGTCTGCTGTTAAAACACAGCCCCAAAAGTCTCTGCTTAAACCAGACTCCTGCAGTGGCTTCAAGATACAGCGATGTGCTTCACATCACAGTTCTGGGAACAAACTTGTGCCTCAGTTCCTATGCTGTGTAAAAGACTCAAAAGCCAACTGGCATCATCAAAATGGTTAGGACCACAGGGAGACTCCTAGCCTCATTTGAAATCAGTAAAATTCTGAAAGTGTTCCATTATAACTGAATGGTGCCAACTGAGTTCACACCAAAGACAAGGATTCCACATGTATTTCAGGGCACTCCTCTTACACCATTTTGAAAACAACTGCCTGCAACAAACCACGTGTAGACTGGCAATTGTCTAGAACTATGAGCATCCCTACCTTAAAAAACCTACTTCTGCACACTTTGCCTATGCAGATCACACAATATTAAATTCTGGATTATCATGGGACTTGTTTTCTGCCCACCAAAAAGGTAATTTTGCATGACATCGCTATTTTACCACATATATATCCATACATATTTTACCACAATGTATCCATCTAAAGAACTTATATCCTGTTTGCTCTTAAAATGTCTGCGGCAGCTTGCAATAAAACACTTAAGAATTTTTAAAACCCCTATTGTATTGTATGCAAATCATGAACAGTTCACACAACCAGTGTACCTTAGGCACAATGCAATCTGCACTAAAACAGTGGATGGCCGCACACACAGTGATCATATGAACTAACATTCATCTCCAATTGTGTGCATTTGGACTTTGCTTTAATGCCCAGCTATTGCCAGACAACATGAATTAATATGTCCAGAACAGGAGTGTGCGTTCAAGATCTATCCAGGCCTAAAATATACCTTATCAGTATTTCGGAGTATATTTTGGCTTCCCAAATGTATCCGTGTTTTCTCAGGAAAACAGCAGCAGCAACTCCCAAAAATTCCTGCAGGAGAAGCCCACCCAGCCAGGATCTGTGTGACACAGGGAGCAATCTACTTCCTGTGGTACAGCAGATCCTGGGACTGGCTTCTCCTGCAGCTTAGTTTAAGCTGCAGGAAAGGTCCAGCCAGCCCCAGTATCAGGCTGGTTTAAAACAACAACAGTATTTTTCCTCTTGGTTCTATTGGACCTGGAAAAAATTGGGATTTTTTGGGAATCCAAATTTTTTGGAGGGTCCAATAGACCTGATCCAGAAAATACTGGTAAAAAGCAAAACTGTACGAAGTTTAGAATAAGCATTTATATTTACATAAAAGGAAGCATCTATAAAGACTATCATAAAGGTAGATGTTTTCCACTCATACAAAGGGACTGCAGCATATTTTCAATTTACCTCTTTCACTGTGTCTTTCTCAGAAGCCGTTCCAGCCAATTCTACAGCAGTATCACTCTGCAGGTTCTCTTCTCCTGCCTGACCACAAGTTTCATGTTCCATTCTCTCAGCTGCACCAGGTAACTGTTCATCCTGGTCATGATTATTGACATCTTCCTCTTCCTGGAACAAACAAAAACGCTATCATTAGTATTGTAACAGATTAGGAATGCAATAGAGAAGACTACAAAGCTGCTTTAGTTGCACAAGGTCTGTATTATATTTGAAATGTCAAGGAATTACCATCACTACTTAACTACTGAATCTTATCCTCTGGTGCTTTCCAAATTAATCAAAGAAACACATGCATTTTACATATGCCCCCTTAATAACAAAAGATGTCACATAAAGAGACATTTTTTTCTATATAATAAGAGAAAAAGTAAAACCTGAGGATAAAGGCCATGTTCACTAGTGGGAATGCCAGTCTCTTTGTGTTCCTCTTCCTCTTTTTGGTCTTTTGTTGCATCATCATCTTCATCTGCATTTTCACTAGGAGGTTCTTCATATTCTTTTTCATTTGTTTCTTCCTCCATTTTATCGTCTTTTGCTTTATCTTCAAAGGAGTCTTCTTCCATTTTCTCAGGATCTTCACCATGTTCACCCATATCTTCAGTTTCCTCCTCCTTTACCTGCTTTTCATCTATATCCATTATCTTATCTTGTATCTCAAAAGGATTTTCTCCTAAAAATATATGATTTTCAGAAAAGTGAACAAGAAGGATTTACTAAAATTCCTAGATAATTTGGAAGAAAAATAACCAAGTGTGTTATACTTTTAAAACTTGACTGTCACTTGGGTGTTGTAGAAATTGTCAGTACCTGAATGAGCATAAGAACAAAAGAGAAGCCATGTTGTATCAGGCCAATGGCCCAACCAGTCCAACACTCTGTGTCACACAGTAGTCAAAAGCCAGGTGCCATCAGGAGGTCCACCAGCAGGGCCAGAACCCCAGAAGCCCTCCCAATGTTGCCCCTCGAGCACCAAGAAGAAAAAACATCACGGTCCACTCCAGGCAGAGTGTTCCATTGGCAACTTGTGGCTAATTGTGACCAACCCGCTTTTGAAGCTGCCTATGCCTATAGCTGCCGCTATGTTCTGTGGCAGTGAATTCCATGTGTTAATTGCTCTTTGGGTGAAGAAATACCTCCTTTTATCCATTCTAACCCGACTGCTCATTAATTTAATTGAGTGCCCACAAATTTTTGTATTGTAAGAAATGGAAAAAAGTACGTACTTCTTTCTCTACTTTTTGCATCCCATGCATAATTTTGTAAACCTCTATCATGTCAACCCTCAATTGTCTCTCAAAGCTAAAGAGCCCTAATTTCTTTAACCTTTCTTCATAGGGAAAATGTTTCATCCCCATAATCATTTTATAGTTGTCCTTTTCTGCACTTTTTCCAATGCTAGAATATTTTTTTTTGAGACACAGTGACCAAAACTGTACTCAGTATTCCAAATGAGGCCACACTAGAGATTTTTACTGGGCCATTAAGATACTGGTTGACTTGTTTTCAGTCTTTTTCCTAATAATCCTCAGAATACGATTTATTGCAGTTGCACATTGAGTTGACATCTTCAGTGAGTTATCTACCATGATTCCAAGATTTCTCTCCTGGTCAATTACTGCTAGTTTGGACCCCCATGAAGGTATATTTATAGTTAGGATTTTTTGCTCCAGTGTGCATTACTTTGTAGTTGCCCACAATGATGCCCACTCATTTGCCATGTTGATGCCCACTTGCTAAGCCTCGACAGATCCTTCTGGAGATCCACAGTCTTCCCTGGTTCTCACTGCCCTGAACAAATCAGTGACATCTGCAAACTTAGCCACTTAACTGCTTACTCCCAACTCCAAATCATCAAGAAGCAAGTTAAAAAGCACTAGACCCAGTACTGAGTCCTGTGGTACCCCAATGCTTACCACCTTCCACTGTGAAAACTGCCCATTTACACTCATTCTGTGTTTTCTGTTAATTAACCAGTTTTGAATCTACAAACAAATAAACAAAAAATGGACACTTCAAATTACTCCCATTTGGGCTTGGTGACATCACAATACAAAGTAGCTTGTACTACTGTAGGAAGCCTGTAGGAAGTGAATACCTTTCTCCTCGATTCTCTGGTCTGCTATAGATATCTGATTCTTATGCACTCTTATTATAGGCAGAGGAACACAGGTGGGAAGAGAGTCTCATGCATTATTCAGGGACTCTTATGGCTAATTCATTCTGTATTTGCCACTAAAAAGTATGAAAGAGGGACATGTACTGCAAGAGGGCTTGTCCTCTTATCCCATGACTGCTGGGAAGAGTGTTATGCAGTACTAAATGCCACAAGATACAAAGGATACATACATCTCTAAATGTCCAGGGACAAATGTTGAATATAGATTAAAAAGCTGTGATTAGCTCATGCCTCTCTAGCACATGTCCCTCTTTCACACTTCCTACAGTAGTAAAAGCTACTTTGTATTGTGATGTCACCAAGTCCAAGCCCAAGCCCAAATGGGAGTAATTCCAAGTGTCCATCTGTTTGTGCGTGTACATGTATGTTTTTTGTAGTTAGGTTAAAAAGGAACCAAAATAATTTGCCTTGAGGGGCCACTAAATCTCCACGAATAACTACATGCTCCTATAAGGTGCTTTGTTGTAGCAGGATCCAACCGTATTTGGCATACTTGGATCTCAAATGATCTTCTTACCCCATTGTGCAACATCTTAGGCCTAATTAACATATTCATCAAATGATGGAATTAAGACAGGCTAAATATGGAATAAATAAATATAACCAGTTACAACTTAACACAAATATTTAAGAAGCTGGACAGATGAAACCAACGAAAATTCTTCATCAACTCTGGACAGCATGTAAATTCAATTTTAAAAAGACAACCTCTATGTGGAAGATTTTGTGTGCGACAGCCCACATGGTGAGCATAACCTTTGAAAGGCCTGTCCCTAAATGCATTAACCCAATAGGGTTCAAGGTCTGCAAGCGGTTCTACAAGGGATATCTTGTAACATCACATGCTCTACATATGACTGGGCCAATACACATCAGTAGAGGCCACACAGAAACACTTTTGGTGGTTTCCTCATGCGGCTTGGCAAGGCTATAGAAAAGGTATTCCAGATAAAGAGCCAGCACATAGAATACCTCTCTGTGGGTCCTTGCAGTTATAATCTGATATGTGAATGGCCAAACTTAGATGGGATTCTCAAAAAACCTTAAAAGACTGGAACAGGACAAAAATAGGGGTGGTTGTAGTTCCTGGGGGTATCTGGGCCTAGGTTGCTTAGGGCTTTTTAGGTCACAACTGAGAGCTTGGGAATTTAGCTTTGAAGGCAACATAAAGTCTCCAAAATATTAAGAGCCCTGGTGAGATATGATCCTGATGATACATAACTACCTCAGAAGGCACTGCAAGCATTAACAGGAATGTCACAGGCATTATCGTGTGTAGCTTTGTTTCACTACTGCGGTTTAGCCTTAAAATTAAGATGGAAATTATACTATTTAAAACCAAATCTCCTTACCTTTTATTTATAATCGTTTCAGTTCTGTAATTCATTGTTGTGACCCACCCTGAGAGCCCGCTTGTGGGAAAGGTAGGATACAGGCCTCAGATTCAGCAGGAGCTCACAGGAGCACAGCTCCTGAATCTTTCTGAGGGTTCCCCCTCCTCCTTCCCACCTTGTTCATTGAATAGTAGGTGCAGCTGCATAACAATCCTTGGATGAGCTCCACCACCTAATTTTTCTACAAAGCGACCCCTGGTAGGATATAAATCCTAGGAAATTAACAAATGAAGTTGTTCCCCCCCACACACACAAAGCTGCAAACACACATAAAGGCACACTCAACTGAAGCATGAATGATCCAGGCAAGGGAGAGCTCTAAGGACCACAATCCTGTTTCTCCAGCCCCAAAATTCAGTGCCTTCCCCATCACCATTAGTTTGACCTTCTCTGATTTACTCTGCATCCAGGTCCCAACTACAACCAGACACTGGAAAAGGTACTGAAATGTGTTACTTTTTGTCCTTAATGGCATCTGCTGCTAAAGAAAATGCTGTGCTAGCTATACCTTCTTCTTCCTTGTCCTCATCATCCCTCTCTCCATTCTCCAGGTTCAGATCATCAGGAAGATCTAATGCTTCAGCTTCAGGCTGCTTCTCTTGCTTTCCATGATAAGGATCACTCTCATTTTCATCATATTCACGCTGTGAAGTAGAAATGAATCACACACTGTGAAGGGAGCAGAGGTGGAATGAAATGGGTGAAGCAAATTTGTGCCAAGCAAAACCAGAAGAGAACTGAGGCCATGCAGCTATATTTGAGTCTATAGTTAATTTACACGTATCGTGCAAGGAAAATGGCCATGATGCAGCACTGCTGTGAAACCGCCCTTATTACCTCATCTATTTGTTCATGGATTTTCTCTTTGATTTCCCCATCATCTGTTTCCTTCTCTTTTTCTTCATTCCTGGGTGGTTTCTCATCATTTTTATTGCCAGCATCTAAGTTGTCATCTTTTGCTACAAGCTCTGAATCCCCCTACATGGTTGAAGAAAAATATCTATGAATCCATTTGACTGCAGATTGATGCACATTGGTGGATAAATGCTGGTAACTGTGAAAGTACTCCTGGTAAATATTACAAACATAATTCTACATTTTTACTACCTGAACACACTGAGACCTGCAGAATGAATGCTTGATCTTTCAAGACTAGAGAAGGTGGCCACACATTATTTAGCATTTGATTTCAAGGAATATTTGGAGTATTTCCCACACATATTCATTATATAAAATTGTTACACAGAGAGAGAGATACACAAGGGACACAGCATGCAACAAGACGTTTCCCCACAGCTTCACTGAAAAACAAATTCAAATTAAATTCCCAGTGTTTTTAAAAAAATCCTTTGAGACAAAAACTTGACCCAAAGTTCAAATTTGACTTTAAGATCAATGGTGAGAATAATAAGATCTGCGTATGCTTTCTAAATATTAACATAGAAAGGAGTCTGCTAAGTAAAGAAGCAACAGAAGAAGAAGCTTACAGCCATTTACAATACTAGGCAAGAAGAATAAACCTTGTGGTTTCTGCTGAATCTAAGATACAGACAGTCAAAATGGTCGCTAGTAACAAGATCCAGCATCTTATGGGGAAGAAAATGGAAAAACTTTGATCAATTTCATTTGTTTGGGGTTCATCTTTTCTCTTTATATCAAGAGGCTTTGCGTTTCATCATTACGTCAAAGGACTTGTGTTTCATGTATTACAATTCTTTTATGATGTATTTTGGATCAAGGGGCTTACATTTCATGTATTACAATTAAAAACTGGCTCAGTACTTCTCAGAGCACGCATTCATTTTTGGTTTTACCTCATCCATTCCTGGTCCAGTTTCTGTTATACTGTCTTCACTGTTGCTGTCATTTTCTTCCTCCTCATCATCTCCCCAAAGTCTTTCATCCAGTTTATCTGCTTCAGCATCTCCAAGGTTTCCCATCTGTTTATCTAGTTCTTCGTCTTCATCAGATTTTTCATCCTCTTCTATGAAAAACAATACAACTCAATGTATAAGGCACACATGGACTAATTCAAAGCTCCACAGCCCCTCCAGTGCATATTAAGAATTCCCCACAAGCAAGGGCTTTACCATTCCCTGCAATATGCCTGAGATCTTGGCGCGCAGGTGTAAGACAGAACAGGAAATATTGGTTAGAATTATGGACAAATGTTCTGACTTGGTGTAAGGCATATGTGCCTCTCCAATACCCATCATTACTGTAAGTGCCACAGCCCTTTCTCACAAAGACGTATCAGAGAAGTCAGAAATATGCTGATTAATACGTGTTCAATCACCCCCCCCTCTGCAATAAGGTACATTTACTTCCTGCTCAAAGTATAGTCCTTGATCAGACGCCACTATTTAGCCACAACTGATTCTAACACCCCTTTTCCACTTACAGAGATTGCCTACCAACCCCAGCAACCTCTCTCTCTCTCAGGTTCAGTGTTACAACTAGGTCAGGCCATCACACATCAGTATTCTCCTTGTCTTGTTTACAATCTCCAGAGTCATGACCATTTCATCTCTTAAGGTCATCTCACTCATAGAGACATAAGCAGACAGGGTAGCCCAGCTCCCTTGAATAACAGGCCCTCACTCAACACTTCACAGAAGTTATTGGGGTTGGGGCTCAATCACTGCCCTATTCACAGGCTGCCACCATTTATTCATATCCTAATATATATATACACTGAGATCGTCACTGGTGAGTGCGCGTGTCCTTTCCTGAGAAACACAGCCCACAGAATTAAGTAAGGAGTTGGATTTTATTTATGATTTAAACATAACACTGAAGAAAGTAAGGTAGAAGTTCCAATGTTTCTTTTCCCTTGAACTTCTGAACTGTTTCCCTATTCCAGCATTTGGGATCTTTTCTTTCCATTTAGCCTTATGCTGCTCTTGGCCTCAGCTTCACTCAGTCGGACGCATTCTTTATTACCTTCTCATTTCCTATCTGCCAACCCCCAACTTTTGTTTTTTAACGGTTTCTCATGGAATCTAACCCGTCCATTACACCATTATCAACTATTAAATCACTGTGAAAGAATGCAATTAAAAATGTCATACTATACTCAATTTTACTAGAGATAGATTAAGAAATAAAGAACAAGCAATTTTTAGAAACAATTAATGCATTTCATAATGTCAAGAGTCATAGTAAGTTTGTACAAACATCTGCAGTACTACCACATGGCAATGTTTGTAAGTACAAGTGGAATTATCAGCATTTACAATCAATCTGAAGTACTAAGATTAAAAGGCAATAGTGAATATATTTTATTTAATTCAAAGCAAAAGGATGCCTAGATCTCTGGAATCACCCAAAACTCTAAGTATCACTATTTGAAAACTTACATTGTTTTGTATTGGGTAAGAGGGGAAGTCAGCTTTCTTCCATTACATTACAAAATACAAACCTTGCTTTTCTTGATCCCCATCGTATGTTTTTCCTTCAAAATCTTCTGACATTTCAATTGCATTGTCCTCTCCTTCAATATCTGGTTTGGATTCTGAGTCTTCATTGTCCTTCTCTTGACCCTTCTGGTAAGTGTCTTCTACCTGGATTATTAGGCTAACAATTATTCTTGCTTTTTAAACAGCATTAGTTTTTCTGTTTATTAACTTGGAAAAGCTGCTTGAATACTTATTCAAAATTCAGCTTCAAATGGTTGGATCCAACAAAGAATTTTTCTCTAATAGAAGCAGCTCTTGCGCAGCAGAAGGGAACCACTAGATCTAACCCATTGTTTTCTTAATCCAAATGGCATAATAATTGGTTTTGATGTCCTTTAGAACTCATAATGCTTTCTTTACATTATCAGCAGCCTGATTTATTTCCTGTCAAGGAAAGTTGCTGCAAAACCCATTAAACTCTCATATGAAAATAATACAAAAGCATTCATTCACAGAAGAGCAGGCACATGGAAAGCAAACAAATCTCAGCTTTCCACAAGATAGCAATTTCCTCCACCTGGTTGTTCTGCAGCCATTCTCCCACTTATACATACCTGAGCTTCATCTTCTATCTTGTCACTCACATCCTTTTTGCCTTCTCCTTCTCCGATGCCACCTCCTTCATAGTCATGGAACTCTGTGGCTCCCTCTCCTGCTTCCTCTTCCGTGAGTTCTTTTGGCAAACAAAACCCCTAATACAAAAAACAAACACCCTCTGAAGCAGATGGTAGTATTCTAGTTTACAGGATTAATTATTCTAAGAACTCAGTCATCTGAGGTGCTGGTATGTATGCATGCCAAATAAAACCCTATTTCAAAGAAATGCTAATTAGATTAACTTTATCCATTTCTAAGGTTTCATGAACTGTCTAGGCTGATTACTTCAGATATTGTTTATAGGGGAATCTGGATTTTTTTTTTATCCTTTGCTGGGAACATATGTAACTTCACACATTCAACTGTGTGCTGATTACCACATGTGATAGTGCTAGGGTTGCCAAGTCCAATTCAAGAAATATCTGGAGACTTTGGGGGTGGAGCCAGAAGACTTTGGGGGTGGAGCCAGGAGACACTGGGGCAGAGCCAGGAGCAAGGGTGTGACAAGCATAATTGAACGCCAAGGGAGTTCTGGCCATCACATTTTAAGGGACAGCACACCTTTTTAAATGCCTTCCTTCCATAGGAAATAATTGATAGTGGCACCTTCTTTTGGGGCTCTAGAATTGGACCCCCTGGTCCAATCGTTTTAAAACTTGGGGGGTGTTTTGGGAGAGGGACTAGATGCTATACTGAAAATTTGGTGCCTCTACCTCAAAAAACAGCCCCCCCCCCAGAGCCCCCGATACCCGAGGATCAATTCCCCATTATACCCTATGAGAATCGATCTCCACATAGGGAATAATAAAGTGCCCAGCAGACATTTCCCTCTCCCCCGCCCTGGTTTCTGGAGACTCTGAAGCAAGGGATTGGCATTTCTACTCACAAGCTGCTGCCAGCTTCTTCAAAGTAACACAGACACACCATCCCAAGAGGAAGCCTTTCCAATCGGAGACTGAAGCCTCTGGAGGTGGAAAGTCACATGGTGGCTCTGGGGGCGGAACTCCCTGCCCCACGCTGGCCAGCTGACTGGGGGCGGGAAGGAGCCTGGGAAAGCGGAAGAACCCCCGCTGGGACCTGGGGATTGGCAAGCCTAGATAGTGCTTCCCACAATGAGAAGTACATTTTTAAACTGTATGTAATGACTCTTGATTCAAAGCCCACCAGGATGAATGTGGGATGCAGAATTAGTTGTGTGGCTTTTTAAAAAAGTTAAAATCAGACTTCTAATATTCTAGAAAGTGCACTTAACCCATGCTAGGAAGTCATATTCTAACAAAGTATATAGCACAATTATGACTACCTCATAACCATTAGAGAAGCAATAATTCCCCTAACCAAATTCATTAAATGAGTAAATACAGACAACAGTGAAATTGTGGACTTCTATGTGTTTTTTATAATAACTGTCTTATTTATAGTGAGTTCCACAAGGTAGAAAGGTGGCTAATAAATGTTTTTAATACAAAAAAAAATTAAATAGCAGCAACACTGGAATCCATTCCATTTCTACTAACACTTCCTAAAAAGTTCCAAATAACTGAAAAAGTAATCCTTTCTTACCTTCTGGGCAAGTTCAGTAAATATGTTAGCTAAGACAGAAAGCAATTTTCCAGTACTCCTATGGGTGGCCAAGCAAACCGTGAGGTAGAAGAGGATGATACTGGAATACTTGTAGAGCACTGGCATAAGACGCACCAGTAAATGGCAAGATTGATTAAAAAGCTGTAGACAATAAACAAAAGTATATTAAAATGGGTTTGAACATCTAAACTGTTATGTTCCTAGAATTTTACACCAGACTAATTTTTTTTCAAAAGTCTCAGAAACCTACTGCATTTTTGAAGCAAAACGAATGGAAAACAGTATAAGAAAGTGATGTTCAGAGCCTATTCCTTTTAAACCAAGTTGTCATAATGGCTGAAGAGTTGAAACTGATGCATTTTACCTTGCATTTAATTAATGAAGGGATAGAATCTTTAGTGCATGTCCTGTATGACTGCAAGGTGTACAGCATTCACCGTGAAATCCTTCCTTCTCCTGCAATCTTGCCTACCACTCAATCAAAAAATACAACAACTGAAGGATCTTTTGAATGACAGGAACCATAGGGTTATACTCAAATTAGCTAAATTTGGCTGGCTTGCCACCAGAACTAGAAAGTCACTCATAGCTCTGAAGGGAAATAGGTAAGCATTTTCTTTCTCTTAGTTGGTAGTTTTTAAAATGCTTAATCCCATTATTAACTAGATCTAAGTGGGCAGCTGTGTTGGTCTGAAGCAGTTAAACAAAGCAGGAGACAAGTTGCACCTTTAAGACCAACCAATTTTTATTTAGAACATAAGCTTTTGTGTACTCTTAAGCACACTTCATCAGATGAGGAATCCAGCACAGTGAGCAAAGCCATACAAAGCTGAGCAGAGCCATACATAGCTGGTAGGCAGTGGCCCAGAATGCAACATGGTACAGATTTAAGAACCAATGACAGTGAAGTAAAATTATCTGGTAGGCAGTGGTTTAGAATGTTAAATGGTACAATGACAGAATAGTAAAATTAACAAATTGAGCAAACCTTTGATCTGAGTAGCATGAGCATTATTAACTGTATGCATGTATGTTTTATAATTGATAGTAGCAATTTTACCTTTGTTCTCTCAGCACAATTTATATGGGTTACTGTAACCGGCATTGGTTTTATCTGTATTGTTTTTGCTGGCTTTTGCTGTGAATAAACTTACCTTGCATTTATAGGCTGTATAATCTTCTCCATAGGATTTCAGTCGCCGCAGAAGTTCAGAAATGGCTGAAATTATTTTCTGTGCTTGCAAAGAACTAACATCAGAACAGATATCTTCATCCAAAAGCTTAGTCAAAAGTCCTGACTTGAGCCAGTCAGCTGAGGGCACTCCTTAGGTGGAAAGTATAGAAAACTAAAATGATCAACATGTTTCAGATGGGCTCTTGGCAACCCACTAAACCCCAACTCCTCACGGACAGGAAGAATGCGTTGAAGTATAAAGTAGTAGCACAGTTCAACTGGGGCAGTAAGGGAACCCTTACCATCCTCCAGAGTGGTTTCTTTCTCTCCTTTTTCTTTTCTTCTTTCTAGTAAACACTGTATGGCACTCAAGACAGCATGAATTGCAAGTTCTACTTGTTCAGAAAAATGCTCTACAAAACCATCTTCTGATTTTTGGTCCCCTTTGGACACACAGCAGAAATGTTAGTTGGAATACGGTTTTAAAAGTTCCACTACAGCCAAAACATGATTATGACACAGAAATCAGTGTTCTAGATACAACAATAGGAAACTTAAGTTTTAAGCAATGCAGTAATCAAGACTGGCAACAGGAATGAGTTAAAGATGGGCTAGCTGAGTGGTTCTCAAACAACATCCGGATCATAGCTTTTTAAATTGAAACTGCTTCCTGTTGTGTTTGAAAGGATTTTCTTGGGTCAGTTCCCATATCATTTATCCAGCATCCTGTTAATGAATTCAGGATAGCATGATTTATAGTGCTGAACACTTTACCCTCTCATTTCATCTGTTCATCAGGGCTCAAGAATGTCCACTTCAGGTCAGTGGGATTTTATGCATAATAACATACTTATGATCACAAGATCATAAAGAAATTATGACCTATTTTGTTGTACATAGCCACAAAGGTTAATATCCACACATGGCCACAAGGTACTATATACACAGGATTACTGTTTAACTTGCATTTAATGAATGAAGGGATAGATCTTTACAAGAGGAAAAGGATTATTACCACCATCACAATGTGAAATTGAACTAAACAGCTGTGCCTTCCAAATAGCAAAGTCGTCTACACTTCTATTAATTTCTCCTTGGATGTATACAAGGCTTCTGATGAGTGCAGTCTGAGACGCAGCTTGGCAACCTTCCAGCTCTGGTAAAACAAACAAGGATTCTATATCTTGCAGCTGAGTTGAAATCTGAAGCAAAGATTCTATCCCCGAAGAGCACACTTCAAAGCTTTTCCTGTAGTAAAAGAAAAAAGGTACTGCATTTAAAGAAGTTTTAATCTGAAGATTTGTTTGTTAAAGAAACCCCCCCCACGTCTTTTAAGTTAACAAAATGCAATACTTTTGCTCTGATAGCCAATTTGATGCCAGACAAAACTGGCTGTCCTATAGCACAAAACAATTCAAAGTTTATTTATAACAAAGAGATTTTCTTGCTTCTATAAACCAGGATCCTTTCTCTTTTTCCCAACAACCCCTAAAACATTTGAAAAGCTGATGCTGGTTGTTGGAGAAGCATTACATTTTGGCATAGGAGCTGCACTAAGGAGCAGGAAATCAGTCAAACCCACTCCCAGCTTCTTCCGCCTTCTAGTGGAAGAAGCACACCAAAGAAGTTTTCCAGTACAAACAAAAGGGGAGATCTCTTCCAATCCCCATCTCCTCACCTCACAGTAGCTCCCTGTGTCTCACAGCATTTTGTCCACAAGGCTCCCCTGACACCCAGCATCAGCTTTTGGGGACTACTGAAAGGGTACCTGACCTTGCAGTGGGATGTATTTGTTTTAGGTAATTTCTATGCTGCCTCACCATAGAATCTAATCAAGGCAGCTTACAAAGTAAAACATAAAGCTCTAGTGAATTTGACAAGAAACAGCACAAATCACTGAGCAGCTTAAAATGTCACATATAACAGTTCTCAGGGTAGATCCAGAGTGCAGAAGTGTTAACAGAACAATGCCTTACTGAAAGGCTTGTGTAAAAAATGCTTTGTGGTAGAGTCTGAGGAGGGTAACGTTTTGGGAGGTAAGAGGCCTCACCTGGATATAATACCATAACGTCCACCTTACAAACCAGCCATTTTCTCCAGGGGGATATGTCTCTGTGGTCTGAAGTTAAGCTATAATTCTGGGTGATCTGCAGATCCCACCTGGAGGCTGGCAACCATAGGTCTGGCAGCAACCTCTGGGTTGGTTGACTTGATACCACCTGACTTGCATGACTCATTTTATACTGCAGTATTAAGTCATTTATACTGCTGCAGGATAAAGCATGGACCCTGGGTTTTTGGCTCCAGAGGCTTGATGTGCCTCCATATTTGGGCTGTCAGCTTTCACAGGACTAATCACTTAATCCAGGTCTCCAGTTGCCCATATCAGCACTGACACATCCTTTCAAGTCAGTGTGTATAGGTATAAATCTTATAAATAAATGTTACAGAAAATAGGACAAAATTTATCTTTCAATGCTATAAACTGAATAGGTTTCACAGTTCTGCTGTGAATCTTACATACCAGGAATGGAAAAGAGTCTCACAAGATAGCTGTCTTATTCTGTCCACATCTGCTTTAATTGCCTTAACTTCCACAAGCATAGTCTTCACTCTGGAAGCCAACTGTTGACACACTGGATCCTGTTTTTGCATCTTGCACCCAAAGGGCATCTGATCTGAGGTCATTGGAGTGAGATATTGTAGATCTGAAGGGATATGTTCAAGTATTGACACTGGAACTTTTGTTGGGTTCAGTTCACTGCTTTCACATTTGAGAGTGACTGACTCCGTGTCTGTCCTGGGAACATTAACAAATCGGCCTTTTGGACAACACTCTATAAGCCAAGACAGCTGACTGAGGACCATCACAACCTGCATGGTGAGGTACTGTAACCTGTCAGTCCATTGCTGAACACCATCTTGAGGAGGAAATGCTACGTCATATTCATTACTGATGGTCAGTTTAGCATCTATCTCCTGTACACAGCTCAGAAGATTCCTATTTATGAGATTCAAAGAGAAGACATTTGTTGATATTCAATGCATCATCGATACAGTTCAACCCACAAATAGCCACCCAATCAAGAGGCATTTCCGAATCCTTGAGAACAGAGAATACATGTTAAAAACATATCCCATTCCTACTGATAATTAATACAGATATACTGAGGTGCTACCGTGCTACCACATTATTTCAAAAAGTATGAAGACAGGAAATGCTGTATATATTAAATTATTATAAAACACAAGCACACAGTAGAATTATAGTAAAGTCACTTAGTTGCGGAGAGAGATTTCCCCATTAGGTCATGGATATACTTTCTCCAAAATTTTGCATCACATATCTCTCCCATTCTACAGTCACTCCAATGGCTGCCTATCAGTTATTGGGCTCACTTCAAGGTAGTAGCTATCGTAAACAAAGCTTGTCATGACCCTGAGACATCAGGTCTGTGGCACTGCCTCTCCCCCTATGCTCCCACCACAACAGGCAGAAGCACTGCTCAGTAGCAGACTATCTCCTTTGCATACAAAAGTTCCTAAGTTCAGTCTCCCGTTAAAAGGAGCAGAACATAGGGGATGTGAAGACCAAAGAGAACCCTTGTCTAAGTAGACTGTACTATCCTTAATAGGCCAACAGTCTGACTCAATATGAAGGCAGTTTCATGTGTGCGTGAAGGCAGATTCAAATTTGCTTCATTCTAAAGTGTCCAAGATCAAAAGCAACATAGGACGAGCTTTCAGACACAGAACATAAAAACAGGTTGCTTACCTGTAACTGATGATCTTCGAGTGGTCATCTGTGCAGTCACACACATGGGTCTTGCCGCAGGCAACGGATCCGTACCTCGGAGCTCCAATAGCTCGCCTATAGCGTCTTTTGGCGCGCTTTCCTCCTGCCCTGGGGAGCAGGCAGCGACTGCGCATGCCTGGAGCGGGGGGAGAGCGCCCATTCCACTCAGTTTCTTCCAGCCGCCGTTGGCACTGACACTATACAAGGTTAAGCAACAATTACAAGAGGCCAGCAGCGGGGAAGGCTGGGTGGGCGTGTGTGACTGCACAGATGACCACTTGAAGATCATCAGTTACAGGTAAGCAACCTGTTTATCTTCTTCGTGGTCTCTGTGCAGTCCCACACATGGGTGACTAGCCAGCTAAATGTCCTGGAGGAGGGTGCTGGTAAAAGAAGCAAGTTAGTTACATAAACAAATCAGATCATATTATGCAACATAGAGATGGAAGCGGATGCACTCACCCCTGACTTCAGTGGAAGATGGATCTGAGGACCGCTTGACCGAAGGAGGCGTCACGTCTCGCACGAATGTCTAAGGCATAGTGGGAGACGAACGTGGATGGTGAGGACCACGATGCAGCCGCACAAATGTCCTCTAGGGAGACGCCTTGCAGGAAAGCCGAAGAAGTCGAGACCGCTCTAGTAGAGTGGGCCTTAAGACCTTCGGGCAGAGGCTGTTTAGCCAGTTCATAACACAACCTGATGGCACTGACTACCCATTTAGATAGTCTTTGGGTAGAGATTTTGTGTCCCCTGTGAGGGTTCCCGTAGGCCACAAACAGATTAGGGTCCTTGCGGAAAGGTTGTGTACGATCAAGGTAGAAAGATAAAGCCCTTCTAACGTCCAGAGAATGCAGGGCTCGTTGTCCTTGGTCGGATGGGTTGGAGAAAAACGTTGGTAGAGAAGTTGAAGTCGATAAGTGGAACTGGGAGACAACCTTCGGAAGGAACGCAGGGTCCGGTCGCAGAACAACTTTGTCCTTGTGGAAAATGGTGTAGGGAGGATCGTGGCGAAAGGCGCATAAGTCACTTGCCCGTTTGCCTGAGGTAAGGGCTACCAGTAATGCTGTCTTCCAGGAAAGAAGGTTAAGGTCTATGGTAGCCATAGGTTCAAAGGGCACTTTCATCAAGCAGGAAAGAACTAGTGACAAACTCCAGGTCGGGACGAAGGGCTTAACAGGTGGATTGAGGTGCAACATGCCCTTAAGAAAGGACTTGGACAAGGGATGGGAGAACACAGTTTTGCCATCAACAGGGTTATGGAACGCAGAAACCGCAGATAAGTGAACTTTTAAGGAGGAATAGTGTAGGGACTCAGTTTTAACAGCAGAGAATTTAACTGCGCCACAGAATGTAATGTATTGAAGCTTTGTTATGTTATGATAAGGAAACGTGCTGTTTGTGTGATCTGCGCAGGCGTTATCTGTTGTTACGTTGACCAGACACATATAATTAATTGGCTAATGTTGGTGGAATGATGTGAGGTCATGGTTTCAATAAAAGCTGGACGGACAAAGGCAGGAGGAGTCTTCTGAGAGGAGTCTTCTAAGACTACAGATGCCCTCTCAACCTTTGTGCGCACCCCTTTCCTATAGTCAGACGTCTCCCGGAATTTTTATTGTCTCCTAAATCTTTCTTTCCACACCTCAATGCCGGAGCGGGTTCTCTTACATTTTGGTGCCCCTCAGGGAGGCTCAGAAGAGATAGCATGACAAGATAACCTGATTTATTGATCATCACTCACACCCTGCGCCCGGCGAGGGCTAACGACGTCGAATTTACCTGGTCAAGGTTCCGGGGTGAGTTGGCTTGTCAAGTTAGACCACACACACACTGTAGTGAAGATGGGGTCTACGTTATGTGCTGCTCAGGCTGATTTATTGCTTGAAAATCACTCCACTCCACCCGAGGAAGGGCTTCAAAGACATTTTATTCATCCGGACAAGGATCCCGACAGTGGGAGTGATTTGTCAAGTAAAGAGCACACAGACCCTGTAAAAATGGGTTGTTCCTTATCAGCTGGCCAAGCCAGCCTCAGAAAATATTTACACTGTCTTCTTTCCAAAGAAGGACTTGTTGTTAAAAAGTCTGATGTTTTCGATTTGGTGAAAGCTATTACAGATATTTGTTTGTGGCTTCCTGACAGTAGAACTTTAACAATACAAGACTGGCAAAAAATAGGGAATGCCTTTCAGGATCATCCAAAGATCACAGCCAAAATTCTGTGTACCTGGGGCAAAGTAAAAGCTTGTTTAGAAGGGCTTAAGCCCACCAACATTCTATTTAATCAGCAGACAGAGGCTGAAGCAATGCTTTTTGGCGTCTTACCTCAGATTCTGTTATCATTGCCTTCAGAGTTTTGTGTTACATCTTCTGGCTGTGATGAAATTCATCTACCCCCTAAATCACCAGATGGCTCAAATAAGCAACTATTCCACAGCATTGCTCTTGTTCCAAAAATGCAGAGGCCAGCACAATTAACTACAGATCTCCAAGCTGCTGTGCTGGAGGAGGGGGATGAAAATATTCGAGGAGGCCCAGATACAGAACATCAAGGCCAAAGTGAAGTTGTTTTTCCAGAAGGCTCAAGTGTGGGAGGACAGCTAGCTGTTTGTGGCAGATTTGATACATTCCAGACTCTGAATGAGCTACAGGAATCAGTACCTTGTATCACAGCCGTACAGCAGGCAGTGCTGACGGATGGAGCACTCTCTCAATTGTCCTCACTTGTCACAAAGGCCTATAAAGAAATCCCAGAGGCTAATGAGAATTCCTTGGCTAGTTTTGCTAACACAAGCCAAGGTGCCATAGAACCCTATGCTGAATCTGTTAATGGACTTATGAGGGCAGTGCAGAGGCAGATTGACAGTGCTGGGGCTGGAAAGCAATTGGCTTTTGAAAATGCTAATGAGGATTGCAAGGCAGCCTTGACACCTATCTACAGCAATCCAACCACTGATATTCAGTCTATGCTCAAAGTGTGCCAAAATGTGGGATTTTGCCTCCTGGTGGCTGCAATTCAAGCTGCTCAAGGATCATTAAATCCAGCAGTGTCATTACATGCCCTGCCTATACACTGGAAATATGGATGACATTCTGCTGGCTGGAAGTGGACATTAAGTCATCATATGGATTTTTTTAGTAACAAGTGTTTCAAGAATATGGCCTTATGATTGCACCAGAAAAGATTCAACGTCAAAGTCCTTATGTGTATTTAAGGCACAAATTTTCCACAGCTTCATTAATTCCAGTTTTTCCACAAGTACAGCTTTTAAAAGACATTGACATTTATACAATTACAAAGTATATTGGGAAACATTAATTGGGCTAGGCCTTCCTAGCGTTTACAACCATGGAACTGTCACCTTTATTTTTAGCACTTGCTGGACATTCATCTCCTGCAGAAAAGATTGAAGTCTACCTTTGAAGAAATTGCTGTCGTGGAATGGATTCATCTACCACATACTTTTTAAAAGAACTTGTACTCAAAGCTTATAGCAATCTCTGACTTGTTTTTTAAATCCAGAAGTAATCCAATCCAGTTAACAGGAAAAGATATTAACCTTGTTTATTTTCCCTTTTCACAGGTTGTTGCAGACTACTTCAAAGTTCCAAATAGCTTTTGAGGGTTTTCTGGGAACAATTGTTTGTAACACCCCCCCAAAGATAAATGTTTGTTGTTGTTTTTCCAAATGTCTTACTAACAAACTAACTTGCTTTTTTTTCACACCCTTTGCAAAATGTGTTAACTCTTTTTACAGATGGATCTCCAGGGTGTGGGAAGTGAACTTTACTGATTTACAGTCATCAGCCCAGTGGTCAAAATTGGCTGCTGTAATTTTAGCATTTCAGTTGTTTAAAAATAATGATTTTATTCTTGTAGTAGATACTTAATATGTGTTCAGATTAATGATGCATTTACCTTTGTTTTATTTGGTTTCATCTATTGACAAAGAGTTGTATGAAATGTTTTGTCAGTTGCAGTTTTTATTACAGGAGAGAAGAGCTTTCAGTTTTGTCACATTCGTTCCTACTCTGGCCTACCAGGGATGTTGGTGAAAGAAAATGCACGTGCAGATGCAGCTCTTCAGAATAATGTTTTTTCCTTATTTGACAATCCTATTCAGTCACATGCTGCATTCCATCAGTCTGCAAAGACCTTGCACAGAATGTTTTTCATCTCGATGTTACAAGCAAGAGACATTGTATCTGTGTGTTTTTCTTATTGTAAGACTTCTATTAGCCTTTCTTTTGATGCAGTGAATTTTCGAGGAGCTCAGGCCAACCAGGTTTGGCAATTGGATGTGATTCCTGTGTCAACATTAGCTCCTCTCAACAAGTTACATCTCACCATAAAGACATCTTTGGGTTTTATCTGGACTATGCCCATGAAAGAAGAAACATCATGTCATGTTATTCAACATTGTATTTGAGCTTTTGCAGTTATGGAGGCCAGGATGTTTAAAAATGGACAATGCACCTGGCTATGTTTCTACAGCATTTGCAGATTTTTGTCAATTGTGGGGAACAAAATTAACTCATGGTATTCCTTTCAATTCAACAGGTCAAGCTATTGTGGAGAGAGCTCATTTGATCTTTAAATCGCTATTGTATTGCCAGATGGAGGGGAAAGGGATTCCAACAGCAGCTGTTCCCACAGTCATGGCTAAAATGCTTTATGCTTTAAATTTGTGTTTATTTCCCATAACAGGGTCTCATATTCCTGTTGAGCTTTATTTTAGGTCAGAAGAACAACTGCCTAGATCACTTGTCACCTATCAGAAGTTTCCTTATCCTGAATGGAAAGGTCCTGTCCTCCTGATCACCTGAGGAAGAGAATATATTGCAGTAGCATTAAAGAAAGTACTTCTATGGATTCCCCCAACGTGGCAGGGTGCTCTATGGATTCCTGCTCGATGTGTCAAACCATGGCGTAAAGAATTTGGATTGTTTTTATAATCTCAATGTTAAGAGTAACAGTTGGAAATGGAAATGTAAATCTGAAATGAAAGACAAATGTGGAAACAACTGAAAATTATAGTTATGGGTTTGAAAGATGGTATATTTTTGTTTGTAAACATAGTGCTTATAAAGTTTTGTTTTCTTATTAGAGAAGCATATGTACTTTAATTGCTCTTAGTCCTTATGACATGTATACTGTTAAGCATTCTGATATTATGGTATCATATAATCTTCACTCACACATACACATATATGTATAAGCAAGCACTGAATAAGTTACAGATAGTATTATTGGATGTTATAAGTTTTTATTCTTACTATGATTTTTGTTAGTAATGATTTGATATTGTTAACCATTTTTAAAGATATAGAATTATTTACTAATGCTTAAAAATAGCTATTGCTGCTTTGCTAATTGAAATGAATTTTGTAATGAATACTGTTTTTTTAGAATTGTCTTTGTTTAGATTTTCTATTTTTATAGAATGAGGTTTTATATCTTCTTAAATCAATCTTGTTGTTTTATATAAATGAATCAAGGGTTATAGAGGAAGCCATGGTTAAATATGATCCTGGTTTCAAAATTGGGAGTAGTTGGGATATTTTGTAATAGCAGTGATTATGATATTCATATTACTAATAGCTTGTTTTTATATTCAATGTATTCCTTCATTAATCAATGTATTTAGGTTATGTAGTTAATGTTTTCCTTTAGCCTTAATAGTTGAAAAAATAAATAAAAACAGAGGAGATGTAGGGATTCAGTTTTAACAGCAGAGAATTTAACTGCGCCACAGAATGTAATGTATTGAAGCTTTGTTATGTTATGATAAGGAAACGTGCTGTTTGTGTGATCTGCGCAGGCGTTATCTGTGGTTACGTTGACCAGACACATATAATTAATTGGCTAATGTTGGTGGAATGATGTGAGGTCATGGTTTCAATAAAAGCTGGACGGACAAAGGGAGGAGGAGTCTTCTGAGAGGAGTCTTCTAAGACTACAGATGCCCTCTCAACCTTTGTGCGCACCCCTTTCCTATAGTCAGACATCTCCCGGAATTTTTATTGTCTCCTAAATCTTTCTTTCCACACCTCAATGCCGGAGCGGGTTCTCTTACAGAATAGCAGAGTCCTGATTTCTGTAGAGAAAGTAGATAATGAAGGATCAGGTTAAGGGGCACTGATTCTGGCTGCAGATGGTTAGATGCCGCGAATGAGCAGAAGCGCTTCCATTTGCGTTGGTACGAAAGTCTAGTGGAAGGCTTCCTTGCGTTGAGGATGATGTTGGCTACCTCTGTGGAGAGACAGGCGGATGTATCCTCCAGGCTGCCAAGGCTAGAACCCGAGGGTTGTGATGTAGAACCTGCCCACTGGCCTGGGATAAAAGGTCGCCCACAGGAGGAAGACGGCGGTAAGTGTGGCGGGACATTTGGAGAAGTCTCGTGAACCACGGTTGCCGAGGCCACCATGGAGCAATGAGGATGCAGTCCGTGCCATCTCGTGCTATCTTTACCAACACCCGTGTCAGAAGGGGGGTTGGTGGAAAGAAGTAGTGAAGGGGACCTGCCCATCTGTGAAGGAAGGCATCGTTGCCCCTCCTGGAATAAAAATGAGGACATTTGGCATTCTCCCTGGAATCAAAAACGTCCACCTTGGGCGTTCCGAAGCATCGGAAGATGCGCCGAAGGTAGGTCGGATTGATGGACCATTCGTGGTCGTCTATGCGAAATCTGCTGAGGGAGTCGGCCAGGATATTCTCCACACCGGGGAGGTGAATGGCAGTCATGTAGATGGTGTGCTTGACACACCATTCCCAGAGCAGTACGGCTATGCGGCACAGGCGGAGGGATCTGGTGCCTCCCTGTTTGTTTATGTAGTAAACTGTTGCCATATTGTCCGTGGAAATTTGAACGTGTCAGTCCCTGATGAGAGGGAGGAACGATTGGAGGGCCCTGTGTACAGCAATCAGTTCTAGGCAGTTTATGTGCATGGCCCTCTCGGAGGGAGTCCAAAGCCCCCTGACGGTCTTCTCCTCTAAGTGGGCTCCCCATCCCCACTTGGAGGCGTCTGTTGTCACGACAGCCATCGGAGGAGTCGGTAGAAACGGCATGCCTGCGAGCAGGTTGTCGGGCATAGTCCACCAGGTGAGAGATAGAAGTGCTCTCTGTGGAACAGTGAGTAAAATGCTCTGCGGTTGCGCCTGAGGATGGTAGGCTCGTACAAACCAGAGCTGTAGTTGTCGCATCCGAAGCCTGGCAAAGTAAAGGACAGATGTTGTGGCGGCCATGAGGCCCAGCAGGCGTTGGATTGTGAATGCAGACTGACGAGGCTGTTGTTGAACTGACTTGGCTAAGGCAATGATAGTTAGTGCCCGATCCTGGGGGAGGAAGGCACGATGGAGAGAGGTGCACAGAAGGGCCCCTATGAACTTGAGGTCCTGGGTAGGTGTGAGGTGAGATTTTGAAGCATTCACACGAAGACCCAGGGATTTCAGAAGGGTGAGAGCTCTGTTGAGGTTGCTCTGCAGCTGATGTTGAGTCGGAGCTATGAAAAGCCAGTCGTCGATATATGGGAAGACTGGGATGTTCCGGATGCGAAGAGCAGCTGCCACCACTGCCATGCACTTGGTGAAAATGCGGGGTGCAGTGGAGAGGCCGAATGGTAGGGACACATATTGGAAGTGGTCCTGACCCATGGCGAATCGCAGATACCTCCGATGTTGAGGTCGAATGGTCACATGGAAGTAAGCGTCTTGGAGATCTAGGGAAGCCATCCAGGAATTCCTGGGAATCAGGGGCAAGATGGACTGCAGGGAAATCATTCTGAACTTCCTGTATTCGATGTATCGATTGAGGTTTCGCAGATCTAGAATAGGACGCTTGCCTCCATCCCTCTTGGGGACCAGAAAGTATCTCGAGTAGAAGCCTGTCCCTCGATGTTGAGGAGGAACGGGTTCTATGGCATTTTTCTGGAGCAAGTCCAGAATTTCCTGATGGAGGAGTGAAGACGGAGGGGTAGAAATGAAGTAGTGGTGGCGAGGTGGAGAAATGAACTCGATTGCGTAACCTAGGCGCACGATGGTCAACACCCAGGAGTCGGTTGTGATCGAGTTCCAATTGGGAAGGAACGGAAGGAGACGTGTGCTGTAGGACGGTGGAGTCTGGAGAGCAAGTGGAGTTGTGAAAGAGTCAAAGAGACTGCTTGGTCTGGAGAGAGGCCTTCTTGGTTTGCTGGGGCTTAGGTCTCTGTTGGAAATGAGGCTTTTGTTGTGGACCCTTCCGCCTCCAGTAGTCACTTTGTTTTGGTGACCGTTGTCGTTTTGGAAATGATGGTCTCCAAGTTTTTGCTCGATTGAACTGCTGGGAGTTTGGTTGGGAAACTCCCAGGCGTTTGGCGCGTTTGTGGCCATCATCGACAGCGGTTAACACTTCGTCCGTGGACGCATGGAAAAGGCCTAGGCCATCGAAGGGCAAGTCCTCTATCTTCTGCTTGATGTCAGGCTGCAGGTTAGTAGAACGCAGCCAAGCATGACGGCGCAAGGCGACGGAGGAGGCGAAGACTCTCGAAGAGCAGGAAACAGCATGTCGTACGGTGTTTATCTGCTGTTTGGAGACTCTGGACAATTCTGAGACCAAATTGGAGGCCGTTCTCTGAGAGGTTTCAGGGAGAGAAGGGATTAAGGGTGTGAATTGATTAGCTAAATTGAAGACATAGGCAGAAAAATAAGCCAAATAGTTGTTGAGCTTGGAATTGGTAGAGGCCAGAGTGAATAACTTCCGAGCAAGGGTGTCCAGTTTTCTCCCTTCGCGATCTGGTGGTGTAGGGTGCCGTGAGGGCTTGGCCTTAGTTGCAGAATGAACAATAATGGAGTTGGGCGCAGGGTGAGTTGCCAAGAATTTGGCATCCGGGGCATGAACCCTGTAGAGAGAGTCGAATCGTTTGGAGGTAGGCGGCACAGAGGCCGGCTTGTCCCATGCCTCTCGCAACCCTTCGAGGTGTACGGGTAGCATCGGAAGGAGTGACCCTGGTGGGAAGTCAGCCTGTACTAAGTCATGTACAATGTCTGACACTTTAGGAGAGTCAGATGGCAAGGCAATCTGGAGAGCGTCAGCCATAGTGGTGATGAGGTTCAGGTATGCTTTGGAAGCGTCTGATGGTGAAAGGCGCAGCTGTGGTGTAGATTCCGAAGCGACAGAGGCAGGGTGATCCTCCGAATCCGATGAGAGGGAGGATTCCCGATCAGAGTGGGAGTCGTCAGCGTTGGGTGAGTGATGCGGAGCGATCGACTCCGAAGCCGAAGCCCGAAGCTTGGGAGTGTGAGTGTCCTGGGATGGTCGAGTCGGAGAAACCCGGATGGGAGCCGTGGAGGTTCCGGAGGGGATCGTAACAGGCTTGTTGAGGTCCCGAGGGCGATCCTGCAGTGGAGACAGAGCCGACTGTCGAGGGAGGTGATCGGATCCTCGGGGCTCGGAGAGGTCTCGGAGTCGATCGACGTCACGGGTTCGAGGAGAATGTCGGATTGGAGGAAGGTCACGGAATCGACCGTATTCTCGGGTTCGGTGAGGATCATATACTTGGGATCGAGGAGAGTCGTCATAGCGGATCCGAGGGGCAACGACATCATGACCGAGGTCTGGATATCTGGAGCGGTGAGTTCCCTCGTAGGAAGGAGAGCGAGATCGGCGATGACGAGACCTAACCCTTGGCGAAGGCGATCGTGACTGCGAAGAGTAGTCGTAGCGTGGACGAGCATACGGGTCATACCGGTCATAGTAGGCGGAGGAGCCGGAATCGCGGTATCCCCGCGGGGAGCGAGAGCGATACCGAGGAGGCATAGGTGTCGGGGAACGTGATCGAATCCGACGCGGTCTGTGTTGGGTCTCTGGAGAATGCGAACGGAGTCGATGAGTAGAGCTTTGGGTCGCTGAATCCCTATAAAGGGGTGAAAGCGCGACGTCCTGGAAAGATCCAATTCGAAGTGAAGACTTCGGGTAGTGTTGAGTAGGATCGGATGGGTCGGGTTCCAAGAAGTTGGAAGGAACCATGCTGTGGACCGACGGTGAACGAGAGTGAATAGGGATAACTTCTACGGCCGTAGAAGACTGCTGAGTGAGCTGCGGCATGTCAGTGATTACATCTGACGGAGCCGAGAGTTCCGACGGGAGCCGGAGTTGCGAAGTTGAGGCATCCATAGGGTCAGGAGCCGAAGTTGAGGTCCGATGCGAGTGCGAGGTCGGGTGCGACTCGGTCGAGTGCGACTCTGAAGACTTCCTCGTAGTCGAATCCGTTGCTTTCGAATGACGTGGTGCTTTCGGCGCCGATCCCTCGGGGCCGGGATGACGCGACTTTCTTGAAGACTTATGGCCGGTCCCGGCGTGCTTCGAAAGTTTCTTTACGGACTTGTGCGTCTGCTTTTGCGAGAGAGGCACGTCCGAAGCGGCCGAATCTCCCGCTCTAGGTGGGGGAGGCGGCGAGGAAGAGGTGGGCATCGCCCGCAAAGACAATTCAAGCAGAAAGCTCCGGAGCCTTGCTGCGCGGTTTTTACGGGCCTGTTTTCTGAAATTCGCACAATGTGCACAGGAGTCGACCCGGTGGGCTTCTCCAAGGCAGAAAAGGCAATGGCTATGGCCGTCAGTGGTGGGGATTTTAGACCCACAGCGCCTGCACTTTTTGAAGGTAACCTTCCCTTCCATGCGCTCCGGACAAGGGAGGGGAGGGAGGGGAAGAAAAGGGGAAAGAAAGCGCAGAAAACGGATTTTTTTTTTTTAATATTTTAAAGGAACGAAAATAGTAAGGAATAAAGGGACGAGAATACGATACCAGATGGAGATAAAGATGAAGAGAAAAGCGAGCTAAGGAGGAAACGCAGCGAGGTAGGTATGTCCGGGCGGCGGTAGGGAAGAAACTGGGTGGAATGGGCGCTCTCCCCCCGCTCCAGGCATGCGCAGTCGCTGCCTGCTCCCCAGGGCGGGAGGAAAGCGCGCCAAAAGACGCTATAGGCGAGCTATCGGAGCTCCGAGGTACGGATCCGTTGCCTGCGGCAAGACCCATGTGTGGGACTGCACAGAGACCACGAAGAAGATCTTCAGTGCCTCATCTATTCCCAGTTCATGCACAAGGTTTTGGAATTTTTATCTAACCCTAGAAATTGAACAAAATTGGATCTCTGTAACTTCTGCTGCTCTAAATTCTTGATATTAATTACTTGTTAAGTTTTTACATTAACTTATGTAGTTTGCAACCTCTGTCTTCCATTTTGGTTCTGAACCTTACTTTTTAAATGAACTAGGACACAGAAAACAGATGGTCAAGTACCTCATGATAATCCACTGCTCTGTCAAGGCAGTAAGAGCCTTCCTCTGTTTCACAAGAATCTTCATTAGGTGCGCAGTAAATCCTTTGCATCTTTCAATTGTACCAAGCCCAATTTCCTGCAGTGAAAGAAAGAAGTATTTATTTTTGTCTATTTCTTAATAACATGGCTGTTTATAGCTGTTAACAAAGATGAAACTTTCCCTCCTTTATGCTAGTTCCATAATTTTAAGATTATTTTTATTTTAACTGATTTTCCTGGTGGAAGCAGTTTGTATTTGCTAAATTGAAACATTGGGCTCACAGTGAGAGTTTCTTCTCATGAGTGAACTGGATGAGAAAAACAGTTAATATCCCAACAACTCTGATTGTGGTTTTAAGTATACAATGTAAGAATTAGATTCTCTAAATTCTCAGTGGAGCACAGGCACTCACAGCACTTTCCCAGTGCTTCAGAAAAGCAGTTACAAAGACTGAACTGTCCTATAATAATTAAGCCGAATGTTTACTTTCTGACTGATCAACAGATAATTCTATTTTTTTTTTTTACTGATTTAACATTTCGGGTCATATTTCTAGCTTCACCGAAGTTGGTTTTCAGTAAAAGAAATCAAAAGGCCTACACAGATCTAACTGAAACAATCACGTTAATATTATCAATAATCAACTAGAACAAGAAGGATCAGCCACTGCTTTTTTGAAAATTGAACAGGGACCTACAATTGTCATACAATTCAATGGCTTATCAAGCATCTGGAACACATGAATTTGGCAATTGTGAATACTTTGTAACAAACAGTATATAGAAGTGACAGAGTAGCAGACTTGGCTGGTAGTTTCACCTTTGTTCACTTACAATATGGACAATGTGAGAAACTACAAAAATGCCTGAGAAAAGTACATGGGCTTGAAATACTTTGTCAAATAGGCTGCAGCAAATGATCCTGTTTCACCATTCAAAACAAAAGGTTAAACAAAGTATCTATTATTGTATGAAGTTACTGATTTACCTTTGAAGGTGCCAATAATGCTGTCTGAAGCCTACAGTGGCGTGCAAGAGACTGATAGAAGTACTTCTGGCATCCATCCCACGATGAAGAGATCTCAGAAAGCAACCTGCAAAGTATAATAGAGAAGATTCTTCCCACCCTCTGAAGACAACACTATGCAACTTCAAGTCTCTCAAGGGGGAAAAAAAAGCAATTTCAAGTCTTCAGCCAAACTTTATTAAATATTTATGTAACACTCTTTCATTCTGTACAAGGTATGACAGTGCATAAACTCTTGAAACCATTGTTTTTGCAGTCCCAGCTAACACTGTATTATATATTTAAGAGATAATTTAATAGTGTTGTGAACTTAAGCTTAAATTCACAGTTATGACTTCACTGTGTTGGTTTCAAAAATGCTATATAGTCAGAAGACAACACGCAGCCCCCTCTAGCCTGGGAATGTAAAAAAGAGCTTCCACAGATTTGAGTAGCTACATATTGTATCGCAAGCAAGGCGACACATTTCTATATCACCTTTGTGGAATGAAGAAGAATGTGAGCCTGAATTTCACAGCATTTTTTTGGGAGCATTAAATGACAGATTTGTGTTTTACATACTACAAATGGTTGAGAGGACAGAATGTGGTTTATCTATTTGGGGGCCCCCTGGATCTGCCACTTCTGTGCAGAAATATTAATTTTAAAAACATTTTTAAAGAAAACAATTACTGAGCAGCATTAAACAATCATTTGATTTTTATTATGGTCCACAGACCATGCAAAAGCAGGGGAAAAACCGAATAAAAACACCTATACAGTTACTATCTACATAGAATCTCAGCATGCATCCTTCTTCCTAATATATCTACTGTAGCTAAAATTTTCCAGGCAGAGCATGTACATGCTCCTGAACTGATAGAATTCCTACACTATTACATGCAGATGAAATGACAATCTAAAGAGAGCCACGTGGGCATAACTTAGGTATTATTTTGAAAATGAAATGTCTATAAGGCAGAAATAGATATTGAAACAATAATAAAATTTTCCTATGCTCCTTTACAATGGCTTCACTCATCTGAACAGAGCCTTTTGCAGGTGCCAAATGGGCAAAATCAACATCTCCTCATATGGCTTCTCCATTGTGGCCCCCATCTTGTGGAATGCCCTGCCTGAGGTCACGAAGGCTCCCACTTTCCTGGCTTTCCACAAACTACACAAAACTGAATTATTCAAGGGGCCTTTTCTACATGGATAACACTGTACAAAATGATTCACAAATTATTAGTGACTGGAGTCTACACTATTGTGTAAAGTTTGTTGTATGTTTATTTTATTTATTAATTTAATTTATATCATGCCCTCCCCACCAAAGGCAGGCTCAGGGCATCTCACAGCCCAAGGGTCGACACAAGCACATTAGTTGGATCCTACTGTGTAATCTTGCATCATTTTATGTGTCATGTTAACATCTAATCTTTGTATCACTTCTGTTTTTTAGATTTCTTGTTGGTTCTACAACCAAAATCCTATTTCATTGTTTACTGAAAGTCCCATCCTGTTGATTACGTTCACTCACTCCTCGTAATCCGCCTTGAGTCCCACTGAGAAATGTGGACTATAAATAACATAAATAGATAAATAAATATATTTTGTCTTTGCTCTGCTAAAATTAATTTAATGTCTTGTTCAACTATCTTTTCCCATGGACTGGAGTATTTCTGAAATGCTTTTTCAATGTTTATATAATTTTCCATACCACAACTTAAAAATTTGGCTTGGGGAGAAATAATGTGAAACATGGCAGAAGAATACTAATTACTGTACTGTTAACTATGGAATTAGAACTTAATACTTAACATATAGTTCTGTAATCAGACAGTATTCAATTGATTAGGAAAAGGTAACCCTTTGTCCAAGCTACCAATTGGCATCTGCTGTTGTGGCCTGATGGAAGGAAGATAGTGACTGGATAATGGATCTCAGCTGAGTTTGTATAACATATGCTCTTAGCAAGTTATCTTCAATTATACAGCCACTTTATTATTAAGTTTATGTGCCTACTAGCAAAATGATGTTCCTCATGTGAATACACTGAACATCAAGATGTGGAAAGAAACAGGTCTGGAGGGGATCCTGTCCTAATACATGAACAGATAATCCTGTTGTTGTTTTTAAAGGGTCTTCTCTTTCTACCAAATCAGCAAGTATTGCAGGCTGCATATGAGTCAGTTTGGTGTAGTGGTTAAGTGTGCAGACTCTTATTTGGGAGAACTGGGTTTGGTCCCCCACTCCTCCATTTGCACCTGCTGGAATGGCCTTGGGTTAGCCATAGCTATTGCAGGAGTTGTCCTTGAAAGGGCAGCTGCTGTGAGAGCCCTCTCAGACCCACCACCTCACAGGGTGTCTGTTGTGGGGGGAGAAGACATAGGAGAGATGGGAGAAGGGCGGGGAATAAATCTGCAATTCTTCTTCTTCTTCTATGAGCACTACCCTTATTCTGGCACCAGAATTGGGACACAAAGAAAAGAATGAAATGACAAGCTGCTTGTTTCCCTTCACTCTGGAGTGTAAAAATAGGGGTGGATAGATAAATTATGCAAGGGTGTAACAACAGCACAACAGTGTAACAGTAGTGTGGATGGCCCAGTTTTACCTGGGCTCATCAGAATTTGGGAATTGGTACTTTGATGGGAGGAGGCAATGGCAAAACACCTCTGCTCCTCTATTGCCTGGTACACCCTGTGGCTGGAGTTGCCAAAAATTGTTTTCAACTTGACAGCACATTCTTCATCTTTCCATTGAAAGCAGTGCAATCTGAATAATCTACATTCATAATATACCAAACAACAATACTTGCTCTATATTTTTTCAGTCACTCACATGTTCCTTTAACTCCAATGTATATAGATTCTCTTATGAAATCCAATTGCATGTATTTCTTCAAAAATAGAACTAAATAAATCCCATTAAAATGTTCCATATTTAGAAAGCCCAACTACCAATTTCTGCCACAATGCCTTGCCTTTTAATACCAAGCTATCAGTGTAGTCTAAAACCAGGAAGTACATACGTTGTGTCCATTTTGTGTGTGCAGTTAACCAAGGCCAATGCACTGCGCAAATCCAATGGATGAAGGAAAAGCAGATCCTGAGAAGTTTTTGAATGAGACCAAGCAAGGCCTTTGCGATATGACAACCCTAGGAAGAAGCATAACATCTTTACCTGTTCCTAAGAGCAAGAAGCAGGAGAAGGAAGGGGTTTTTTTGCTTAGGCTACCATTGTGTGAAATTCAGATTAAACTGGACAATGGACCCCGTTAACAAAGACATGCATCTAGGGGACAAGCTTATCTCAGACTATACATAGTAGCAGAGACCAAGTTTCATTGCATCTGACCTGTAGTTGCAAGGTTCTTAAATAGTTCTGTTAGAGCCCTCTGTTTCTGGACAAGTAAATGTTTGACCTCTGACTTCTGTTTTTCCTTGTCAGCAAGCAGATTGACAGACATGTTTTGCAACTCATGAGCAGAGACTATTATATCACCTGTAAAAAGAAGACAGCAACAGAAAGAACTGATTTAGCAGCATTTCAACAATATTATTTTAATTCATCAGTCAGCCCACAACACTGAGAAGTCTATCCATTTAGAAAGGAGAGGAAAAGAGCACTTTTGTGCAGTATTTTTCAATGTGCAATTTCATTTTGTAAAGTTCCGATATATTACTGTATTATCACAGTGCCTACCTGTAAACTGATCGAGGTTTTCCACCAAATTCAACAATGTGTTGTTCTTCACAAAGGTTGTGCATATCTTTGTCATCCGTTTTGTAAGCTTAGGCAGGCGGGCCTGAAGGGATTCAGGATGAAACACATCTCCTTGGAATCCCTCTATGTGAGCAACCTAGGAAAAGTTTCACAACGGCAAAAGCAATATAGCTTAAATCAGAGTGCTGCATTATCACCCATGGGTCCATCAATATTTATTAGTAGTAAAGAATGAAGCTTAATACTAGGCGGATGGCTATTTTCATTATGTGCCATGAATCAGTTTCCAAACATATCAGTGTGATCAAATGTAGGGATACATATACCCCATAACTTGATTGTGAATACAAAATTCCTATATTACTAATTTAAAAAAAAATACCAGAACTGTTTCCATGAACAGAAAATGTGAGATAAAGAACCTTCAAACATGCAGCCATTTGACTCATTTTACATCACAGTATGACTAAACACAGGATAATGATTATGTTCTGGTTGCTATCCTGCCACAACCACAGACATTTTACAGTATTTTGCACAGTATAGAACTGATAAAAATGGGGTAGGGGGATTCCCTGCATACAGGAAATTTGGTACCCTACTTAAAAATGGCTAACACTTCACTAAAATGCAAATCAGAACTTTACATACCTGAACAGCATCTACTGTAGAAGCCAGTTTTTTCCTTAATATGTTGTGTAGGCTCTGAATTTTAGTCTCCTGGTTGTCAGATGATCCCTGCTTCTGCAAAGAAACTAGTCGCTCATCTTCAGATGTCTCCATTAAGGCTGATCGACATGGTTCATTGAGAGCAGCTTCATATTTCTTCATAAATTTAAAAAGTGTCCTAGTCACAATAAAAAGAAATGGATCAAAATGAACTTCACAACACTGGGTAAAAGGAGAGCAAGGGACTGAAGTTCATCCTAACTCATCACCCAGTTTGAAAGGTACATGAAGCAAATGAAACTGAAGTCCAGGGGCACTAGCTTAGCAATATTTATTTCAGTATGAACTTTTGTGAATCAGAGCTCACTTCCTCAAGTGCAATTATGAGAATGTTATTTTGACATATCTTAATCAGCAGTTGGTGGGTATGATACACAACAGGGTTATGTGACATTTGGACATGAAGTAAAAGGACTACTGTTAACAGCTTAACACATTAGACACATTTGTCAGAAAGCTAGTCAGATAAGCCACAAGAAAGCTAGTCAGTCAAAGACAACTGTCTTTTACTTTGACATTATTATGTTAGGAGCTGGAATTACTACAACTATGCATTCCCATAAGTAAAGACTGGAAAACAGAACACTGGTATTTGCTTTGAAGGTTTCTTGTTGTCAGTGGATAAAGGGAATCCAGGTTGGATAACTCCTCTCCTACCTGCTCTGGAAGGACTTTGAAAATGATTCAAGTATGTATTACTCCCAGTGTGAGTATGTGTATGTGTAGAGGAAATTTCCCACTTAGTGTACATAATGTAACAATGCTGATAAGAAAAGAAAACTTCTTCTAGCAATATTTATTTGTTTATTTATTTTTACTAGGGTTATATTCCACCTATCCCCAAAAGGGCTCTACGTGGCTTAAAAATGACTGAACAACATGAGAAAAACCCCTAGAAAAACCATTAGCACCTGCTAACTAACTTAATCTACAGTTACAAGCCATGTGGAAGAGAAAATGTTAACTAGGACAGTATGAAAATTGAATCTATTCCAATCTGACAGCAGTGATCTTGTTAGTTATACCCCCAGTTGGTTGGATTCCTTATGTCCAGCAAGAAGAAGAAATCTTCATAGTGAAGAACCAATGTTCTGTTCCCCATAAGTAGCCGCCTCCACATCCCAAGTAAGTGTCCAACCTAGCAAGCTGCTGCTACAGATGCTCAAGGTGAAAGTACTTGCGGAAACATCCTACTCCCAAATGCTGCATCTGCGGAGGCAAACTCATTTCACTTTCATAATAAAGGACATGCTTGTCCTTGGAATAATTTCATACCAGAGAGAGGAACAAAGCTCTTTTCAGATAGATAAGGCATTACGTTCCAAGACTCTGTCTCCCAAGGTCATGCCACTATGAGGCAACACTGAAGAATTTATGCAGAACTAAATTCAAATGGAGCCTTTGATAAGGCTCTGATGACAACTCAGAAATCCCAAGATGGATAACCTAGGAACAGATGGAATAAGAAGCCAGAGAGCTCATCTTTACGTGCAAATGTGAAAAAGAGATGCTGTTCCCTAGAAATGAAGGACAGTAGACACAGTTGAAGTGTGGCATGGCATTTTAAAGTATTTGGATAAAGATCCTGGACTAGGCCCACATAGAACAATGCCAGCACTCTTAATGACTGAGGACTGGTGAGGGATATGTTTGCACCTACACCACCAACAATACTTTCCAGGATGTTTTGTATATATGCTTGTGAATTCACTGCAAGAAGCTAAGATGGCAATGATTACTTCATTAAGGAATCTACGTTGTTTTAGCGATCCCTGCTTAACCTCCAGAGAGGCAGAGTCTGGAAGGGCCTCGATGAAGGAATTGCCCTTGTGTGAAAAAGATGTGAGGGATGTAAGTGTTTGCGGGAGGGGGGGGGAGAGAATTATCTACACTTGGAAAAGGTCCAAACAAACTATTGGACAAGGTCTGAGAACTAGAGCCTACATGGCCAGCAGGAGATCCACTAGGGTGACTGGGTCCTGCAGAACCTGATCTTCATGAGATTTCTGGCAAAAAAGAGGTGCTGGCTAAAACACATATGGCATGCTTGGAGGCCATGGTCTTACCTGTTGCAAGATACAGAATTTCATTCTTGGCTTATTTGCATGAACCTCTCCTTAAGTCAGTGGGATTTAAAGAAAAAGCCAACAGAAGAGCAATAAAGGAGGAATGGCATCAAACTTTTAAAAGTCTTCCAAGCTGCAATTTTTTGGGGGGACAAATGACTGACTTAAATGGTTGGATGTCCAAAATGGCTGACAGCATCAAAGCATCAGAGCGCTTACCTGTGAGCCTTCTCCACAGACTGTTTTACAGCCCAAAAGCTAACATCATTCCATTTTGAGATTTTCACAAACTCCTGTAATTAAGACAAAGTCAATGAATGGCAGTGCCAGTTAAATGAAACAATTTGTTGTTCAGTTGCACAATCGAGTTCAACTCTTTGCGACCCCATAGACAAAGTCATGCCAGGCGCTCCTGTCTTTCACCATCCTCCGAAGTCTGCTCAAAAAATGAACGATACACACCCCCAGTTTTAGAAGCCAGTATAATACTTTGAGAGCATGACATCATGCTTCAGCTTTGTCTCCAACAGCTACAGACTAGGAGTGAGTCATCACAACAAGCGTCACTGTTCTCACCTTCAGTTCTTTCTCGATAGGCTGCCGAAGTTCAGTCAGTTTGGTCTGCACGCATTCTGAGAACTGCTTATAGTAATGATACAGATTCCACAGTACGTTGCGCAGCATATCTGAATCAGTAAAAAATTTAATTTTAAAATATTTTCTTCCTCAACACTAGAGGCACCAAGCTAGAGAATGCAAAAAGTAAGCCCCTTTTTATGACATGCTCTAACCCACCCCAACATTCTGGCAGCCTTTCAGCAGGGCAACTGAGCAAGTTAACATGTTCACTTCATTTGCAGTGCTATACTAACTTCCAGAAGCTGATGTAATATGCAAAAGGAAGCAAGCCAATGAATTTAAGAACTGAACAGGTGGGAAACAAAAGCAGGTGAGCTCTGAATAATTTTTTCTTGTTTTGCTAGGAAGTGTAAATTGTAGTTTAGGTTTTAAAATTTGGCTAGCACAAGTCATGGCATCAACTGAGCCTGTTATTGGTACTGCACTGAGCTCACACACAAAAGAACTGAATTTGGTAGCCAATCTGGCCTACAGTGCAGAGTGATATAGTTTCATATAGAATGTCATGGGTCAGCCAGGACTCAGCAACAGCAAGGACTCCGCAGGCAATCAGCTCTGAATTGGCAGGAACTGGCAAGCAAAATGAGGTACAGGCTTGTCAGAGTTCACAGCCACCAGCACCTTCTTACCCCCATTCCAACAGAGGAAACCCAGGAGGTTGTTACCAGCCCTCCAGTTTCATCCACACCCTGGTGACAAAGGCTTAGAATGGAGCTCCAGGAAAGAAGACAAAGTGCACATCTCCTTGCCCAACACCAGCTGCTTGATGATGATGATTAGCTGCAGGGTTACTCCCAAACAGCTGGCTGCAAGTAAGACCTCCCAGCAGAAGCCTATAAAAGCCAGTCAAGGCAGACTGCTTGATGTTGAAGCAAGAAGTCACCTACCTCTTGACTCAGTGACCACAGCTCTGAGTTCTGCTCTGTTCCCGCAACCCTTGGACTGGCTCTTGACTCTGGAATCATCCCCCCTGTACTCATGAACAACCGTGCACTGTTGGACCTTGCTTCTTGTATAACGCTCTGAACTGGGCTCTGCTCTCTCCATAACTGACCTTTGGACTGACTCTGACCCCGGAATCTGGCTTGGACTTACTCTAGATTCTGACACAGAGCTGGAAAGAAAATTAACTACACTTGTATGCCTGGGAGACCTCGTGTCACACTGTATGATAAAGGGGTGGGGCATATTTATCCAGCATTCCCAAGTAATGCAATGACATTACCTCTCTTAGCTGGCAATGTATCCCCCAAACAAATGCGTGGTTAGCTGCTGAGCCAGATGAGACTTGCATATAACTGCTCTGTTCAACTAGACTGGAAGAGTACTAGCAATCCAAAATAAATACCTACCATTACCTTCCACCTGTGGCATCAGCAAGACATGACAGTGGAATTCCAGCAGCATTTGGAGTCGTGTGTGAAATTCTCCCAGGGTGGACCCTTCTATGAAAGCCTGCAGCGTACTGACCACTGCTGTTAAATTCATTTCTGTTCATTTTGAGATGTTGTAATTTTAAGGATGAAAAGGGGCAGAGGAAGAGACATAATAATTATTTTGTCTTTAAAACAAAAGTGGGGGGGGGGGGAGGAAAACAAAGATGTAGCAGTGAGAAAAGCAATCACGGTCCCAAAAGAAAAAGACTGCATTGCTGCGATGGGTAGCACAGCCTTTGCCCCAAGAAAACATTTGCCCTTCAACCTTTTAGTATGGACAGCATGTTAATACCCTTTTACTTACAATTAAGCCATATTTATCTAGTAACTGGAATGTGCACTCACTCTCATCCTCTCTTCAGCTATGAAACAAATTCTCCATTTCTACCTTAACTCTAATTAAGGGAACTCTGCATAGACTTGAACTGTGGTTAATACTAACAGGGGCTTCTTGTCAGTGAGGATCTGACATTCAGCTTAAAGAACCACCCCAGTCAATTCTCCCCATGGTTAAGAATGATGCCAGTAGTTCCTTTAACCCTGGTTGATAGCCATTAGAGAAACAGAGAGGAGAGAATAAGCATCCCCAAGGTGATACTTCCCAATTTCTTAACCACAGTAAAATTAATAGCACGCACTTACATGACACAATGTAAAAGTAGCAACAGGAACAACACAGGCAAAACTATGATCAAGATAACTTACAAAAATCATAATAGTAATCTACAACCCTGGTATCATTATTCCAAAATACTCATGCTTTTCTCTGGTACATCAAAGTGATTCCCACAGATTAAACTACCAAGATGATTTGCTGCTGTCCTAATATCTGACTGATCTGAATAAAACTTTCTATCTTTGTATAACTCATATGACCAAAAGTCTTAAGTGTATCTAAGCAAATTACAAATACACATCAAATTTCCAAAAGTTTAAAACCATAAAAAAATTTCAAGTTCCAACTGGAATTTTAAAAGGAATTTGGATCAAAATTTAAGAGTTGTGAAAACTGGAGAGCCAGTTTGGTGTAGTGGTTAAATGTGCGGACTCTTATCTGGGAGAACCGGGTTTGATTCCCCACTCCTCCACTTGCACCTGCTGCAATGGTCTTGGGTCAGCCATAGCTCTGGCAGAGGTTGTCCTTGAAAGGGCAGCTGCTGTGAGAGCCCTCTCCAGCCCCACCCACCTCACAGGGTGTCTGTTGTGGGGGTGGAAGGTAAAGGAGATTGTGAATCGCTTTGAGATTCTTCGGAGTGGAGAGCGGGATATAAATCCAATATCTTCTTCTTCATCTTCTAAATAAAATTTCTCCTTTATAGCAACTATTTACATTTCAGTGTTTTTATAAATGCCATATATTTTGCTACTGTGACAGTAATTTCAGGGTCAATATCTGCCGGTAAGTAGGAGGTCACCCATGGCTTGAATGAAAGGTGATATCCGGATAAGATTGGACATATCCAGTAAATTCTAAAAGCTAATCAATGAGGGCAAACCAAAAGAAGGTGGGTCAGACGCTTGATCTCTTCAGATGCACAGGTGCAAAGCCTGAATAGGAAAGCATACAACTCAACAAAATAAGCAGTTTATAAACTTTGCCTGTAAAATGCTTTGAGAGCTAATACGGAATGAGGTTAACTTGTTCTGTCAATATGCTTCACATCAAGAGAGGCATTAAAGTCTGGGTTCAACTGAGTATGTAGCCCAGGCATATGATATACTATGTTGCGTATATTACACATCCAGTTTCAGGAAGAACTGTTTCCTTGCGTGCTCCTCAACAAAGGTTTCTCTTTTAAGGACTGTTTTTTTCTTACACAAATATTATTCAATAGTACGTGGAAAGAATTACCTTCAGTTTTCTTCTCTGTCTGTTCTTGCCAGTACTTCTCTATAATCTGATAGACTGAAAGCCAGTGTTTCATTGATTTTTCTGTTTGATGCTGCATTGTGTTGTCAAGACTTACAGACCAGCAGCTGATAATACAAGGGGGAAATTCAAACTGATTAAAACTTAAGATATGAAACACCATCCACATAGACTTGCATTTAAAATATCTTTAAATTGAGGAAGGAGACAGATTTTTACAGTGAAAACTATTTCTATAAAAAGAAGTACTCTGCATAAACAAAAATGTCAATTCTACAAAATCGAATGTCAAAAACTTTGCACTAACTACTTAAAATGTGGCGCATACTGCATCTAATTTAACATACCTATTTTGTGACTGAATTATGAAAGAAATCTTGAACAGCAAAAACTAAGGAAAAAACTAAAGAAAATACAAAGAAATCCCTATCAAACAGGTTATATTATTATTATTATCATCATTATCACCATCATCTGTTTATTTATATTCCGTCCATTCCCCCATTTAGGGGCTCAGAGCAGAGTACATCAAATAGTAATAAAATCACAATAAAACCAATTTCAACATTCAGTGAGTGCAACAATGATTCAGCAAGATGATATAACAGCAAGGTGGTATAGCACAGGGAAAAGTACCATAATGCAGCACCACAATACAGTAGTGCAATAGGGCAGCAGGGGGAGGCCAACTGGATGCCTGCTGCTTCATCCAAAAACCTGGTGGAACAGCTCCGTTTAACAGGCCCTATGAAAGGCCAGCAAGCCAGGTAGGGCCTGGATCGCCATAGGGAGCTGATTCCACCAGGTTGGGGCCAGGACCGAAAAGGCAAGACGGGCATCTCTTGATCCGGGGACTATCAGAAGATCCTGGGAGGCCGAGCAAAGCGACCTCCAGGGCATATATGGGAGGAGATGGTCCCATAGATATGTTGGTCCCAGGCCACGCAAGGCTTTGAAAGTCAAAACTAACACCTTGAAACAGATCCAGTACTCTATAGGCAGCCAGTGCAGGAGTGCTCACCCGTACAGGTAATGCAGTCAGCAGGCGAGCTGCCACATTCTGCACCCGCTACAGTTTCCAGATCAGTTTCAGAGGCAAGCCAGTGTAGAGCGAGTAACAGTAGTCCAGCCTGGAAGTAACCATTGCATGGATCACTGTAGCCAGATCTTGGGGAGGTAGGTATAGTGCTAGCTGCCTGATTTGCCGTAAGTGGAAAAAGGCAGACCTGGCAGCCGCTATGACCTGGGCCTCCATGGAGACGGAGGCATCCAGAATCGCTCCCAAGCTCTTCACCTGCTGGGCCGGTACCAGAACGAGGCTGCCCAGGGCTGGGAGCTGGATGTATGAACCCACCCCACCTCGGCTAAGGTATAGGACCTCCGTCTTAGTTGGATTTAACTTCAGTTGATTCTGCTGTAACCCTCCAGCCACAGAAAGTTGTTCAGGGGCAGAGGACGGTCTGCCGTCCATCAACAGATAGAGTTGGGTGTCATCAGCATACTGTTGACAACCCAGTCCCAAACCTTGGGCAATCTGGGCAAGGGGGCGCATGTAGATGTTAAATAATATAGGCGAGAGAATAGCTCCCTGTGGCACTCCACATATAAGTGGGTGCTGCAGGGAGGTCTGCTCACCAAGCATCACCCTTTGTCCCCATCCCCGGACGAAAACCACTGCAAGGCTACCTCCAGCACCCCGGCAACGGTGAGGCGGTGGGTCAATAGGTCGTAGTTGACTGTGTCAAATGCTGCTGATAGGTCAAGAAGAATCAGCAGCCTTCTTAGGTCATCTGTGATGGCGACTAATACCGTCTCCGTCCCATGGTCTGGGCAGAAACCAGACTGGAATGGGTCCAGGGGGGATGTTTTATCCAGGAAAACTTGCAGCTGCTCCGCCACTGCTTTCTCAACTACCTTTTCCAGGAACGGCAGGTTCGAAACTGGGCGGTAGTTAGCTAATGCTCTAAGGTCCAGCGAAGGTTTTTTCTGAAGCAGTCGAATTACAGCCTCCTTTAACATCTCCGGGAATGTCCCACTTGTCAGGAACAGTCCAGGCTAGCCTGATGACATCAGATCTTGGAAGCAAAGTATGGTTGGCCCTGGCTAGTATTTGGAACAGAGACTTCCAAGGAATACCAGGTTAGTGATGTGCAGGCAAGCAATGGCAAACCACCTCTAAATGTCTCTTCCCTGAAAAGCCTATAGGGTCACCACAAATCAGCTGTCACTGGACATCACTTTCCACCATCAGAGGCAGGAGATGGATAGCTATGTTGGAAGGGAACAAGAAGTTAAGCAAGCCCATCCCCCTGACTACTGGGAACACCCTCTGCTTTCTGCACCTCCATCAGAGATTTTTGTTCATCCCCCAATAATCAGCAGATATAAACACTCAAAGTAATGGAAAATTACTTCAGCTCTAGTTTATGCCACTGGATGATCAACTGAGTGACCAAATCAAGATGCCTCTTCAGCGACACTGCTCGACTAGCAGTCTCCTCCCAATCCTAAAAAATGAAGGAATGCTTATCAGACAAGAACTGCAAAGCAATGTATCATTTCAGCAAAAACCTTTTCTTGTCTATTTTCTAGGCCTTAAAAACTAAAGGCAACCACCTTTGTCCTACATTTTAATGTTCCACAGTATGAGACGCCACCAGAAACCACAAATTAGTCAGCTTTAATATGCAAATTTGTTGCTCGCTGGTGAACTACAGAAAGTTTGAGAAATCAACTCTGGAATAAGCAAGGACAGATACATCAACCCCCCCCCCCCCAATTTCTAACCTGAGCCTTGGCAAGTAGAATTTCTAAGCCATTCAGGAACTTGGAGAGGGGGCTGGAGAGTGGAAAGCTACGGATTCTATCCAGCACAACCAAGAGCTGCAAAATGAAACATTTTTAGTTGTCGCATTCGGAAGTTCTAAATTAAAATCCACATGTACAACAACAGAAGACGTTATTTTAAAACTGGAACATAGAACACAGACTGCTTATAGCAGGTGAATCTGCACTAAAGAGTTTCTAACTTGCAAAATGCAGAGACACACAACCAGATTTAGGATATTAGTCCTATATTTGGCTTCCTGGAAAGTTATCAAGCCAGTCTTAGTATTGGATCCTATGTATATTTACATTTACAGTATTTATTCTGATACCTGTAGGAATATTAATTTAACCAACATTCAGCATGCACTAGTGATGCACACTTGCAAGTCTGTTTTACACATCTCAAAGTTCAGACTGCATCTACTTCTTACCTGCACAAGTACAGGGTGATCAGGCCATTCTTGCAGCAGTGCCTTCACTTCTTCAGCAAAGTTTTCAAGCACAGGTTGGCACAGTTGAACTTGCTGAATATTAGGGTGATGATAGAAGTCATACGACTCTTCAAGCTGCAGGCCAAGCTCTGAAGTCTCTCCTTCAAAAAGTGTATTCTGCAGTATTGTGGTAGCAAGCAGCTGACAGCCTTGCAGATTCTCATTCATTTCAGAACCTAGGATTTTTTGGGAAAACAGGAAAATAAGATTGCAGAACTCAGGTGCATGTATTCCTAAGCATTTTACATCACACCTTACAGCACTGATGACAAAATGACGGACTGTGATCTGTTATCCAGTACATATCCCAGTTTTGCAATCTCTCAGAGCATGAAGGAAGTTTTGTCCCAAGGCCCATGGTGCCAACACAACAAGGCATGGACAACTAAGAAACACAAAATCTGGAAGGCAATCCATGTGAAATGAGAATACACCAAACAGGCCACAGCTGCAGCTTTCAGTTTTCCACCTTGCTATGAACCAGCTCCCTAAGGTTTCCCACGATTGAAATACTGTTCTGGATAATGTAGTTAACAGAATAACAGCGTCACCTTAGCCAGAATTTTATGTGGCTTTGGAGTCAAGCTTGTAGGTCAATTTAAAGAAGAAAGTTCATTTCAGAGAGACATAAAAAACCTGTTAAGAGCACTACATTCCTAAATTACATGTACAGGCTCTGTGCACAGGAGCTGTGTGCGGCAAAAAAGCAGCCCTGAAACTACTGAGGTAACCTGTCTGGATAAAGGGGAATCAAATCTCTCTCTCAGGATTTACTTACTTTACTTGAAGCTCAACTATGAAGAGGTTACTCTCATTGTAGAAAACTTGTAATCCATGAGGTTAAGCTGAGAAGCAGTTCACTTTATACACTGAAACATTTCCACACAAGATCCCTATTCTGTTAATTACATTATTATAAATAAATCTTTGATGTTTATCTCCATCTGTATCTTGTCTGTCTAGTCAAGAAGCTACAAAAAAGCGACTTTTACTTACTTTATAAATAATTGCAGCCATGGTTCAGCAGGCTCCCAAATAAGAAACGTTTAGGGACACATAGTTAACGTGCTACCAACCCTTTAATCCAAGCTTTTGTGTCCCCTCTCCACACACATTTGCCCGACAGTGGGTGGCTGGGGTTTAAAGAACCCACAGGAGAGGTTCCAAATGAGAGACTTGTTCTGTGAGCAGTTGGCTCAGAGTCTCCCCTCCCATCCACCATACAACCTATTTGTAACCGCACCCTTGGTCTTTCAGTTTTCCTTCCTTCCCCTGGCAGCCTCAGTGCAGGAAAACTATGGCCCAACTGGCACAAACTGAGTTACAAACCAAAAATTCATCATGAACTGGGCCATTTGTGAGCCTCAGTTTGTGCCCATCCCTATACGAAGCTCTCAGGACCATTAACGTGGTTTTGGAGGTTTGTGATGGGAAGTGGGGGGACTGAGAGGGATGCTGAAATGGCATGGATCTATTTCAGCCTAACAAGCCCAACAAACCTAACAGGCCTGATTCAAGCCATTTCAGTGATTCCCCCCTTCAAGCATTCCCTTTAGAAAGGAAAATTAGAAAGGAAAAAAAAATTGGTTTTGCAAGCGGGTGCAGTGCGGGAATGGAGGCCAAGTGGTGGCTCCACTCCCACACAGTGCCCTCTGTAAAAAAAAAAATTTTTAAAGGAGCCACTGCCAACAGAAAATAGGAAGAGAAGATCCACGAACCTCATGATCACAAATTGGCTTACAAAGCAAGGGAGGTTCATCTCAGTTTGTGGGATCTCATGAACCAGGATGAACCTCCATTTTCCTGGTTCATGCCCATTTCCCCTGTATCCTCCACCTCAGACTATTTCCTCTTTCCTTTTCCCTGGTAATCCTCACATCTTCACCTTTCCTTGATTTCTTCTCTTCTTCCCATCCTCCAATATTTTATCTGCCCCCACCACCTTTGGTTATATTTACTATTTCACTTATATGTCACCTTGCTCACAATGGGAACCCAAAGCAGTTCTCTCTCCTAATTTAATCCTCACAACCCTATGTCACCCAGTGAGCTTTCACAGGTCATCCAGTGAGCTTTCACAGCATAGTGGTGATTTTCATACTAGATCCTAGTATGCAACTCTAACCACTACACCACATTGGCTTTCATGGGACAGCTGCTATTTAAATAGTAACAAGAATCCAGGCTTGGGGTCATGGAAGTTATATGATAGCAAGTCACTGGTGGTTGCTATCAGGCCTAGTTTTGGTGTGTCTTCCCTCAAAAGCCAAAATGGCCTGGGAAAGAGCCCTGTCCCCTCCCTCTATGTTTTACTGACAGAAACCAAGGCTTCAAAGCTGGCAACACTACATGGTTGCCTAGCAACAGCCGCTGAGGAAATTGTTAAAGCTGCAGAGGCTGCTTTTATTATTTGGGGTTCTTTATACCACCAATTTATAGTATTTTTAAAGATTTCAGATCTTTCTGCAAACCTGGGGCTTTTTTTCAGGTTTGTAGAAAGATGTCTTCTCTATTAAGGGTTCCAGTCTCTGGATTTAACTGTTCACAGATTTAGCCATGATTAGACTGAGATGTATTGGTACAGGAAAACATTTTAAAACAAATGAGCCTGCTTTGTGGAAAAGGTGGGATATAAATACAATAAATAAATAAAATTTTAAAAATGTATTTCAATGAGGCCAAATAATATACTGAAATCCCAGATACTTGATTTAAACATGACCACCATGACTCTCAGTGAAATCCCTCCGGCTCCACTACCTTTTGTAGCACTCTATACACACAGTTAACTGGAACCAAGATGTTCATTATTCAGAAGGACAGAAAACAGGAGGGTATCCTATTTTAAATTAAGATTATATTGGATTTATATCCCGCCCTTCACTCCGAAGATTCTCAGAGCGGCTCACAATCTCCTTTACCTTCCTCCCCCACAACAGACACCCTGTGAGGTGAGTGGGGCTGGAGAGGGCTCTCACAGCAGCTGCCCTTTCAAGGACAACCTCTGCCACAGCTATGGCTGACCCAAGGCCATGCTATCAGGTGCAAGTGGAGGAGTGGGGAATCAAACCCAGATAAGAGTCCGCACACTTAACCACTACACCAAACTCACACCAAAATGGTTTTATAATGTAATTTGACCATGTTTGTTTTGAATTGTAAGGACAGAAGGGTGGGATATAAATTTTGTAACTACAAAGATAACTAAATAACACTGCAGTAAGAAATAAAGAGACAAGAAATAAACATATTTGTGCAAGATGACAGGAGTCTGAGAACATGTTATTAAGATGTCTCAAGCCAATAAACCCATACTGTAATCGACTATTACAAGAAGAAATATAGTAAGAACTTTTTCCTGAGATGTGGCTGAGAATTAAATAACCATAAAAAACAGTGGTTTTTAGACTCTGATCCTGGAAACCTTGAGATGTTTTGGAAGCTTAACAGTGGATAATAGCTCAAAGACATTTTGTCCAACTCACTGGAAGTACAAGGGAATGCTGGATATTTTCTCAGGAACATCCTCTGTTCACGTGAGCAAGAGTGAAGCACCTAAGAAACACAGCATGTCTTAAAATACACTCCAGGAACTTCTGTAATACGCAGGTTTCATGGCAGAGAAGTCAATGAACAAGCTGAAGGCATCATCTGAAAGCTACTGAAGCACAGAGCACATCAAGAGAAAAGTCTTACCAATCAAAGGATAAAAATGGGCCACCAGTGATGCACCAGTCTGGTAACAGGAAATAAATGTAGTCAAGAGATATTTAGTCTGATTAGAGGGCAGGTTTTGCTGATACCACAGAGATCGAGCAAAGTACAGGCAAAGCTGTTGATGAACTGTCATTAGAGTTTTCAATGAGTGATGTGAAAGGAAGGGTGTTTCAGTTTCTAAACCATCTTCAGTTTCCATTTCTTCCTCAAGCCTTGCCTGACTTGTAATATCTTTAAAATCCTATAAATCAAAAGATATATATAATTAACTAACCAATTAAAATAATTATCCCACAATCCTCATTAGCCACTCCTTTCCAGCAATTAATAAATTAACAAAAATACTATACAAGTAGCATAAAATTGCTGTTACAACCATCCTAAAACATTACTTTGGGGAGGGGATTATTTTAATTGTTTTATAATGTAATTTGACCATGTTTGCTTTAAATTGTAAGGGCAGAAAGGCAGGATATAAATTTTGCAACTACAAAGATAAGTAACACCGCATCAACAGACCATAAAAAAACAGAAACACAGATGCAGCTAAAAATAGCATTTAATAATACTATTTAAATAATGTTGCATTAAAATAGAGCAGATAAATAACATAACTGCAACACATAAAATGCCACTACAAAACAGCTAAAGGTAACTTATCAGCAGAACTTGAATTTCACAAAGTAAACTGGCCTCACACTAAACATCTTTAGAGGTCTTGCTTGGCATGCTTTCTACTTTCTGAGGTAATACTGGGAGCCAACAGACAGGATTTCTCCAATGTGGGTCTTTAGCAATGGAATACCTCTACAAAGCTATTCAAGGCAGTAGCAAGCCCCAGAAACCTTTGGTATCACTTTATTAAGGATGGGCACAAACTGGGAAAACCTGGTACCGAACCTGAATACTCTGCCAAACTGGTTCAGGAAAGCTTTGGACAATGTGGGGTGCCCCCCACACCAGTCCTAAAAAATCCAAAATCACATGGCATCTCCAGCTGCCACTCCTCTACCCGCCCACCAAGGTTTGGTGAAGTTTGGGCTTCAGGGATCCAAGTTACAGACCCCCAAACAAGGTGCAATCCAGGAAAGTGCTTTGCGGGGAGATGTCAGGCAGTTTCTGGAGAGTATAGCATGGACCCAGTGTGAGCTAGTGGCATCAAACTCATGGTGGATCTGCCTGGGATGCCCTACAAATTACATGCATTGGACTTGGAAGTCCAAGTCACGGGCCTCCAAACAATGTGCTCCCAGGAAAGTGCTTTTCAGGGAGATGTCATGCATGGGTTCTGAAGTGTAGAGAATGTGCTGCTGGCTCCTAGGCAGGGCAAAGGGTTGGCCCTGCCCCACAGTCATGTTGTCTGTAGTGGGAGGGTGCATTTCCCGGGGCCCCACCCTCCCTCTGTGGACAAGGCTTGCACACATGTTTAGTTCCTGTTTCTTGTTGTGTCTTTTTTTTTTTTATAGGCAGCTGCAACCAACCATCTTCAAGTTAACAGACCACAACTATAAAGAGAGCTCCAGCTTGAATCTACTGCCAACAGCTTTCTGTTCCTGGGAATGGCTGGCTGTGCAGGCACAACTCCCGCAGTCACTGCAGATTTTGGAGCTCATGCCCCACAACCACCTTACCAGTGGAATGAAGCCATTTATTTAATATCCCGCCCTCCCCGCCGAAGCAGACTCAGGGCGGCTCACAGCATAAAATCCCAACAGACAGTTAAAAATTAATAAGTATTAAAATTACACATTCAACAATAAAACAAAATATTCAGTAGTTAAAACAGAATATTAGTTTGCAGCTATTTCAGTGGCGATGATATTTCTTCCACTTCCCTGAAATACAGACGCCGTGTCAGTTAAATGCCAGCTGGAAGAGAACAGTCTTGCAGCCCCTGCGGAACTCTGCTCCATATTTTTATCTAAACCCCTCTTGAAGGTGGCTATGCTTGTGGCCGCCACCACCTCCTGTGGCAGTGAATTCCACATGTTAATCACCCTTTGGGTGAAGAAGTACTTCCTTTTATCCATTTTAACCTGTCTGCTCAGCAATTTCATCAAATGCCCACGAGTTCTTGTATTGTGAGAAAGGGAGCAAAGTACTTCTTTCTCTACTTTCTCCATCCCATGCATTATCTTGTAAACCTCTATCATGTCACCCCACAGTCGACGTTTCTCCAAGCTAAAGAGCCCTAAGCGTTTCAACCTTTCTTCATAGGAAAAGTGTTCCAGCCCTTTAATCATTCTAGTTGCCCTTTTCTGGACTTTCTCCAATGCTATAATATCCTTTTTGAGGTGCGGCGACCAGAACTGCACACAGTACTCCAAATGAGACTGCACCATCGATTTATACAGGAGCATTATGATACTGGCTGATTTGTTTTCAATTCCCTTCCTGATAATACCCAGCATGGCGTTGGCCTTTTTTATTGTAAACGCACACTGTCTTGACATTTTCAGTGAGTTATCTACCATGACCCCAAGATCTCTCTCTTGGTCAGTCTCTGCCAGTTCACACCCCATCAACTTGTATTTGTAGCTGGGATTCTTGGCCCCAATGTGCATAACTTTGCACTTGGCCACATTGAACCGCATCTGCCACGTTGATGCCCACTCACCCAGCCTCAACAGATCCCTTTGGAGTTCCTCACAATCCTCTCTGGTTCTCACCACGCCCTCACTTCCTCTGGAAGTTGATTCCACAAGCAGGGGGCTGCAATCCTCTGGTGGTTTTTAATTTGGCCTGGGGATTACTAGTAGATTTTGTGATCCCGATCTGAGTACCCTCTGGGGAACATGTGGGGAGACACGGTCCCTAAGGTAGGCATGGAAGCAGCTTGTCACAATACTGTCAACGTGACCACTGCACCAGGTCCTGCTACCTATTGCAATTCTTGAACCTCTGGCCTTGACCTTCAGACCTGCTCTAACCCCATTTGCTACTGGAATCACTTGTGCATAACTCTTGGTCTGAACTCTCAACTATGTGATCATGGTTAGTGTTTCAGATTGACTGTTTCAGCTACTCCCGCCCGAGTCTGTCCTGACCTCGAAAACAGGCTGACAAATATAGATCACCCTCCTAGGAAAAGCAGGTCTGTGAAGGTGGTTTCACATGGAGAGCTGGGAGTTATGGGAAGTCACCCCAGTAACTCTGAAACAAGTCCTCCAAGGTAGGGTTGGGTACAGGGAGGCAAGCTGACAAACCTTCCAAGGACAGGCAGGTCAGAATTTCAAATGGCGGGCAGCAGGCAGTAAGGACAAACACAGATTACCTCAAAACAAAAAGCAGCCCAGGGTGTGTGTGTGGGAGATAAAATGGCAGGGAACTAAGTTTAAGCCCCTCAAAAGCAGCCTGGAAAAAAAATACCGCCACATGATTTGTACCTATCCCCTCAGCTTATTCCTTTTTGCAGATGAAAGAGCCTGTCTAATATTACCTAGTGTTGCTTACATGCTGCTAATTTAGTTACTGCGTTTAAAGCTTTTATTGGGGCTGCTATTTTAACAAAAAGCTTGTTTCGACAAAGCTTTTAAATATCTGTATGTTATAAACTTCCTCAAAAGCCATTTATCAGATTAGAAAAGTGTAAATATGTTTTGCACCAAAAGACAGTTCTAACAACAACATGCCATCACAGTAAACTTCTAGTCTCTGGAATCACTGAATCACCTCAGAAAGTATGTGGGGGAGAGCACACACAGCACTGCCTCTGAAGGGAGAAGAGGGGCGGGGAGAGATTCTTGAAGAATATCTATCACCTTTGCGGCAGATCAGAGATCTGATTTCTGTACCTGGACACAGTTGCTGTCAATAAATTAATGCTCCCTTCTTGTTTGTTTATTCCTTCCCTTAAATCATATCTCAGAAGAGTAGCTATTTTTACCTGAAATTCTTCAAGAAATAACTTTATACAAAATTATCAATGTCAGTAGTAGTCTACCTTCTCATGAACAGGAAATCTGCTTCTGAACTCTCTCTCTTCTTCTTCCTCTTCGCTCAGGGCAGTTCCATGGCTTTTAGTCTTGTATCTATACAGAATGTTTTTCTGTTCCTCCTCTTCCTGAGCCAGACGCTCTTGTTCATCCCATTCATTTACAATTACCTAAGAAAACAACCAATCAACAGGACTCTTCAGAGAAATCTCAATACACTTGCATATATAAATTCCATTGGTATTAAGAGCACGTGAGCCTGAATTCTGAACATTCAGGTTGCATACATCTGAATTACGTTTTTGCCTAAATTAAAGTTTAAGCTATAGACAACGCAACAAATAATGAAGAAAAATGAGATAACCACAGGAGGAGAAAAGGGAGAAGAAAAGTAATCTCCCTTTAAGGGCTCCAAATACAAGAACAGGACCTGCAAAGGGAGTTCTTATGGGAAGAGAAATTCCACACACACCCCGGCCTCTCCACCTGCCAGCTGCTTCCAGCCTTTCTTATTCTTTGCTGGTACCTCTTTCCCTGCACCTGTCATCACTACCTATACTCCCCAGTATTTCCCTCTGCTGCTGAAATCTCAGCAGTTTATTGGCAGCTGAAACCTCACAATGTAGTGTGATGAGATTTCATTTTTGTCTTCAAATAGCAATATCATCATTTGAGCAGTTTTTTTAAAAAAACCCTTTCACCTTTTTTCATAGTTTGATTTTTTCTGCAACCCTGGGGGTTACCTGGGTTTGTTAAAAAACAGCAATACAACTATCCTTGGGTAGCACCTCCTATAGATCTTTCCAATGCACATGAGACGGACCATATTCCGGTTCATGTGATGAAACTATTTTAAATTCAGACACTTTACCTGACACAGGTGTCTAAAAAGTTGCAGAGATTTATGGTCCAGTTCTCCTTTAGAAAGCACATGGCACCAGAGATACAACAAAGCATTCACCAGCAGCTGCTCTTGGGTAAGGCACATCCTCTGCTCCCTGTCTGAATCTTCAACAGAGTACTTCCGAGACAGCCTCTGAAGGCTGTGAAGAACATCTAGAGAGTTCACAGAGCACAAAGCATCTACATGGGAAAGGTATGTGGGGAAGGTGTCTCCAACGGAAGGAAATGACAGCAGAGAAGCAACAAGAGTGCCAAGCTTGTTCGGGCAGACAAAACTGTTCAGTGTTGTTCTATGAACTTCAGAAGCCACAAGTCGCAGACCATGCTGCATTTGTAAAATGGCAGCCTGCAGAGGAGTAACTACGTCCGGGAAAGCAATGTACTCCCCTGTCAAATGTTTTCTGAATTGATGGTGTGACTGTTGCCAGGCTGCTTCTTCACTAAGCACTTTCTGAACCACCTGGAGTGATTGAGGTTTATCCCCATGGAGGAATTGTACAAGGCGAGTCAAGAGATCCTGCACTTTTGAAATCTGGGCAATACTGCTGCCATACTGATGAAGCTCCTGGTATAAGCAGTCATATGAAGGGCTCTGGGGCCTAAAGGCTTGTTTTTGGCCAAGGTTGGTAATCTGATCCTTGAGTTTCTGGATTCTTTGGCGTAACATCCTGAGAGAAAATAAGTTGCATAGTTTTAAAAGCCAGATAAATCAAATTATGGTTAAAGTCACTACTGGAGCCATCTCTAAAGCACACAAATTCTTTCCTAATAAGAGCCCCTACCAATTTCTGTATTTCATTTTTCATAGCATCAAGAATTTGGCTCTTTTTAAATCAAATATAAGTATCAGACAGATATCAATGGCTAAAGAAACCTGTTTAGTTTACAGATTCTTTAAGAAGGTCACCAAGTTTCCCATTTACTATTGAGATGGGACTAGAAACGTCTGATGGCCCATATTCAAGTAGGGGATTAAACGTGGCCAAGAAGGATATTTGGGGCTGTTAATCACCACTTTGTCAAACCTGGAAACAACACAACAACATTCCAGAGCCCTCTTAAACCACAGTGAACCCCAGTTTCACCTAATATGAGGGTGACTGTGTTTGTTGATTGTTTCATCTTCGAGATCTTTTCCTGTGAGCAGCTGAGTGGATAGATTGTGCGTCTTCCACTCACATTCTAGACGGTGCAACTGAAACAAGTAAACAAAGAACATGCTAGTTTAACTCAAAGCAATAGTCCTGCCATCACTGAGAAGTGGCAGCTTTTTCTTCTCTACTAATAATCCTCAGACAGTTCAGATTTAGGCTGCGGCTATTAGTCAGGATAATTAAATGTAATCTCCAAGCCTAGAAGCAATGGTCTTCTGAATACCAGAAACTAGAGACAAAACCAGAGGGGTGGGCTGATACCTTCATGTGCTGCCTCTCTAAGACCATATTGCATTGACTGCTACTCAAAACTTAATACTAAACTGAATAGGTGCTTGGTCACATCCAGCAGGACTGCTCTAAAACAATGGGGGACAGAGGACTGGAAGAGACTGAGCTTTCAGGGCAATACATAGTTTAAAGTGTCCTCATTGTCTCTTCTGGATGATTAGTAAATCCTTGTATTCTAATTCAATGAAAATGTTTTGGGTGTTGATACCACAGTTTATTATTCGCGTTAATTTTGCTTCAAGAGGTAGCAAACTTCTAATATGTCTTAAGTCACATTTGTTCATTTAACTGGTTACTCTTTTAACAGCCACTTCATATTGAAAACATTAACATTATTTATAAAACACCTATTAATTACGAAACGAGGAAGTCCACTGCAATTCCATATACATACCTCTTCCGCTGCATATTTGAGTTTGTATTCTCTTTTTACTGCAGGATCAAACCGAGTCTGTGGAAGCCATATGTGGATCTGTAGAAGCCCTAGATTCACCCACAGACTGCCACGCTGCACTGCTTCAGGCAAGTTCTGAGGCCCTTCCTGCCCAAAAAACTGCTGCAGACAAGTCATCCAGAGACACAGAACTTCTTCTGGTAATATGTCCTGAGCTGCAACTTCCTTGAGTACTTTGAAAATGGACTGCAAAGCCACTGGGTCCCTGGAAGAAAGCTTATCACAGCTTTTGAGGTACTCGTCTTGTAGTTCTACTGGGACCAGGTTTTTAAGAGCCATAAGCTGCTTGTCTAATATAGCAAGCTGGAATCTGGAATCAGTAAATCTGTAAGCAAAACAAAAGATTTCAACTAAGTATAAAACAAGTATCAGCAACTGGAAGCCCCTAAGTCGAACTCAGCTGCCTCAGTAAAACAGTAGCAGCTAACCCTCCTCAGGCCAACACAGAAGTAAGAGAGAAACATGCGGAGAAAGTAGTGATTGTAGCAAGAGAATCTGCCTGCAACCCACCACTCTCCTTTCCATTTTTAAGACTTATGGTTAACTAGGAATATAAAGCCTCTATAGCTTTTTTTCTGGCCTCAGAAGACAGGAGCACGAAAGCAACTGTTGCTTGCCAATACCTAAATTCTGCCATGAAGGAAAAGGTCAAGTTGTTCCACAGGACTGCACGGACTTCCTGAAGCTGCTGTGCTCTCTCCAGCCATTCTCCCAGCGTCACATTGGAGGCCAACAGAAGAGGAAGGCCAGTCACTTCCCACTGGCTCCACTTGCCGCTGCTAGTCAGAATTTCAGAGAGGCACTTGGAGAAAACAGCTCGACTCAGAATACCCACACCCTAAATTAAGAAAGATCAAAATGTGAGCTCTGGCACTAATAACCACTTCCACTTAAAAAGAAAATGCAGCCATTGACCTTAACCAGTCAGACATTTTAGAGATTATCAAAAATTCCAAGCCACCTGAATGTAATTTAAGTATATCAATGGGGATCTCGGAGGTTAGCTGGCCAGCCAGGGAACATTTGATCTGGTAAGTATTAGAAGTATAAAGCTTTTTGATAATTAAAAGAAGTCTTTTATCAATATTAAGCTGAGCGAGTTTGGACCATAGGGGGTTCCTATCTACTGAATCAAAAACCCCTTTTAGGTCTAAAAAGACAGCATATTGTTCCTGTTTAGCCCTTACAGAATATCTGGCTATTAGATGGGATAATACGGCACAATGGTCCAGGGTGGACTTTCCTTTGCAGAACCCTATCTGTTTGGTTCCTAATATTTTATGTTGTGACATCCACAAAGTGACTTTGGCCAGAAGGTGTGACTTTGGCCACAAAGTGACTTTGGCATATAGCTTGCCTATAGCAGAAAGCAAGCTTATGGGTCTGAAGTTATTTGGATTACAGTGATCCCCTTTTTTATAAATTAGGACCACTATTGAGTTCAGCTGTGCTCGAGGTATCATGCCTGTACTGTCAACAAGAGTGAACAGAGCTGCTGGGGTGGGGGGGGGAACCAGTGTGGATCTGTGATTAATATTTCAGAAAGAATGGCATCAGGGCCAGAAGCCTTCCCTGCTTTCAATTGTTCAATGAGCTCTTTGATTTCCTCCAGAGAGACCGAAGGCCAATCGGGTAAAACTGCTTCTGAGGGCTCGAGGGAAGTAACATAGGTGGAGTTGTGGCTAAATAGGGCCAAAAAGTGTTGAAACCATATATGAGGTGAGATGACAGACAATGAGGGATCATTTGGCTGGAATGCCCCTGAAACTATGGCCGAAAATTTCTTGGGAGTTATTTAGAATTGTGGCTTAGTACAGCTGTTCCCACTGATTTTGAATATAGTCAAGCCTCTTGTTCCTAATTAATTGGTGTAAAAGATTCCTGTAATAGAAATATTTGGGGGACAGGGTTGAGGCCCCAGATTGGCAGAAATTATGATAAATTTTCCGCAGACTTGCTTTAGTAGTTGCACATACTCTGTCAACCACACAGATGGAGAATTAAGTGGAGTGGCAGCTCTTCTTTCTGGACAGGCAGAGTTAGCACTCAATGATTCTGTGATATGTGTATTAGGGAATTATAAACAGAAATAGAAGTTTCTGAGAATCAACTTGAAGAGTTAGAGTTAGGGGAAGATGGTCACTGGTAAGCACATCACCAATTTAAAAGTCTTTGACAATCTATCTCAATACCAGGGATATCAGAACATAGTCTATTACGCTACAGCCCCTAGAAGATACAAATGTAAATTCTACAGAGCTGCGAAACTCAGATAAGCCATTTAGCCAGTCTGTTGTAGTTTATACAGAAACTGATGAGACATAAACCTGAAGGGTTTCTACAGCGATGCTTGGAGGATCTGGGGTATGAAAGAATGGGCAGCAAGAAGCTGTCAAGGTCCAGAGCTTTAAAGAATATGCTACAAACTTGCACTTTTCCAGATGTTGAATTTAGCACCAGGTATCAGGTTATGCAGTAATACCTAACAGAGAGTCATTCCAGATCATCCAGACTACAGGATGACTTGGTACAAAATGGTCAGGAACAACAATGAGTTTACCTCAATAACTGAAAACCACCTTTGGATTAAGGGGGCAGTTTCAACAGCACTTCAGTTAAGATCAGGAAGGAACTCATTTGCATCTTCAGTTAAGATCAGCAGGAACTCATTTGCATCTTAGGCCATACCCCGTGATGTCACCACTGTTTCACATAGGGCTTTTTCTACAGGAATTCATCTGCATATTAGGCCACACCCCGATGCCTAGCCAGCCGGAACTGCGTTCCTGCTCAAATAAAAGCCCTGGTTAAAATAATCTCAGAACATGATATTTTAGGTTCACATAAGGCCTTCCTGGGTTCAGATCTAACAGCTAATTAACATTCCATGCAAGACAGTGAGATCTTCAAAACGTGTAAACTAATTTATGTTTAACCATCAGGTATAAAAGTACATTATCACCCTGCTTATTTAATTTATACGCAAAGTACATCATGAGGAATGCTGGCCTGGATGAAGCACAAGCCGGAATTAAGATTGCCAGGAAAAACATCAACAACCTCAGATATGCAGATGACACCATTCTAATGGCAGAAAGTGAGAAGGACCTAAAGAACCTTCTGCTGAGGGTGAAAGAGGAGAGCACAAAAGTAGGATTGAAATTCAACATCAAAAAAACTAAGATCATGGCATCTAGCCCCATCACACCTTGGCAAATAGAAGGGGAAGACGTGGAAGTAGTGCCAAGATCACTGCAGATGGTGACTGTAGCCATGAAATTAAAAGACCTTTGCTCCTTGGGACGACAGCTATGGCGAACCTGGGCAGTATAATTAAAAGGTAGAGACATCAGCCCACCAATAAAAGTCCGTATAGTCAAAACGATGGTATTCCCAGTAGTAATGTTTGGCTGAGAGCTGGACCATAAGGAAGGCCGAGTGCAGAAGAATAGATGCTTTTGAGCTGTGGTGCTGGAGAAGACTCTTGAGAGTCCCTTGGACTGCAAGAAGATCAAATCAATCAGTCGTAAGGGAAATCAACCCAGACTCTTCCCTGGAAAGTCAGATGATGAAGCTGAAGCTCAAATACTTTGGCCACCAAATGAGAAGGGAGTACTCACTGGAAAAGATCCTGATGCTGGGACAGACAGAAGGCAAAAGAAGAAGGGGATGGCAAAAGATGAGATGGCTGGACAGCATTACTGATTAAACAAACACGAATTTGAACAGACTTCGGAGGATGGTAGAAGACAGGAGGGCCTGGCATGACTTTGTCCATGGGGTTGGAAAGAGACGGACTCGACTGTGAGACTGAACAACAATAAAAGTGCCATTTTTTATCACAGTTTACACTAGCCTTTTACCACATCACCTTGAGAGAACAGTCCATGAGGGAACTTGGCATCTTTTCCTCTACCGCAGATATTGGCTTCCAGGCTAGCCAGTGCTCTGGATCTGTGGTTACGGTAGTGTTCCAGAATGACGCCAAAGCAGCATTCACCAGCTCTGACCACAAGAGAGAAATTTCATCTGAGGAGACCTAACATGCAAGGAAAAGAAGAAAGTATAGAAGAAACAAGGCAAGGTTTCAAAAAATGATCTGCAAAAAGCACCAACATGCTCCAGTAAAAGCATGCATAATTTTTGGTTAATTCTTTTGTTAAAGAAATTATACCCAAATCAGTGACAAGTTGTCAACATGAAGGAATGGGATGCAGCCAATATCAGAAATAACCTCAGCACTTTCAATACAGTGGTAGCTATCCAGCCATGCAGCACCGAACACTTGAGGACACTTCTGTCTCCAGAAGAAGGGGTGGTCTGCTGTGATTCTTTTGCAATGGATTTTGCAGATAAATTGGTTCACATATGCTATGACTTAGACACTACAGATGGATTGGATCAATCTCAGGATGTTACTGGAGTTCAATTTGGTCCTATCTGTATGAACGTATTTCAGCTGGTGAAGCCTGGAGTGGACAAGATGTTTCAAAGTGCACAGTCTGCTACGTCTAGTCTTGTTTATCCCTCAAGGCTAATCATATCACGCCATGCTGGGTGGGTTGAACAACCTGGGCTGGGTTGGTTTGAGACAATAAATGATTCTCTGTAAGAGGATGTAGTTTTGACTGCTTTGAAAGAGGCCAGTGTAAAACCACTCCTGAGGAAGGTATCCCTGGACAAACCACCCAGTGGCTAATATTCCCTTCTTGGGCAAGATACTCAAGCAGATGCCAGCTACACAGCTTCAGGTTGTCTTTGAGAAGACAGTTATCTAGATCCATTTCAAAGTGGAGGAGGAAGATTAGGAGGAGGAGGAGATTGGATTTATTCATTCAGCATCTGAGAGTTGCTTACAATCTCCAATTTGATGAGAGAGCAAGTTTGGTGTAGTGGGTAAGTGTGCAGACTAGAGTCTGGGTTTGATTCCCCACTCCTGCACATGCACTTGCTGAATGACCCTGGGTCACTCACAGTTCTTAAAAGAGCTGCTCTCTCAAAAGCAGTTTTCGAAAGAGCTCTCTCAGCCCCACTTACTTCACAGGGTGTCTGTTGTGGGGAGAGGAAGGGAAAGGAGACTGTAAACCACTCTGAGACTCTAAGTAAGGGTGGGGTATAAATCCAATCTTTTCTTCTTCTTCCTTTCCCTCCCCACAACAGACACCTTGTGAAGTAGGTGGGGCTAAGAGAGCTCTTTTGAGAACTGTTCTTGACAGAATAGCTCTGAGGGAACTGTGACTGACCTAAGGTCATACCAGCAGCTGCACTGAAGGAGTGGGGAATCAAACCCAGTTCTCCCAGATTAGAATCTGTGCTCTTAACCACTACACCACACTGGCTCTCCTTTTGGGTTGAGAATGGGCTTGGCTGCCTTGACTAATAACCTTCACCAGGAGACTGACATGGGGAGTATATCCCTGTTGATTCTCCTGGAGGAGGCTGCACTCTTTCTGAAGAAGTAAATTTATAGCTTGGGGGTGCTACTAAAGCTCAATCCAAACAAGACTGCGGTGCTCTTGGCCAATGGAGAAGCTTGCTTGAGAATTTAAGAGCCAGTCTGTCCTGGAGTAGGCTGCATCCCCTGAACCAGCAGATTCATAACATGGGTATGCTACTACATACTGATCTATGGTTGGAGGCTCAGGTCTCTTCCATGATATGTAGCACCTTGCATCAGCTCCAACGAGTTTGCCAGCTAAAGCCATTCCTTGAAAAGTGTGATCTGGCCACTATGATTCCATGCTCTGATCACATCCAAGTAGGTTACTGTAATATGCTATGTCGGCCTGCCTTTGAAAATGGTACAGAAACTTTAGCTGGTCTACAATTACTGTCAGGGGTTGATTAAAAGGATTGTATCATCCCTTCGCTGAAAGATCTGCACTGGTGACCCATCTGTTTCAGGCACAATTCAAAGTGCTGATCGTTACCATTGAGGCCTTCACTGGCTTGGGATCAGGGTATCTAAAGGACTATCTCCTCCCATATCTCTCAGCCTGCCAGTTAAGATCTGTCTCTCAAGAGCTGCTCCCTCCGCCTCCACCTTTAGAGGTGAGATGGGTGGCAACTAGAGAGTGCATTTTCTGTGGTGCCACCTTGCCTCTGGAATGCCCTGCCCACTGAGGCTCACCTGGAACCTACTTCTCTTTTAGTTGTCAGGCTCAAACACAATTAGGGGTTTTATGTTATCAAATTTTCATAGTCTGCTCTCTTATGCTGCTTGTATCTACCTGTTTTTAGTGGCTTGGTTTTAGTTGTAAGCCACCTCAAGCAGGCCTCTGAACAAGCTCTGAAACAGTCTAACCTGATTTTAGAAACTGTCAAGACTCAAGCTGACACAGAAATGCCTACCAATTGACTGGGAAACCCCACCAATTTCGAACCCATAAGTGGGGTTCCTTAATCCAGTGCAGTATAGCAGTTAGCTTTTCTGCCTAGGATTAGGAGTCGCGGTAAAGATAAAAAGGGGAAAAGGTCCACATATACTGCCATGAGCTCCCTGGTAGACAGGAATCAATCTCTTAATAAATAAATCACCCACACTGAATTTTTGAACACTTTGACTAGATGCCATCTTATTTAGTTCCTCATTAACAATAAAAGTTACTTTAAAAGTCACATAAGCTTTGTCTGAATACTAAATAAATTGCTTTGTAGAAAGATGATTTACTCCACTTGTTTTAGTTTGTCCTTACCATATGAAGATCCAACAGGTTAAAAAGTCCTTGAAGCTGCTGAGAGGTAGCAGAGGTAAACTTAAGGCAGAAAGCAATCAGCTGCTTTATTTCAGAATATATGGTTAATTGGTGACTGTCGTCTTTCCTGAGAAAAGGAAATTAAAAATAGGTTGAAAAGAGAAAACCATTACTGATGTACTATCTCTTTGCTGTAAGATGATAAAAGGACAACCAGTAAAAGGATAACTAGTACTCAAAGTATGGTGAGAAGTTATGCCACTTCTTTTCAAGAAGAATGAAAACCATCACACTTCTTAAAATGGATGAAAAACATTTTAGCATGGAGCAGTGTCACTGTGAAAAACATTTTAGCATGGAGCGCCTATGCTGTGAAAAGTCAGTATTAAAGTGTTTCATGCTCATGCCAGCTTAGGCAAGGGTAGAGGGACATAGGCTCTACTGAGCTTGGGCATTCAAGCTGCTGAAGGAAGATGAAGCCATCAATGGACAAGGCTGATTGGAATAAGCCTGGCTCATATTCTCTCTAGGCTTGCCAGGACCAAGCTGTATATGGAGCTGTGCCTAAAACACAGAAAGGCCTTGCAGCATCTTTTTCCTTCTACTGAATTCCCCAAAAGCTGTCTCTCCAAGCTTCTCCTAGCTTTACAAACCACTCTGGCATGGGCAAGCCTAGAGGTGGAAATAGGCTCTACCAGGCTTGTAAACAATTTATACAGCAGTAATGCCTATATAAAGATTTGGAATGGAGCATATAGTGCTAAATCAATGGCCAAAACCAAAATGAAACAAATTACATAATGGAAGCAGAAGAATATGAAGTTCTACTGCCTATGCTAAAAGAGAGAGATCTTGGGGTCATGGTAGATAACTCACTGAAAATGTCAAGACAGTGTGCGATTGCAATAAAAAATGCCAACGCCATGCTGGGAATTATTAGGAAGGGAACTGAAAACAAATCAGCCAGTATCATAAGGCCCCTGTATAAATCGATGGTGCGGTCTCATTTGGAATACTGTGTGCAATTCTGGTCACCGCACCTCAAAAAGGATATAGCATTGGAAAAAGTGCAGAAAAGGGCAACTAGAATGATTACAGGTTTGGAACACTTTCCCTATGAAAAAAGGTTAAAACGCTTGGGGCTCTTTAGCTTGGAGAAACGTCGACTGCGGGGTGACATGATAGAGGTTTACAAGATTATGCATGGGATGGAGAAGGTAGAGAAAGAAGTACTTTTCTCCCTTTCTCACAATACAAGAACTCCTGATCCAACATGGCTTCTCTTATGTTCTTAAAAATAGATCACAAACTGAAATGTTACTAGCAAAAATTAGAATAAAGCTGAAAAAATTCTCTGAAGCATTCATAGTGCCAAAATACAATCTAAACAACATTTATGAATAGTTTTAAAGATCATGAAAAGAATAAATTGGCATTGCTAAATTCTATCGGTTTAACTATGGATTGAAACTAATAATGTTAGCCATGGAGATATAAAATGGATCTGTCTAATCTCTTTTTATAGCTGTTTATTCCTCTGGCCATCGTTATGAAATGATTTGCAATATTCAGGGCAGAACGGCTCCCCATAGCAGTCCCCTTAACTTGGACAAAACTAAATCCTCAGGCAGCAAACTCCACACACCACAAGCAAAGCTAGATTATATTCAGATGAAGGCAGAGTGAAAATTGGTGGAAGGAACATTAAGATATGAGATATGCAGATGACACCACATTACTGACAGAAGATAGTGAAGACTTGAAATGGCTAAGGTTAAAGGAGAAAGACCAAAGCAGGATTACAGCTGATCCTCCCCCCCCCCAAAAGACAAAATTATGATTTGAGCTTTTTTATTATTAAAAAGTCAATCTTCTAGTTGTCTCTTCCCTTTAAGCATAATATGACATATCTTAAAGAAGTCTCATAGTAATTAAGTAAGGAAGCTATTTGAGTCTACCTCTTGCCATTAGTTCTAAGAATCCTATGCCCTATTGAAACTGACTAGAGAAGAGAATGCTATGAATGCAGGAGGCAAGTTGCGCTCCACATTGAATTTATTTTTTTCCTAATGAAGACACTGTGTGGTTATTATAACCAACACGTTTATTATGTGGCTGGGATAAACTTTAGATTTTAATATTATATTTTACACATACAGATGCAAGACATGGGGAAACTGTCTTAGTTTCCTATCAGCTACTGTGAAAGAATTTGAAACTGGCTACATATTGATCGCTGATTGTTCTGACTGTTTATTCTCCCCTTAATAGATTTGTTTGCTACTGCAGTGGAAAATTTATTTCCTATGCACTGCACTTATTAGCTATATTGGAAGACAGTCATTTATGACTTTTATAGCAAGCATCTTTTGTGATGTTGTTGAACATGTCTGCACTAGGCTGATTTCAGCTTTCAGGAGTGACATACTTTGTGAACTAATATTGCGTTTACTGCATTTAATGAATTAACTGTATTTATGGCTAGTGTATTACTGATGTAAACTTTTGTTATTGTACTTTATAAAATAATTGCATAATGCAATATTGGAAATAGATATTACTGTCTCCACAGTGATCTTTATAGCACTACCTATGACAGTCATGGCAATCCAAGAGTTTAAAATGGCTGTCACTGCTGCAATGAGGTATGGTAGACAAGTAGCCTTGTCTTGTTCCAAATAACAGCAGAACTCCAGCAACTAAAGATAAACAGTCAATGCATCCTAGGAAAAGGGAGTGATGGCTGGATACTACAGAATGAATCAAAAACTCATCCTGAATAGAAGGGGCAGTGCATCAGGATGAACGCAGCAGAAGAGACAAAAAGATATAAAAGAAGGATCAAGGTTAAAGAAAACATCAGACAGGCATTCAAGAAATGAGTCAATGAAACAAGGTGAGGCAGAGTAAGGAAAACGAGCTAGCTTCAGATCCTTCTGTGGATCAGAATGCCTAGTTTATTCCGTAGGAACAGCAGTACAAAACAGCATGTGATTTAAAGCCACTCTATCTGAAAAAGAATTATTAGCAGAATGATTATTGTTAGCTGTGGTCATTAGAGAAAAAGTAGGCCTAGTTTGGCCTCAAGTGGGCCAGGGCCCTATTATTCTGGACCTGAAAACCAACTCTTTCCTTGTTCATAGGATGTAAGTGCAGCTTATATTCTGCAATTGGATACGTATAAATTATTAAATACCATTACAAATCATGAGCATCTGCTTAAACAGCACTTTGGAATGAAATGATACCACATAAGCTACCTTTAGACATCATGCAGTAATTTAAAAAAACACAAAGATACACTACACCCAAACAGAAATTATCAACACGGAAGTAGGTTAACTGGTTGTATCATTAAGTCTTATGGCTGCATGTTTTACACACTTCCAATTTATCTAGCAACTTACACAATACTGAGACTTCATATTGTGTTTACAAACTTACAACAAGAAAACCTCTTAATTCCCAAGAAAAATTCACCTCTGCAAATATGCCTTGGAAACACAATCTGCAGTCACTTTGTACTGCCATAACAATGCCAGATACTCCATTGCAGGCCACAGCTGTACCCTACAGCAGAGCTGAGTCAACAAGGTAGAGTCCATGTGCTTGGAGACGGTGTACTCAGCATACTTTTCTTCAAGAGATTCAACCAAGACCCTTTCTTGTTTCAGCTTTGAATGCTGCAGATTCACAAAGGTCTGCAGTTCATCTGTAAAATACAAAGAAGCATAAACTGAAATTGATCTTCAAATAAATCCAGAAGAACATTCATACAGAATTAAACCAAAAAACACCTGTCCAAATTGCATATGTTCTTTAGGTATCGTGCCATCCTAATATCTATGACAGGCTTTTTGCAACATTGGACTGCAAAGATTCAAAGACAGTAACTTACCTGAACTAATGCCCTTCAAGTGATTAGCTCTGAGAACTAGGCCCTGGGCTTGAAGCAATGATTTTCTTATATTCCATTCAGTGGCTGCGGTTTTCAGAGTACATATTTGCTTCTGCTGTTCACTACTGCTAAGGGCTGGCCCCAGCTCCAGGATGTTAAGTGCTTTGCAGAGCCTTTGCAGATGGGCAGAACATTCTACAACTGCTTTATCCTGAAATGAAAATGTTTAACAGAATATCAGCTCCAGAGTCCTAAAAGTAACTATTTCACTTCAGCACTCACAGTAATACCCTCCCCCAAACTATCACCTGACTACTGTTGAATTATTTGTAATGATTTATTTGAAAGAGAGGGTGAGAGAAGATACTCTTGCTGGTGATAGCTAACCAACACAACTCAAATCCAAGCCACAGTACCATTCTCATATGTGTTTCAGTCTGTATGTGGCACCCTATATGTGCCTAAAGTGGATTTGCCTCTCTACCCCAGAAAGGCAAGCAGCAGGTAGCAGTGCAAAGCAGGAAAGACAAGCAATCATGTAAGCCTCATTCTGTGTCACAGAAGAGCTCACTTCAGTGGCCTCTGGTAGTTGAGGCACACAACCTGCCAGCCATAATACTTACTTCACATCAACTAAGTCAACGCCCCCCCACTCCCCCCAAAAAGCAGACACTCACTCTTTTTAAAAGGAAACAGGTTTTTTTTCTTGTAGGAGGTCAAATTAAAAACCACCAGAGACAGGGCCTTCTCGATAGCAGCCCCCAGCTGGTGGAATCAACTGCCAGAGGAAGCGAGGGCCTTGCGGAACCTTGCGCAGTTCCGCAGGGTCTGCAAGACTATTCTCTTCCGGCTGGTGTTTAACTAACACGGCGTCTGTATTTCAAAGAAGTGGCAAAAATGCCGTTGCCACTGAAATAGCACCAAACTAATATTCTGTTCTTAACTGTTTTAACTACTGAATATTTTGTTTTATTGTTGAATGTGTAATTTTAATACTTATTAATTTTAACTGTCTGTTGGGATTTTATGCTGTGAGCTGCCCTGAGCCTGCTTTGGCGCGGAGGGCAGGATATAAATCAAATAAATAAATAAATACATTTTTCAAATGGGATATTTATTTATATTTATTCTCAGAGATCATACAAATATACATTTTGCTACACTACTTGTAACTAGACTTCTAGGGAAACAGAACGTTGTTCTATTATTGTGCTTCTAGGGAGCTCTAAATATGTTATATTTTCAAAGACATCACCTCCCACAGAAGTTAACAGTACTCAGTTATCGTAAGTCACAATACCTTGAAGGGAAGAGGCTTTCCTAAACACTTCTGCAGCTCCTTAAGACTGGCAGAAATACCAGTGGGACTTCCCAGGCTACTCTGAATTTGCTGTGCGACACACTGAATATCTTTGAATAGCCTTAAAATGATAGAAGGAACAAACATTCACATAAGGATAAGAGATCATTATTAAACAAGAAATGCATAATGGTTAAACTTTTGCCAGTGAGACTCCATACCACCATAAACTAGTTGGTTACTACAGCCTGGCTGAGATGCCTAGCGGCCTTCACATGACCATCTGCAGAATGCCAGCCTATTGCTAGTGAATACAGGAAAGTATCGGTCTGATTAACTGGTACCTCCATGTGGGGAGACTGTGTAGCTGCTACTACAATCTGTACTAAGGTGGCAATTCATGATAGCGTGCTGGAGGCTCTCACAGGTATTGGCATGTATGCTATCATTCATGTGAACCAGGTTAAATACATTCTAACATGGTTGGGGTGAATTAGCTTTCCCTGGTTTTACTTTTAGTGGTAGAATGCATAGAGAAGTGGCTGTAAAACTTTGTACTCTTAGGATGTTATCACATCTACAGTAGTTAACAGAGCTGCCAAAGTGCCAGCCAGTTATCTCTTACAGTTTGCTTTCAGTAAACAAAAAAACTTCCAAGGCAGAAAACACCACAGAAATCTATTTATCCACTGGGGCATTTTAACCCCATATTGTGGCAAAAAGGGCAGGAAAATACTCAAAGATACAAGAACATTAGAAAGTATTAATTTTAAGTGCTTTCCTTTAAAATTCATCGACTTTATATTTGTTGTCTAATACCTCACACAGATTCAAAATATTTTTTAAAGAACCTGAAAACAAACTAACAACTGTAAATGAAACACACTGGTGGCAAGCAATTCAGTATGCGAGATGAGAGAGGTCTATCTATGCAAAAGAAACATACTACCTTGTATCAAAACGCATTTTCAAACTCTGGATGTTTTAAACTCTGGATGAAACACAATAACTTCTGTCTTATGAAACATTTGTTTTTTACAGAATTTTTCTACCCAAACATGAACCGTGATTCGACTTGGGGGTAGAAATATACCTCAACCAAATGAAATATGTAGATATGTGTATATATATACACACACACACATATATATATACACACACACATACATATTTCATTTGGTTGAGGTATATTTCTTGATATTTGGTCGAGGTATATTTCTACCCCCAAGTGTGTGTGTGTGTGTGTGTGCACGTATACATATACACTCACAAACACAGATTAAAACCGCAGTACTTTTTTTTTTTTGCTGGAAACTATCATACCTCAATGACACCCCACTCTTTCCAAACACACACAAATTCTAGTAACAAAATTCAAGCAAGTGACAGGCTTTCGACTAAATGTTTAAAATTATAAATAAAAATGGCATCCTAAGGGCTTAAAATTTCTATACCCAAAGTGGGTACAACTTCCCATCCTAAGTTTTAAAATTTCTAATCTTTAGCATTTAAGAATTACTATTATGCAAAACTGATTGCTGGATTGAAATAGGACTGTGTAACAGTAATGCATGGGAGTCAAAACCAACATACTTGGACTGCTCATATCCACTCAGCAGCTCAGGAATGCTGCTGATCAAGTGTTTCACCACCCAGTGCCAGTGAAGAGACAAGAGCGTCAAGCCAGGAGAATCTATAGCCACAGTGTCAGACACTGTCCAAAAACGATCACGCCACAGTAAGCAGTCCAGTATCTAGAGGCAAGTCAGGAAGGATTATAGTTTGCCCACCTACTGCATACACAGAAATATATTTCAGGCTGTACCCACAATACAATTGTGTTAGAAGCTATGCTGGAAATTTTTTTTTGTTAGTTAATAGTTGGTAGCTCTAGGGCATTATCTGTGAGGCAAACTAAATTAATCAACATCCTCATACAAACACCTTGGAACATATAAGACTGAAGGTAGGTGAACCAGTTATCAAGTGAGGTTTGAAAAAGCAGTGTGTCATTTGCTGCAGAACCTGCACAAAGGAAGAATCCACCTGATGCCGGGGGAAATTGTGTGCTCGTGTGAGCCTGGAGGATGATTTTACAAGGACTAAAATGTTGGTCTCAGAAGCACTGACAAACCAAGTGAGAAGCACAGGAAGAAAAAAAAAGAAGTATTTTATCACCATGTGGAAGGTTACAGAAGTGTAAAAGACTGTCTGAGCATTTTCTATTGTTTGTCAAGCTTTGAAAAACCACCAGTGAAATGAGGGTACTTCTCATTAGCGGAATTTGTTATTCTTGAGGCCATACTGCTGAGCTTGGACTCTATGGATTCATCCTATAATGAGAAAGCAATTTTGCGTACAACTGGATTTTCCATAACCTAGCAGAAATGGAGGATGCTTGCTAAAAGTGGGACTGGTTTCCTTTAAATTGTATTGTGTGGTTTAGGTTACCCATTCATGAATAATGGTTTCCATTGTATAAAATATTCTATAATTTATGCATTTGTGGCTTTAAGGACTTTATAAAATATTCAAACAATTGCAATACATGTATTTCAGACTTTAACTGCACAGTCTCAGAAGCATGGCTGCTATAACAGAACTTGGGGACAGGAACTACTTTCATCCATCCTAATTTTGCTGAACCGCAAGACTTAATTTTCTTATTATTGAACTTGTTTTGATCTTTATCCTTTCAGCATGTGATAGGAAGATGCAAAACTGTGATGCTACAAGATGATGATTACCAAATGCTTTCCAAATTCTTCACAGGGACAACCCTCTCAGGGCAAGGTATTGCAAGAAAAAAAAGGGCATATATTTCTGCCTTTTATTTCTCAAGAAAATAACTCTCTTATTGTGAAGGAGCACAATAAGGTATTCCTTTGGCCTTCTCTAGATCCCAACAAAACAAGACCAGTTGCCAGGCAATAGACAGGAATGCCCCAGGATCCTAAACTTCACCAAAAATAAAGTGCAGAAAAAGTACTTTCAGTTTCTAGCATACTTTAACTTTGCATCTCCTTTGATCAGAATGAAGTTTTAGCTAGTGGGATCTTTGACTTCATTCTCACAGTTTTTTAATATGTGCCCTAAGATCAGTATCTGTTCAACTACAGGTAATTTTTCTGCACGTCAATGGAACTCAGAAAGGTTATCTTTCTGAGATGCTGGAGATAGTATATGAAGGGATTCAGTAAACCACACACTCTCATGTGCTAGGAGCATGCACTGATGTCTGAGCTGGATGTTTTTGTATGCTAGTCAAAGTGGGTACACCTTCCCATTCTGAAATATTGTCTGCCAACAGCAGAGGACGAGTAGATGGAATGTTTTGTTTCTTAAGCTTTCATTTCCACACAAACAAAACAATGCAATTAAGAGATCAAAGGAGTTTAAAAAGCTAGTAAGTGAAGAGTGAAAAATGAGCATAAACTTACAAAGGAAATGGATAATTATAAAAGAACAAGAAACTGCTTTAAAAAGGACTGCACTTACTTTGTGTAATTTTTTATCAGACAAAGCCACTTGAGCAAACTTTACCCAGTTTAACACGTAGGCATCCCAGTGTTCAAAAAACACAGCAAGATTAGCCACCACAGGATGTGGAAGTGAATTATAGTTGCTTGAGTCTTCATTTCAACATTAAAATTAAAGAAGAGAGCATTACTGCACCCAGTACATGTTAAATTAGTAACTGTCAACAGATGACTGAATACATGATCAAGTATTTTAATTAAAAGTGCAACTCCCTAAGAAGTTTCCATCTGAACTCTTAACATAAATTCTGAATAGTATGTAAATATACTGAGAGTACTTTACACTATTAATTTCTTTCACATTTCCTTATTCTTCCTTCTTGCTCAAACCGCTCAGTGTATTAGGAATGCTGCATTTAATGCCATACTGTTCAGAACTGTTTAATGTGTTTAATTTTATCTTTGAATTGCTCTGAATCTACCTATAGTAAAATGGTTTATAGACACTGAAGTCTGATGTACCACACTTTAGAAGAAACATAATTATGGATTACTATGAATCTAGAAATGCTAGAATATCATGTAAAAACATTCTGCCAGAATATCATGTAAAACCAAATCAAAACAAAATCTAAGCTTGTGAATTAATTTTGTGAGAGTAGGGATATTTTTTCTTTTTTTTAACAAACCAAAGATGTTTACAAAAGCCCACTTAAATCCACCCCAGCTTCAGGTAATATGCACCACCAACAGGAAAGAACCATTGCAATGCTTTAGGATCCTCCTAAATCATTAGTAAGTTTTGACCCTTTGGTGTTCTAAGTTGTAACTCAGACCTAAGAATCTGGGGATTCAATGTTTATGTAAATTAGATAAGGGTTGGTATGTAACCTTGGCAAGACGGGTCAGCTGTAGTGGGTGTCAGGAAGAGAGAGCCTTGTTAATTATGAGAGAACATTCCACAGCTGGAGGGGTGAGAATTGGGATTATTCTAAATCACTCCTCAATTAGGGAGTGATCTTAACATCCCAGGGGAAATCGATTGCAAGGGCCCGGCAGTTAATGGGACCTGGCTATAAAGTATGGCTATGCCAAACTCAATTTGAGTCTGACTCCTCTCAGACTTCCTTCACGTTTTGGCATGTTGTTAAGCTACATCAAGGCCTACAGGGCAACTATGGTTTCTAATTGCAAAGACGACTCAGACTTTTCATTTATGGACACAGACCAAATAAAACACAGGAATTTAAAAGATTCAACACAGGGATAGAGCCTGTGCTATAACAAGGATTAAGATAGACAAATTGTCCTAATATATTAAAAAATTACATATGAATTGCAAAGAAGAAATACTCTGCCCCTTTACAAGGTTAAAAATTCCCCTCCTGTAATTATTCTTCATGGTAAAGGGGAAAAAAATCTGTATTTTAAATTAGCATTCCATTCATTAAAAAGAAGAAATACAATGGATACCTTTGAGAAACTCTAGAGATACCCTTAAGACACTATTTCTTGGGTTTTTGGTGTTAATCAAGCTTCTTTCAACATAGTTCTTTTTTTCTCGGTCAAGAAACAATATTGTCCTGCAAACAATAACACTGGAGGTCATTTATGATTCAAGCAAGTCAAAATATTATGAGAGGGCAAATTATTGCTCCATAAAAGGCATCCCACATAACAATTTATAGTGCTATTAAAGCAGTAGAGATGCCACAGATCGCTGGAGTGAAATGGATTTTGCCTGAAGAATTTATAAGCATTAAAATGAGCAAAACAGGAAACTGACAGGGATATGAGAGATTGTGAATGGTGAGAGCAAATTAGGAAAAGAGTCTGATAGCAGCAGGGAGCACCTAAGATGACTCATGGATTTCTTTCTCCCCCTCCCCGAACTATGCTAAGTTTCATTTCTTTAGTACTTTTATGTAACCATATATTTTATGTTCTATGTGGGGGCAGGAGGGGGATGGAGGACAGAGATCTTGTTGTATTATATATCTATCCTTGTTGCAGCGGGCTTGCTTATCTAGTTTTTATAGCAAGGGCCTGTTTGGCCTGGGAATATAGGTGTGACCTCGGAGGTGTGGAAACTCGGAAGATGCCTTGTGCCTTGGAGCACCAACCTCTATGGGAACCAATGGACCATGGGGGTGGGCATGATGTTAGCACATGCTTTTTGATGCCTATAATTGTAACGATTTCACCTGTTGAGTCATTTCTAGCAATGGCTTTCTAGCAGAAGGTTAACTCTTGTATTGCACATGAAAGCTAATACATTGAATAAAGAATTGTTGGTCTTAAAGATGCCACTGGACTCTAACTTTTGTCTAATGAAGCCCATCTCATGTTTTGTTCTACACAGTTTTCTCAGTAACCTCAAGCAGTTTGAAGGAAAAGGCTTTGCAAGAGTTTTGTCAGTCTGTGATTAGGGCACAGTTACTGGCCAAGACAAGAGGTGACTTTTCTAGTCAAAACAGTCTAAATATGACAACTTACCGATTTGAACGTGACTTCAGAAGAGTAAGCAGCTCATCTGAGTGTTCCAAGTCAAACTTAACTGAATTTCTTATGTGGAAGCCCTGCATGTTCCATCTTGAATCCATGGGAATCACATGATCATCTGACAAGACAGTTGAACAGGAAGTATCTCATACATTACTTTAGTATAAATGGTTCCCCTCCCCCTAAGCAAGTTATGAACATCTCTCTCACTGAGATACAGATGTGTGTTTTTCACATTTTCAGCATTTCTTTTAAACTGGGAAAAAATGTCTGAGACGAGACAAGACAAGGTTATGTTTTGTTATGTCCTGCAGTTTCAAAAGTTGCCTTATGTAAACTATGCCTTGCTGAGGCGGTCCCAATGGATCTGTGCTCACATTGATCTTCAGTGAAGAGCATATATGGAAAATGTAGACAGACAACATTTTACCTGTTGTATGTGGCTGTAGTGGACTGAAGTAAAAATTATTCAGAGATGCAGCACCAGCTTCCAGATGAGTATGTACTAAATCTGCAGGTGGAAAAAGTGTAACTGAAATACACTGTTTTGTGAACATGTGTTGAGATTCCCCTCATCTTCAAGGTATAAAAAGAACACACTCCCATACACACACACACACACACACACACGGGGAACAAGATTTATTTTCTCCCACTGGTAGTTCCTGATGCTCAAAGGGCTCCCAACCCTACTACTGGAATGTTGAAAAAATACTCCTCCCCTCCTGCTACACTTTAGATTCTAGCCACAGAATATCAGTCAACCAAAGTGAAACTCAAATGGGATCAGTGTAAGCAACCAGATTCTCTCATTTCCAGCTCATATGAAAAAGGTTCAAAAGCAGCTCTGGGCAGCAAAGCATGGCAATTTCACATCTTGGGGTTAAAACGATGAGCTCCATGCCACAATAGTAAATTTAAATAGCATATATAATTGGAGGCATGTACAGCATAGGATCAGTGATTAATTTCCGAAGTCACAAAGTGTGTTAGTTCCCAATACATATCACACACATATCCAACCCTAAGAAGTCTATTCAATCCATGAGAAAGTGCAAGTCAATGGCACATCTGAAGTCTTCCACTCAGCAGCTCCTGCATGAAAAATCACTATGGTACGCCACTTTGTTCAGTTTAAGTGACATCCAGTGTTTCCTCTAAGCTGAGTTAGCTTGAGCTAGCTCACAGATTTTTAGCCTCCAGCTCACACATTTTTGTCTTCGCTCAGAAACAATGACCCCAGAGCACAATAATGTATGCAGTAGCTCACAACTTTAATGCCAGTAGCTCACAAAGTAGAATTTTTGCTCACAAGACTCTGCAGCTTGGAGGGAACATTGGTGACATCCTACTTCAGCAGTGATGTCTTCTGGGAAAACTCAAATTATTTTGCTTGGCTCCCACATTTTAAAGTTATTTCTCTCCGTAACATTACTAGAAATGCTAGTATTGTGCTGGCCCTAACAGCCAACTAGACTAGATAAGCCAACCAGCATCCAAAATGCCATAAACAGCTCTAGGGTTTAAGCTCTTCTAATGCTTCTGACATGCTTACTGTACTGCACAATAAACATTTAGTGTCTCAGATGGCCACTTAAAGATGTTCTATATGATAGCCAGCAAAATATTAGCATTTCCTATGGTCTGCAACTCACAAGGGCTCAATTCCTTGCCTCGCTCTGTCCTTGGATTTTAAAGAAATGTATGCCTTGCCTTTTGGCATGTAGGCTTGAAGGTGGCTTACAAACACAGGAGGAATCAAAGTTACACAACATAAGACCAGCAGTAGCAGAATTAAACATACTTTTTAAAAGACACCAAAACTAGATAAAAGGACTTTACATGCCAATGGATGCATGAGAGAGTGTGATGGATTCTGTGTGGAAACCAAACATTAACAAAGATGACACCAACTGAACAAGTCTAGAGAGAAAGTTCCAAAGTCTTGGTGCCACCTTAGAAAAGACCCTCTCTCTGGTAACCACGCACTACACTTCCGAGGGTGGACACATATGAACAAAGGTATTAGATGAAGACACACACTTTATTAAGCAGTGTCACAAGGAGTCCAGACATTCAAAGATTCCTATGATGTTCAAGTATGTAATTCACTTGCAACAACATAACCTGTAGTACACTGTAAACTGCTTTGAGCGCTGCAAAGTAGAAAGGTGGCTAATAAATGTTTTTCTAAAAAAATTACAGTGAGGATCCCCCATTCTCTCATACCTAACATGTTTTAAACATACATTAAATGTTTTTGCAGTCTTCCAGAGTATCTTCTTTGCTTTTACTTACACAGTTTCAGTAGGTCACTTACTCAAAAGAAATCCTCATTTTAAAATAACTGTTCCATGGAAGTTTACTTACAAGATTTCAGTTTAAAATCATAATTTTTCTTCCACCACCACCACAACATTATGGCTACACTTATGTAAGCAGAAGCTAAAAGTTATACTTACCAGGCACTTGTGGTAAATTCTTTTTTAACTGACTGAGATATCCAACTCTCAGTGACCAGTCCTGATTGGTTGCCTTCTGTATGAACAATTTAACAGCTGCAGAAAGGACCTCCACATCATCCATCCAGCAGTTATCTATCTCAACCCCACTGAATGTGAGACAATCTGGATTAGGAGACTGCAGAATTTTCTTAAAATCTTGTATAGTAAGAGGCTGACTCCTGAAACAAAGAGTCAGATAACAAAGAGGTCACTTCTATGCACTTCTAATACTGCTGTAAAGAGTCACTTAACTCTAGTCAACATTAGACATGGAGGCAGACAGGTGAATTCATGCCAACACCATGATAAACCCTGAATCCAGAGTTGTCTGCCAATTTATGAGAGGCTGGAAAGGTGGAGAAATGACCACATTTTTATCCCATCCTTCTTCCAAGGAATTCAGGACAATGTACATGATTTTCCCTTCCTTCATGTTATTAAAAACCAGCCTTCTGAGGTAGGTGACACTGTGAGAAAGAAATGGGCCCACTTAAAAGAAATGAGTGAAATTAATACATTTAATATAATCATTCAGATCCTTTTAGGACTATGCCTGATTAGAGCACCTATATTTATTTTGGATGCAGATATTTTTGGATTGATGGGGAAAGATATATACATAAAGCTTAAGCACTCGTGCAATCATCTTGCTACAATTAATTCCACTGCTTTCCTTTAAACAGAGAACACAATAATCTTTTGTCAACATACTTCATAAACTGTAAACAGATGGCACGAACATTTTAACCAGTCTGCAAACATACTGATCATTAATACTCAGTGAAAACTGTGTGTTATGATTTGCAAAAAAGGCTTAGTCAAATTGATCAAGGGAAGGCTGGTATTATGTTTATACTTTTCATATATGATCTGTTAGGATTACATATCTTTCTGTAATAGATTTTATCTGTTCCTCAATCCTTTCTGGTACACAATAGTATATCAGTGTTGGTAGTAGGCTTATCCCCTTCCTCCTTTTGGAGGGGGATTGTATTGCAGCTAACTCTTACAGCAGCATTCACACATCATGCTGAATGATGGTTATGTATTACATCTGCTACTTGTGTTTATAAACGTTCTTCCTTACTATTTAGAATCATGGCAAGTTAAAAGCTGTATTGCTTTCGTTAGATTGCTATTTGTCTGTCATCGTACAGCTTTGTGTGATTGTGTACTCAAAAAATATGAAAAATTAAGTTATGTATTTTAACCTCTGTCTTCAAGAATCATTCTCTCTCAAATAAATAAAATATACGGGGATATTTATCAAAATGAACAACTGAAATCAGCTGAAGTTACTGGTAACAGCACTGGCCCAAATAAAAAGTTCACAATTAAGTGGGAGTACTCAAACAAGACAAAACAGCATACAACCTTTTGAATTCACCAGAACTTTCCACTGGGCTGAATGCACATCAAATCAGTCAATCAATATATAGAAAAAAGGGGAAGAAGAAATTCCAGACTATGATGTTGGGGCCTCCTATCTGAAGCCTGCACAGGTTCATTTATTTATTAAATTGGATTTTAAACCACCCTACTCTGTAAGAACAGGGCTCAGAGTGGTATACAGCATGGAATACATTCATACAATAAATACATAATCAAAACAGTTAAAACACAATAAAAACACAACAATCAAACCTAACAGTTGTGCTGCTGCCTCACAGGGAAGGTGGCGGGGGCGGGGGGGGGAGGTAGGAGTGCAGATAGGTGGAACTGTCACTGTCCTCCACCAAGCCTTGCAGACTTAATAGGTGCTGTGTGATTTGGTATCAGTTTGCATCTTTGGCCTTCTGAGACACCAGTTAGGATAATCTTTTTTTTAAATGAAGCAGTAAGCTTGATACAAGGAAAAGCAACATCTCTTACCCACCTGCTATTTTTAAGAGTCAGTCTATTTAGGCAATGTGCCAAGACCTGGGCATCATTCTGAACCGTAAAAAGGAAAGACTCTTCAGCTGCAAACACAGCACTGGCTGCTGAATCTGGCCACAATCCCATAGCAAGCAAGGAATCACTCTCTGTGTCAGGTGAAGCCAAAGTTGAAACGTGCTTCATTATCAAGTCCAGCACAAGCTAACAAGATGACAGAAAAAAGGTTACACGTATTTCTAGTGCTTCTGTTAAAGATGATTTTGGACACCATTCTTCTTGCTGTAGTTTTCCTCTAACAAAAATATATTTAATCACTAGCATACACTTTAAATAATTTCCTTTGAAACATCAGTTAATCAACAGTACTGCATTTATTTATATGTTCATACCTTGCTTTTCTCCCCTATGGGGAACCCAAAGCTGTTTCAATGTCATGATTCCCTTCTCTGTTACATCCTCACAACACTCCTGTGAAATAAGTCAGGCCCAGAGAGAGGGACAGCGACTCACTCAAGGTCACCTAGAAAGCTTCCATGGCAGAGTGGAGATTGAAACCTCGCTCTCACAGATCCTATTGCATCACTCAAACCACTACGCTGTTTATGGCTGGTTCAATCTCATATCGGGTCATTACTGAAAATCAGTGTACTTACATTTACGCTAATTACAGCAGATCAGCTTTCACATTGTCCTGTCTGTAATGCCCTTTTCACTTATTGTTTGATATTCCAGTTAATGAATAATGAACTAGAATATGAACTAGAATAACATGGAATGTAGAACTAGATTAGCTTTACAGATGAAAAAAGTGTTTGCCTGCCCCTGACAAAAGTGCACATGTGCCACAAGAGCTGAAAGCTAACTGCAGGAAATAATTGCTACTCGGACATTTGCATGACAGTAAGTCTCTAGGAGAGCCAATCTGAAACACCACAAGCACTAGGAGGAAACAAATTTATCTTAGAATTTTGGAAGCATTACACAATTTGACTAAATGCAGAAGGAACCAAAGGGAGGGCACAGGATATTGGCCTCCTCTCTACAGGTTATCACCATGTCTTTAATGTGTATGGGCTTACCTTTCGGTTGTCTTGTGACTGCTGTGGACAGACATAGACTTCCCAACATGCTCTATAGAAGCTCTTAGCTAAGCTAACTCCCCGGTGCAACTGCTGCACAATCAGCGTTGCAGCTTGAATTAAAGATGACAGTGAGCATGTAGAACCTGAGGGGGGAAATATTGAAGAATGCCTGTTTCAGTTTTTGCAGAGCTTTTCTTTCATGCTTATTAGAAGGAATCATTACACTTTCTCTAAAAGACCGTGAATATATAAAGAAAACTGAACATCAAATAAAGGTAAAGGTAGTCGCCTGTGCAAGCACCAATCGTTCCTGACTCTGCGGTGATGTCACTTTCACAACATTTTCATGGCAGACTTTTTACGGGGTGGTTTGCCATTGCCTTCCCCAGTCATCTACACTTTCCCCCAAGCAAGCTGGGTACTCATTTTACTGACCTCAGAAGGATGGAAGGCTGAATCAACTTGAGCCGGCTACCTGAACCCAGCTTCCACTGGAATCAGTTCGTGAGCAGAACCTGGACTGCAGAACTGCAGCTTACTACTCTGTGCCACAGGGCTCATATTGGTTAACAAATACAATCCACAAAATACGATTTAGTTTTTTGAAACCACTGATGTTATTTTGCTCACTAACCATCATGAAAACCACTTAATAATACTGTACTAGAAGAAAAAGAGTTGGCTCTCTCTTTCATTCAGTTTGTTGCTGTGGAATAGAAATAACTGCAAAGGACATTAGAACTTGGGGGCACCCAATTACGTTAACAGGCAGTACATTCAGGACAGACAAAAGGAAATATTCTTTTCACAATGAGCAATCAAAATCTAGAATTCACAGTCAGAAGATGAAGTGATTTGCCAAAGGCACAAGCAGCTTTAAAAGGGGATTAGACAGATTTATGGAGGACAATTCTATTGGTGACTACTAGCCATGGTGACTAAAAGGAACCTCCACATTCCAAGGCAGTAAATCTCTAAGTACCAGTGCCAGGAGGCAACATCAAGGGAAGGTCTCAGACTCCAGGCCATATTTTTGGCCCTCTAGGCTAGCTTGTTAGCTACTGTGTGAGACAGGATACTGGACTAGATGGACCATTAATCTGATCCAGCAGGGCTCTTCTGATTAATGAACCATTAATCTGATCCAGCAGGGCTCTTAAGTCCCTAACTGCTTTGCTGGAACACACCCACGTCCTCCTATCCCAGCATGTTGCTTCCAACAGTAGCCAGTCAGATAACTCCGGAAGCACAGGAGCACAGCATGAAAAAATAATTAGCATGATCTTTTTTATCCTTAGACCCTGACTACTGAAAGCACTACATATCAGTATTGTTAAAATACTTAGGGCTGTTCAGTCTAGAAAAAAAGTAGCACGAGGGCAGATATGACAAAGATTTATGCAAGGCGTGAAAAGGGTAATGCTAGAACCTGGTGTCATCCACCAAAGCTGAAAGGTGGGAGATTCAGCACAGACAAAAGGAAGTATTTCTTCACACAGCATATAATTAATTTGTGGAACTGCCTATCAACCTGGCTTTAAAAGGGAGTGGACAAATTCATGGAGGAGTGAGCTATCAGTGGTTACAAATCGTGATGGATATCTACCCCCTCCAGTACCAGAGGTAGCATGCCTCTTTAAATCAGCTGTGGGGCAGCACAGGCAGGATGATGCTGTTGCAGACTTCCTGTCTGAGGGCTTCCTAGAGGTAGCTGCTTGGCCACTGTATGAACATAATGCTGGACTACATGGGCCTTTGGTCTGATCCAGCCTGGCCCTTCTTGTATTCTTAAATGTCCTACTGCACCCACAAGAGAGAAGGTATAACAGAAAACTGGCCTATGGATATGAGTATAAAGAAATTTAATATTAATAAACTGTAGTCTGTTTCCAAGCAATGTTTCCACATCAACCAAAATTGTTCAAGTTGCTCCTCCCTCCCACACAATCACTACGTTTATTTAACTACAACAGGACACTGAATATGGAACACATCAGCAAATTCTGTACTTGACTCACCTGCTATGCTTCCCTTTGTTTCTGTGTGCACAGCCACAAGTGCATCACATGTGCTATTTCCCAACAATCCTAATCCTTGTAACAGCATCCTGACATCACGGCAATCCAATGGATTCTCATCATTGTCCCCAGGAATGTATATCTCAATTCCACGATTCCGCATGGCTCTGGATATTTCCCCATGCAAAGGATCCATTGTAAGGAACAGCCTATTATATGCCCATAGAAGAACAATAGTTTACTGACTGTGATTAACATGTTGTTGGCATAGTCTCTCACAGGGTGGGTAAATTCTTATAAACAGGCATCTGTTAAGTTATGTTTAGTGACCACAGACAAGAACCATCTCAGTAGAACATTTCAAGCTGGCAGTTCATGCTTTCATCTTCTGGGATGGTTTGTTTTGCAAATGTTTGCTTGAAACCATTGTGGATATAAGTAAACTATCATCACATGCAGCCTTGCTACTGCAGCATGTCAGAAGTCAAGGGAAGATGATGCTGTTTCATCTTTGCCAAGTAAACATGGTAGCTTTATGGATACCGCTTCTACAGTTAGCCCCTCTCTGCCATATGGTTGCATAAGTGCATGTTTTGGGTAGACTAGCAGCAAGAGAAGTACACTGCTGTATTGCTTCAGCAGAATATGAGTGCCTTCTTTCTGATCTCATTCTTAAAAATGAGAAGTGAGAAAGTGTGTGTACTGACATTCATGACAACATGCTACTCCATTTCTCCAACTGAGCAAAGTTCTCATTTAAACATGGTTTCAAAGGCAGCAACAGGAATGTATTGGAAAATATTATTTTGTTCATTTAACAATCCAATCCTATCACAGAGCCCCCATTTTCACTGAGCCTGTGGACACATAGAAATTTCAGTTCAAGGGGGAACCATCACAAAATGGCTGACATAGTAGTTAGGTCAATCACAAGATGGCTGCCATAGAGTACCAAGGTCAATCACAAAATGTTGGGAGACTGCAAGATGAGCTTTCTCCTTTGATGGATAACAAACGTTTCTGAAGATATGCTTCCTGGAGAGTCAAAGGTGATGCCTCTTAGACTCTTCTGAAGCACATCCTGCTCCAGTGACATGAGGAACGCCAAGACTTGCTCTTTGGGAAAAAAAACGAACGGGCAAAAGGAAGCACTTTGGCAGACATCATGGTGATGAGGGGTACCATGCTGTGGATCATTGATCTAGCAATAACGCATTCAAAAGGATATACAGAGACAAAGAGTGTGTACCTGAAATTTGGGTGAGGAGTGACAGTGAGTGTTACACCATCTATTACTCCTCTTTCACTCATAGTTAGGACCCCACCAGGTTCAAGCAGAGCATTCAAGCGGTCCAAAACAGAAGGGCTATATTTCAGAGGAGACAAACAAGCAGTTAAATTGCAAATCTAATTCAAACAACACTTACCTGGATTCACAATTACAACATTTTAAAAAGAAGTCTATGTTTACTTTTTTTAAATAAAAAACCCCACAACTGTTTGAGAAACAGCATGGGGCTCCCCTCTGCCTCAGCTGGCCTACTATTAGAGGCAGCTCTCATTTCCCAAGACCTCATCTTTAGCCAGACCTCTAAGCCTAAAATGAAGATTGTAGTCCTCCTTTTAAGGATCCCTTGAAAAGACACAAACTTCAATCTGTAAGAGCACTGACACTCAGACATCATGCCAAAACTGCGGCTCCCTTGAGAGAGCTAGAATAGGGCAGGGAAATGCTGCGTTCCAGAAACAAATGGACTGTGGACATGACAGATTATGTATCGTAATATGAACTACCAAGAACACCACTTTTTCAGCTGGCCTTTTTGACGTGTCTAGAAATCAGAGGACTTAGAGGACATCCTAGGCTCATGGGTGGGTGAAGATATGCTTGCCTTACTCCTCCTCCAACTGAAACATAGAAAAAAATCTGAGTAGTTTGTTGTTGAACAGGGAAGCTAACATGTCCAGAGCTGGCTGACATAACCTTCTAAAGGTTGCCTGGACAACTTATGGGCTGGGATCCAGTATCCTGATAGCTCACAGCTAGTCTGTCTTGGTGCTGAATGTTCCTTGAAGTTGTTGGGCAACCCCTGATAAGATATGGCCTTTCATACATATGCAAAGACTCCATCCTGCCTATATATGCACACCTTTACAACTAAAATGATTTTTTTTTTACTATCCTGCTTTCAGAAAGTGAATTAGGATTGCTAGATACAAATGCACTACAAACATTATTTTAATACAAGATTAAAGGTGTCCAGTTGCATGGGGGGAAAAAACCCCTGTGAAATTAATGAAAAACAAGACCATTGTATCTACTGCTGCGGTTTTACCTGCAGAAGTTCACATTGTCCAGTAGGAGCCAGTCTCCAGACTGCAAAGCCTGGATCAGCATACCATCAACCCACTCAAAAGTACCATGATTGCTGCAGTTCAAAAACTGCGCCACCTGCAACCTGAAGCATTTAAACTCTTCCACAAGCCTTGAGAACTCTGAAACAGAATGAGATACCTATCAACAAAGCAAGAAGCCACTGTTCAGATTTCTTAAATCCTGTCCCTAAGCACACATACTTGTCATGCATGAAATAGACTGGCTTTGATTCTGTGTTTGCCCTACTAACGATGGAGCCTGCACTGGTGAAACAGCATCATAACACCCAATCCAATTACTCACTGCAACCTCCCTTTTAAGAAGGTGTATTGTTTTTCTATCTTTAAAAGGCACTGGTTTATGAAAGGGGAACACACACATGAATTTTCATTCTCCGTGGTTCTGGGAATGCAGCAGTCATTATTTCTGGGACACAAGTATAAGTCTCTGGTGGAAGAGGTTTCCTATGATTGCCCAGACCAAACCTTAACATTACCCTTCCCCAGTGCATGTCCATATGAACCAAATCTGAAACAGGGATGGGCACAAACCAACCACGAACCGATATGAATGGGGAGGCTGATCCACAAACTGACCCCGTTTGTATCAGTTTGTAAGCAGTTTAAAATTGAAACCCCTGCTTTATGCTCCGCAGAAAAAACCACAGAACAGAAAGCAAAAGAATTGCTCACAGCCATTTCACCCCTTGCTTTCTCCTCACTGTCACACCAAGCAGAAAGCAGGGGGTGAAATGGCTGGGAAAAGCTGCAGGGTGCAGAAAACAGGTTTAAATGGCTCCCACCTACTTCATCCCCTGCTTTTTGCTAAGCTGTTTTCCATTAAAACCTCTGTTTTATGCTCCATGAACTGCCACAAACTGCATTAAAATGCATGAAAGTTCATGGTGGTTTTTCAGTTCACCAATACTGCTTCATGAACCAGTCAAAATTCATGAACTTTAGTTTATCAGTCAGTTTGTGCTCATCACGAAACTGCGTCAAATGCTTCTATAGCAAAGCTCCTACCAACATAATTAACATGAAGGAAGAAAAAAACAAGATGAACAGGATAGAGATACACTCCATTAGCCTCCAATCAACATAGTCGGCTATAAACGTGTTACAGTTCTCCTCACAGAAGGCAGATACCGGATGTATTCCATAACTTATAAGCATTCATATAAAAGCCTTCACAAACACACGCACACAAACTTGTCCAACTTTTCCAAATTGACATGTTTCCCTGGTGGTTCTGGTGTGGAGCAGACCTTTCTTTCTAGTAAGTCCATGCTTCCCTCCCCCCTCCCCACACCTTTGCTTGAGAAAGCTCCTCTCAATTTTTTTCATGAGACAAACTCTCATAAGTGAAAACCACAGATGAAGAGGGATCAGAGGGCAAGAGAGTGGTTCAATGTGAACTCTCCAAAAATACAGGGAACAGAGTCAACTAGAACAAATGGAAGCCAGAATTTCTCTATTAAAAAAAGCTTGCATCAATTTCCGTGTCCATACATACCTGGTCTTGGACAGGTATTGGCCCTGCTGTTTAGCCGTTGGACAAGCATCACCAGGCCATCTAATTTAGTCACGAGTTCAGTGAGGTTTTGATTCCCTTCTCCCAGAGATTTGGGCTTGAAATTAAGAATGAAATTGCTCCAAGCACGTAATACAATTTCAACGTCATCTGAGTGGATAGTATTATGGAGGAGGCTCCCCCTTACAAGTGTGCTCACAACATTTTCCACCTTGTCCAGCAAGCTCTTCCATGGCCTAACGATATCAACCTATGGAATGTTTTTAGAATTAGTTATCACTAGACTCACTAACATTACTTAATTCTTTGGCCATATTAGCCAAATAAGTAAGAACTGATCCTACGCTGCTTACTCAGAGATAACACTCTGTGGATATTTTAACCCCTTCATTAAACACCACAAGCAAATAGTTTGATGTATAGACAACAGTTAGGTTTGGTTCCTGCAGCTAGTGTTTGGAATGTATATTGCCACAGGGTCTGTCTCCATTGTTTTCTGATTTGGGGATTTTCTTCAGAAGATACAGTCACCCTAGTCCAGCAATGATGACTTCTGCACAAAAACACACATGCCCCATCAGTTTTGGCACATGTAACTTGCATATGAATTCTCTGCACACAATTCCCAAGATTGGATTAGAAACCACACTCATGGTGTCAAGCAGACTGCTTGTGCTGCTTGCCAATCACTTGCTTGGAGGAAGAAAGGTAGAAGAATACATCCTGATACAGCCTCTCCTACCCTTCTTCCTCCAAGCAAGTGATTCCAGTAAGGAAAAACAGGAGCCTTAATATGACCTCCTCATACCTCCAAATGGGCAATCAGCACATAGATAAAAATGGACACCTTGCTGATGTAGGAAACTCACATGTGCCTCTCTAACACCGCAAGCATATGTAGATTTGCTCCAGTCTAAAGGCCACTGACATCAATGGACAGGCTGAAGTAACTTTGCATCAGATTGCACTGTAACTGGAAAGCCAGTGCAGCTTCTCATGGGCACATGTTTATAACTCAAATGACCCAGCCACAGGCCTCTCAGATTATTTTGCCTCCTTCTGTAAGCATTTTCCCCATTTCAAAGAGAGACAACTGAACACCAACGTAATTCTCTGTCAACAAGGCACAGAATTTACCGGGGCTGTATAACACAGAGGAACATTACAGCAGATTCTACAAAACGAGGAATGGCCTGAAAAGACCTGCATTTCCTGAAATTAAAGAAAAATTAGTACTTAGTTTACAATAAGCCCATTAAATTCTGTCTGCAAATGTTAGTAAGTGAAATTTCCATTTGCATTTAATTCACCTTCTGAGCTGTTTTTATTTATGAGTAGTTATCCTAAAGTAAACACAACACTTACTTGTTCAAATCCTCCTAAAAGCTCTGTTGTGTCCATAGAACTATTCACTGCCATGATCTTTAACTTATGACCTGATAGATATGCCAGAAGTTGAACCAGACTGGTCTTGCCAGCAGAGGCAGGGCCCACCAGTATCACCATCCAGTTCATGTGCACACACTTCATGATAGATTCCAAAGGCTGGAGGGAATGGTGGAGCAATGACAGATTTCTGCCAGGAGGAGGAACACAGTTGGCACGGAGGAGGCTTGAGAAACCAACCTGCAGTATAATGGGGGGGGGGGGGGGGCAAATTTCAGCATATTATGTTATGTGCAAACAGGGTGGGAGGGAATGGGAGCAAAAGATTCAGAAAGACATAATTGTTTTTGTTTCCCTTACCTGAACATCATAAGGAGTTATATGGAACTGTCTAGTTCCCATATATGGATTAGCATTCTGGCCAAAAATGTCCTTGAATACAGATACTACCTAAAAGCAGCCAAAAAAGGAGGTCAGCTCACACGTCTGAGGAATGCTGAAACCCTCATCCCTCATTTCTACTACAGCACTACCAAGCAAATTCCAGGAATCTCTGAATGGAGTTGCATATGTTTATAACAAAAGCAGCAACTGTTGGAAGACTGATAAAAATAGTAAATCATGTTTCATCAGCTCACCTGACTGATTTTCATGCTGTCCAAGGTAGATGGGCAGACTCATATAGAAAGCTCCCATGATTTAATCTGATATCAACAACAGAGGTTGGGCCCACCAAGTTCACAGAAGGCATTGGAGGAATATATCTCCCCCTTTTATTCTTGCATAAGCAGGCTGTTGTTAGTCCTCTACAGGGATCAACAGAGTAAATAAATGGACCACAGGATGGGGAGTGGGGTTGCAGTGACACTGGGGAATGAACTAAAGTTGGGTTTTTCCCCCTTTCTTCCACAGATGCAAGCCACAAATGGAAGAGAGGAAAAGAGTCAATTTTACACAGCTCCCCTTCTCCATTGCAGTCCCTGTTCTAGGACTCATTTTGCATAGAAGGCTCTGCTAATTCTCAGATGCTTTTGGAACAAAAAGCAGGTTGTTTTGGGAAGCAGAAGGGATGGCAGGGAAAGATGCCTTCCATCAACTCATTCGAAGAACCAACCTCATGTGTATAACCAAAGTGAAACCTGTAATGTCGTAAGATGGTGTGGAATCTGAAGGACTGTTTTGCAAATAGGGTTGCTACTAGGGCTGGGCATGAACTGAAAAACGAACCGTGGTTCAAACACAAACCGGTTTATGGTTCTTTTCAAACTGATTAGTTCTTCAGTGGTTCGTTTTTGTGGTTAATTTTTCCAGATGGCCTGGTTCAGACTCTGTTAATTCCTAGGCAACGCTGGGGGCAGGGGGATGGGGAGAGACTTCTGGGAGCCCTAGAAACACCCATAGCAGTTGTCCAAAGCTTGATTGGCAGCTCTGGAAGTCAATCATGGAGCTCCCATTCTGCTCTATGAGAGCAGATACCCTGACTCAGCTTGCTTTCACTTTGTAGCACTGCAGCAAAGAGTTAATTGTCATGAGAGCTGAAGCTAAGCTTTCCTGGGAGCACCTGCTTTGTCGGGGAGTCTATAACTTGGACACTCCAAATCCAATCTTCACCAAACTTGGAGGGTGGGTGGAGGAGAGCCTGCTGATGATTCCCAGTGACTTTGGTGACTCACAAGGGGGCTGTTTTACACCTCCTGAACAAAATGAACCATGAACCTGTTTGGGCTATCAAACAAAACATGAACACAAATCACCATTTCCCTTGTTTGTGCCCATCTCTAGTTGCTACATTTAGCTGATTTAATCAATTGGTTACTTCTGGGCACAACTGTAGGTGCTAGTATTGACCTTTAAAGCCTTATAATGGCTTAGGAAGAACATACTTTAAAGGATTATCTATTCCCATACAAACCTACCCAGCATTTAAGGTACTTTTCAGAGGCCTTTGGTGGGTGTCCCTGTCATCTAAGGTGACATGAATGGCAATCCAAGACAGGGCTTTTTTAGGTGCAGTGCTAGGACTGTGGAATCCCCCCCCCCCCCACTCTATCATTATATCCAATCAGCTAATGAAGACTTCTGGTTGTTTGGCATTCCCTTACTAACCCTAATTCCAGTTGTTGTTTGTGTGTGTTTCCCTCTGTGTGTGTGTGTGTGTAAATGTTTTAAGATTGGTTTTAATGTTTTGTAACTGTTCACTGCCTTGAGGGTTCTGATTGGGAGGAAAAGCAGCATGAAAACTTTTAAAATTTATTAAGCAATCAACTGCCCAATAGACTCCCCAAAGATCTATTTATGGCCTGATTTTGTGACTCCAGAAATAGAGTCAAACTGGAG